>NC_092379.1:19983582-20301711 GCF_030028105.1 Mobula birostris | reverse complement strand
CCCCCCCACTTATCCTTGAGTGGTCCCACCCTCTCCTGAGTTATCATCTTACTCTTGGTGTCTGTCTAAAATGCCCTGAGATTCACCTTAATCCCACTTGCCAAGGACTTTTCATGGCCCTTCCTGGCTTTCCTCATTCCCATTAGTTCCTTTCTCGTTTCTTTACACTCCTCATGTGCTTCCTTTGATCCGAACATCTGAAACTTTACATACTTCTTCTTTTCCTTTTTCACTAAATTCATCACCTCTCTGGATATCCAAGGTTCTCTTATATTTCCATCCCCATCCTGCCTTCGAACAGGTACATACCTTTCCTGAACTGTGTGCAATTGCTCTTTAAACACCCTCCATTCTTTAAGAAGGGAGGAAGGCAAAATAAAGGAAATTATAGGTGAGTTAGCCAAAACTCAGTGGTTGGGAAGTGTTGAAGTCTCTTTCTTTAGGATGAGGTTTTGGTGTATTTGGAGACGAATGATAACATATGTCAAAGTCAGCATAGTTTCTGCAATGGAAAATCTTGCCTGACAAATCTGTTAGAGTTCTTTGAGGAAATAACAAGCAGGCTGGACAAAGGAGAGGCAGTGAATGTTATTTACTTGGATTTTGAAAAGTCATTTGATAAGGAGCAACACATGAGGCTGCTTTACAAGATAAATTTGAATGGCGTTACAGCAGAGATATTGGCATGGAGAGAAGAATGGCTGACAGGAGGCAGAAAGTGGAAATAAAAAGGGCCTTCTCTGGTTGGCTGTCATTGACTGGTGGTGTTCCTCAGGGGTCAGTATTGAGCGCTACTTTTCACATTGTTTGGTTATGATTCAGATAATGGAATTAATGGCTTTGTGGCAAAGTTTGTGGATGATACAAAGATAGGTGGAGGGGTAGGTGGTGCTGAGGGAGCAATGCAATTGCAGTACAACTTAGATAAATTGGAAGAATGGGCAAAAAGTGGCAAATGGATTACAATCTTGGGAAATACACGATAATGCATTTAGGTAAATACTTTATTCTTTATACTTTATGGTACTTTACACTTTATTGTCGCCAAACAGTTGGTACTAGAACATACAATCATCACAGCGATACTTGATTCTGCGCTTCCCACTCCCTGGATTACAAATATTAAATATTACAAATAGTAAAAATTAGTAAATATTAAAAATTTAGATTATAAATCATAAATAGAAAATAGAAAATTGGAAAGTAAGGTAGTGCAAAAAAACTGAGAGGCAGGTCCAGATATTTGGAGGGTACGGCCCAGATCCGGGTCAGGATCCGTTCAGCAGTCTTTTCACAGTTGGAAAGAAGCTGTTCCCAAATCTGGCCATAGGAGTCTTTAAGCTCTTGAGCCTTCTCCCGGAGGGAAGAGGGACGAAAAGTATGTTGGCTGGGTGGATCGTGTCCTTGATTATCCTGGCAGCACTGCTCCGACAACGTGCGGTGTAAAGTGAGTCCACGGACGGAAGATTGGTTTCTGTGATGTGCTGCGCCATGTTCATGATCTTCTGCAGCTTCTTCCGGTCTTGAACAGGACAACTTCCATACCAGGTTGTGCTGCACCCGAGAAGAATGCTTTCTACGGTGCATCTATAAAAATTAGTGAGGGTTTTAGAGGACAGGCCAAATTTCTTTTGTTTTCTCAGGAAGTAAAGGCGCTGTTGGGCCTTCTTGGCAGTGAACTCTGCTTGGCTGGACCAAGTCAGGTCATTTGTGATATTGACCTCGAGGAACTTAAAGCTTTTGACCTGTTCCACTTGTGCACCACCGATGTAAATTGGGTCGTGCGGTCCGCTACTCCTTCTGAAGTCAACAACCAATTCCTTTGTCTTGCTGACGCTGAGGGATAAGTTATTGTCTTCGCACCATGCCACCAGATTCTTAATTTCCTCTCTGTACTCAAACTCATCATTACCTGAGATACGGCCTACGATTGTTGTGTCATCAGCAAACTTATATGTTGAGCTTGATGGAAACTTGGCTACACAATCATGGGGGTGTACAGTGAGTACAGCAGGGGGCTGAGTACACAGTCTTGTTGGGCACCGTTGCTCAGAGTGATTGTAGAGGAGAGCTTGTCCCGTATTTTTACAGCCTGGGTCCTGCCTGTGAGGAAGTTGAAGATCCAGCTGCAGATCTGAGTGCTAAGGCCCGGGTTCCGGAGTTTAGGAATCAGTTTATTTGGAATGATGGTATTAAAGGCAGAGCTGTAGTCACTGAAAAGGAGCCTTACATATGCGTCTTTATTCTCCAGGTTTTCTAAGGAGGAACATAGGGCCAGAGAGATGGAATCTGCCGTTGACCTGTTGCTCCGGTAGGTGAATTGGAAAGCGTCGAGGTTGACCGGTAGGCTGTGGTTGATGTGTGCCATAACCAATCTCTCGAAGCACTTCATAGCAATTGATGTCAGAGCCACGGGTCGATAGTCATTCAGGCATGCCACCTTGCTCTTCTTCAGCACTGGGATTATCGTTGTCTTCTGAAAACACGCAGGGATCTTAGACTGAAGCAAGGAGCAGTTGAAGATGTCAGCAAACATTCCAGCTCGCTCGCTTGCGCAGGCCCGGAGAACCCATCCTGGGACGCCATCTGGGCCCGTCGCCTTCCTTGGATTTATCTTCAGGAAGGCCCTTCTAACGTCCTCCTCGGTGATGATGAATATCGATGCCATCAGGTCCGGTTCATCCGGAGGGAGCGGGACGCTCCTCTTCTGTTCGAATCTTGCGTAGAATACATTAAGTTCATCAGGAAGAGAAGCGCTACAGTTATTGATATTCCCAGCCTTTTCTTTGCGCCCAGTGATCTCATTTAGACCCTGCCATAGTCTACTGGCATCCCTTTGGTTAGCCTGGAATTCCAACTTGGCTCGATATTGCCTCTTGGCGCCCTTAATGGCTTTCCAGAGTTCACGCCTGGACTCCGTGTAGCGACTGGTATCTCCAGACCTAAAAGCCGCAGCTCTAGGCTTTAAAACGGACTTGACCTCATAATTCATCCAAGGTTTCTGGTTAGGGAATACCCGAATCGTCTTACGAGACACATAGTCCTCCGTGCATTTCCATATAAAGTCCGTGACAGCTGAGGCATACTCATCGAGGTTAGCTGCCGAGTCCATGAATACTAACCAGTCCACCGATTCAAAGCAGTCACGGAGGACCTCACCTGTTTCCTCCGTCCAACGCGACACTACTTTTGACACCGTGACCTCCCGCTTCAGTTTCTGTTTGTAAGCCGGGAGGAGTACGGCCTGATGGTCCGATTTTCCAAAGTGAGGTCGTGGTGATCGGACACTGTGGCACTGACAAGCTCCTGCAGCCCGGACCTGGAACACCTGTCGGTGAAGTGTCGTCCCTACTATCTGCCACGGGAATTCACTGTGTAACAGTGGTCAAGTATATTCGGGCCTCCAGTGGGGCAGGAGACATGTTGGTATAACTTTGGCATCGCATTTCTGAGGTTGGCCTGGTTAAAGTCCCCAGCCGTAATAGTAAAGCCTCCGGATACCTGGTCTCAAGTTCACTGATGTTGGCATACAGTATGTTCAGAGCACACTCCACGTACACCTGGGAGGCAATGTAGACCGCTGTCAGTATGACCGAGGTGAATTCCCGTGGCAGATAGTTGGGACGACACTTCACCGACAGGTGTTCCAGGTCCGGGCTGCAGGAGCTTGTCAGTGCCACTGTGTCCGATCACCACCCAGTGTTGATCAGTAGGCAGACACCATCTCCCCTCGTCTTGCCCGAAGACATCGTGCGGTCCATCCGATGGACCGAAAATCCCTCCGGTCAGATGGCACAGTCGGGGGTGGCAGGGGAGAGCCAGGTCTCAGTGAAACAGAATACACAGCAGTTCTGCATCTCCCTGCAGTAGGTGAGTCTCTCTTTAAGATCATCCACCTTGTTCTCTCTGGCTTGCACATTAGCTAGCTGGATGGTGGGCACAGGGACTGTGAAGCCCCTCAGCTTCAATCTGACCAGCAGCCCAGCTCTTTTCCCACGCTTCCTCAGTAAATAGTGCATCTTTCCAGGTTTCCGTCGATGCAGTGTGTTGTTGTCAGCTCTTTGAGATAGGTGGACGCATCCCGCGGGGATCGATCAGCTGGTCGCGTCGTTGGACACTCCAGGTCGGGCCGAGTGGGGGAGTCTTCGCCGCCACTTCCAGCTGCCGGGGGCCCGGGCTGTCGATTGGGTCGGACCCCGAAGCCAACACTTAATCCCAGAGGGCCGGGCTCCTGGCTGAAACAAGTCCGTAAACTGAGTCACGGTTGCGGAGCCTCCACTCCGACCGAGCATCGGGCTCGATTTCCGAGGTCGGCGGCGGAGGCCTCACTTCCAGCAGCTGTGGATGGCCACCAACGGGGCTTTACGGTGGTCGCTCCGGAGAAGCGTCTGGGGCGCCTTGAGGTCCCCGCCGTCACTTCTGTGTGGTCGTCTGCTCTGGAGAGGTGCTGGTCGGAATGGGCCGTGTCTCCAAGCACTCCGGCACGGTAGCAGACCGCGGGTCTCTGGGAACGTGGTCGGGTCCAGGTGCGGTCCGGAGTTTAAGAAGCAGTTCTGGCGCGGTGGTCTCCAGCTGGGTCAGTAGCTTCGCCAGAGTGTTGTTGAATTTTATCTTTCTAAATTGGAGTTTTAGAAGGGTTTCTCAGTTACAGGACAGTGGCGAGGGCAGTTTGCTCGGGAGAGCTCGCGCAAAGTCGCCGGTTACAGGCACCATCTTTAACGGATATGGAACAATGGAACAATAGTGCGAACTATTATCTAAATGGGGAAAAAGTTCAAACAACAGAGGTGCAAAGGGACTTAGGAGTCCTCGTGTAAGGCTCCCAGAAGGTTAATTCACTGGTTGAGTCTGTGGTAGAGAAGGCAAATGCAATATTAGCATTTATTTCAAGCGGAATAGAATATAAAAGCAAGGAGATAATGCTGAGGCTTTATAAGGCACTAATCTGGCCACACTTGGAGTATTGTCAACAGTCCTGGTGTGTTTTCATTGGAGAGAGTCACAAGGATGATTCTAGAAATGAAAGGGTTAACATATGAGGAGCGTTTGGCAGCTTTGGGCCTGTACTCGCTGGAACTTAGAAGAATGCGGACAGATCCCATTGAAACCTACCGAAGGTTGATGGGATGAGATAGGGTGGATGTGGAGAGGATGTTTCCTATGGAGGGAGTAAGCAGAACAAGAGGGCACAGTTTCAAAATTGATGGGTGATCTTTTAGAACAGAGGTAAGGAGGATTTTTTTTAGCCTGAGAATAGTGAATCTGTGGAATGCTCTGCCACAGACTGCAGTGGAGGCCAATTCTGTAGGTATTTTTAAAGCAGAAGTTGATATTTTCCTGATCAGTCAGGGCATCTGAGGATATGGTGAGAAGGCAGCTGTATGGGGTTGAGTGGAATCCAGGATGAGCCATGATGGAATGGCAGGGCAGCCTTGATGGGCTGAATGGCCTAATACTGCTCCTGTCTCACGGTCTTTTGTCTAATGTGGACTTGCCAGAGAAAAGGTGTTCCCAATTAATGCCAATTAGCTCCTCTGTCAGTTAGTCCTGACGAAGGGTCTTGGCCCGAAACGTCGACTGTACCTCTTCCTAGAGATGCTGCCTGGCCTGCTGCGTTCACCAGCAACTTTGATGTTTGTTCACAATTAACGCTTCTTAGTTCCTACCTAATGCCCTTGTAAATTTCCCTATGTCAATTTAAATCTCTTCCACAAGGACCATATCTATCCTTGTCGATAGCTATCCTGAAAGTTAACGAGTTGTGGTCACGATTCCCGAACTGTTCACCCACTGAAAGGTCAGTCACCTGGCCGGGCTCATTCCCCAAAACCACGTACAGTATGGCCCCTCCTTTCATTGGACCGTGCACATATTGATTTAAGAAACCTACTTAACAAATTCAAACCCATCTGAACCCCTTACATTAAGAAGCCTTCCCAGTTTATATTCGGAAAGTTGAAATCCCCCAAGACACCAACCCTATTATTTTAACACTTTTCTTTAATCTGATTACGTATCTGTTCCTCAATGTCCCAGTGGCTATTAGGGGGTCTATAGTACAATCCCATCAGTGTGATTGCACCCTGTCTAACCCTGAGTTTCACCCAAATCGACTCAGTTTCTGACCCCTCCATTATGTCTCCTCTGAATGCAGCTGTGATATTGTCCCTGATCAGGACTGCAACTGCCCACCCCCTTACCTACTCCTCTATCTTTTCTAAAACTCCAGAAACCTGGCACATTAATCACTCATTCCTGCCGCTCTCTCAACCAAGTTTCAGTAATGTCTACGACATCGTAGTTCCATGTACTGATCCATGCTCGAATTTCATCATCCTTACCCATAATAATCCCAGCATTAAAATATATACACTTCAAGCTATCTGACCCATTCTACCTGTTATTTAAATTTTGCCTTTCAATACTATGCCTGACATCTAACTTTTGGTCAGATCCATCCCCTACTGACCTGGGGCTCTGGTTCTCAGCCCCCTGAAAAACCACTTTAAACTCTCCCAAGTAGCATCAACAAACCCTGAAGCCAGGATATTGCCCCCCCGCCAGTTCAGGTGCAACCCATCCCAATCTTCCTGCATATTGAAATTCCTGAAGACAGTTTTAACATTGCACTTTTGACATGCATTTTCTATCTCCCATTGTAATTTGTAGACCAAATCTTTGCTATTCTGTTCACAGGTCTGTATATAACTCCCAGCAGGGTCATTCACCTTTGCAGATTATTAGCTCTACCCAGAATGATTGGACACTTTCTGAGAGCCACACCATGCTCACTGCCTACCTGCCTGTCCTTTCAAAACAATGTGTATCCTTGGACATTAAGCTCACATCTATAATCTTCTGTCAGCCATGATTCACTGATGCCCACAATGTCATACGTGTCAATCTGTTGCTGTGTTTCAAGTTCATCTAGCTTATTCTGTATACTGTGTGCATGCAATTATAACACCTTCAGTCCTGTGTTCATCACCCTTTTTTGATTTTGTCCTCCTTTTAAATTTCAACTCATCCCATTGACTGCAATTTTGGCCTACCATCAGCCTCTGCTTGCTAGCAGTCTCACTACACACTGCCTCTGTTTGTAAACTAACAACTAGATCCTCAGCCCTATCAGTCAATTTCCCATCTCCTGTCAAATTGGTTCAAATCCTTCTGAACAGCACAAGCAAACCTGCCCACAAAGATATTTATCCCCTTTGGATTCACACGCAACCCATCCCTTTTGTATCAGTTGTAACTTCCCCAGAAGGGATCCCAGTGTTGCAGAAATCTAAACCCCTGCCCCTGCATCAGTTCCTCAGCTATGCATTCATCTGTCAAATCATCCTATTTTTCCAATAGCCTGTTGTTCTCTCAATACAACTCTTGCTTGATTTCCTTGTTTAAGTTCACAATTTTTGCCCCAAATTCACATTCATATTCTTCCACCTTTTGCTTATGAAGAGCCAGAAGATCTAACATATCGATGCAACTTCAAAGAAGGCACAACAGCTGCTATATTCCATTAGGAGCTTGAGGAGATTTGGTATGTCACCTGAAACAATCACAAATTTCGATAGATGTACCATGGAGAGCATTCTAACTGGCTGCATCATGGTCTGGTATGGGGGTGCAGGAGGGAGGGGCTACTGCATGGGATAGAAATAAACTGCAGAGAGTTGTAAACTCAGTCAGCTCCATCATGGGCACTGGCCTCCGTAGTACCCAGGACATCTTCAAGGAGTCATGCCTCAAAAAGGCAGCATCTATCATTCGGGACCCCTATCACTCAGGTAATGCCTTGTTCTCATTGCCACCATCAGGAAGGAGGTTCAGCAGCCAGAAAGTTCACACTCAACGATTCAGGGACTTCTTTCCCTCTGCCATCTGATTTTTGATTGGAAATTGAACCCATGATCACTACCTCACTACTGTTTTATTTCTACTTTTGTACTGCTCATTTAATTACATACCTACATATATATACACACACGCACAATAATTCACAGGTTTTTACTCTCTTATTATGCATTGCATTGTACTGTAGCCACAAAGACAACAAATTTCATGGCATATGTCGGTGATATTAAACCTGATTCTGATATATCTGAAAATATACTGGAATGTCAGCTGTTTGAAAAGGCTGATTGCAGAATGTCTGAAGAAATGAGTGATCAGGAATAACAAATATAGAAATCAATCAGGATGTGGATCTTTTATGTGGCAAGATTGTAGAAGGGATAATGACAGTGACAACAATAAGTATCCCAAGGAAATGGAATAGAGCTGAAAAGAAAATGGTGCCGTGGTGGAGAAAAGATTGTGGGGAAACAATTAGGCATCGTAATAGAGCCTTTAGAATGGAAAAGAGGACACACAATTTTCCAAAAGTAATTGAGAATAAACATATGCAGCAAGAGAAAGAAAAACAATTTGAAAGGTGAAAGAGGAATATTGGAGTACGATTTGTGACTCCGGAGGAATACAAACACCCATTGACAGTGATTGGAAGATGATAAAAAGAATGAATGGTGTCACCAGGGACATTGGATACCCAGAATTATCTATGGGGAAGGTTTAATTTTAAGTTATATGAATTAGGAATTTGAGGTTGAATGCTGAATCGGATAAAGGATTTTTAAATTGGTAGACCTGTCATGGTGCGACCAGGGAAATCAGTCAAGTAAACCAGTTATGGAAAAGAGAACTCCTCAGAGGAGTGTTGTTAGTCCATTACTATTTACTATCATAATTAATGGTATATTTTCTAATATAAATAGTTGTATTGGAATTTCATTGTGTGGACGATGGAGCTATGTGGAAAAGGGGTGGGAATGTGAAATTTATAACACGGAAACTTTAAGAGACAAAGGTTAACATAGAAACATAGAAAATAGGGTCAGGAGTAGACCATTCGGCCCTAAGAACCTGCACCACCATTCAGTATGATCATGGCTGATCATCCAACTCAGAACCCTGTACCAGCCTTCCCTCCATACCCCCTGATCCCTTTAGTCACAAGGGCCATATCTAACTCCCTCTTAAATATAGCCAATGAACTGGCCTCAACTGTTTCCTGTGGCAGAGAATTCCACAGATTCACCACTCTCTGTGTGAGGAAGTTTTTCCTAATCTCTGTCCTAAAAGGCTTCCCCTTTATCCTCAAACTGTGACCCCTCGTTCTGGACTTCCCCAACATGGGGAACAATCTTCCTGCATCTAGCCTGTCCAATCCCTTTAGGATTTTATACGTTTCAATAAGATCCCCCCTCAATCTTCTAAATTCCAAAAAATATAAGCCTAGTCGATCCAGTCTTTCATCATATGAAAGTCCTGCCATCCCAGGAATCAATCTGGTGAACCTTCTTTGTACTCCCTCTATGGCAAGGATGTCTTTCCTCAGATTAGGGGACCAGAACTGCACACAATACTCCAGGTGTGGTCTCACCAAGGCCTTGTACAACTGCAGTAGTACCTCCCTGCTCCTGTACTCGAATCCTCTTGCTATGAATGCCAGCTTACCATTCGCCTTTTTCACCGCCTGCTGTACCTGCATGCCCACTTTCAATAACTGGTGTATAATGACACCCAGGTCTCGTTGCACCTCCCCTTTTCCTAATCGGCCAAAATTCAAATAATAATCTGTTTTCCTGTTTTTGCCACCAAAGTGGATAACCTCACATTTATCCACATTAAATTGCATCTGCCATGAATTTGCCCACTCACCTAACCTATCCAAGTCACCCTGCATCCTCTTAGAATCCTCCTCACAGCTAACACTGCCGCCCAGCTTCGTGTCATCTGCAAACTTGGAGATGCTGCATTTCATTCCCTCATCCAAGTTATTAATATATATTGTAAACAACTGGGGTCCCAGCACTGAGCCTTGGGGTACCCCACTAGTCACGGCCTGCCATTCTGAAAAGGTCCTGTTTATTCCCACTCATTGCTTCCTGTCTGCCATCCAATTCTCTATCCACATCAATACCCTACCCCCAATATCCTGTGCTTTAAGTTTGCACACTAATCTCCTGTGTGGGACCTTGTCAAAAGCCTTTTGGAAGTCCAAATATACCACATCCACTGGTTCTCCCCTATCCACTCAACAAGTTACATCCTCAAAAAATTCCATCAGATTACTCAGACATGATTTTCCTTTCACAAATCCATGCTGACTTTGTCCGATGATTTCACCGCTTTCCAAATGTGCTGTTATCACATCTTTGATAACTGACTCCAGCATTTTCCCCACCACTGATGTTAGGCTAACCGGTCTATAATTCCCTGGTTTCTCTCTCCCTCCTTTTTTTAAAAAGTGGGGTTACATTAGCCACCCTCCAATCCTCAGGAACTAGTCCAGAATCTAAAGAGTTTTGAAAAATTATCACTAATGCATCCACTATTTCTTGGGCTACTTCCTTAAGCACTCTGGGATGCATACCATCTGGCCCAGGGAATTTATCTGCCTTTAATCCCTTCAATTTACCTAACACCTCTTCCCTACTAACATGTATTTCCCTTTGTTCCTCCATCTCACTGGACCCTCTGTCCCCTACTATTTCCGGAAGATTATTTATGTCCTCCTTATTCAGTTGGTCTGCCATTTCCTTGTTCTCCATAATCAATTCACCTGTTTCTGGCTGTAGGGGACCTACATTTGTCTTAACCAATCTTTTTCTTTTCACATATCTATAAAAGCTTTTACAATCAGTTCTTATGTTCCCTGCCAGTTTTCTCTCATAATCTTTTTTCCCTTTCCTAATTAAACCCTTTGTCCACCTCTGCTGGACTCTGAATTTCTCCCAGTCCTCAGGTGAGCCACTTTTTCTGGCTAATTTGTGTGTTTCTTCTTTGGAATTGATACTATCCCTAATTTTCCTTGTCAGCCACGGGTGCACTACCTTCCCTGATTTATTCTTTTGCCAAACTGGGATGAACAATTGTTGTAGTTCATCCATGCGATCTTTAAATGCTTGCCATTGCATATCCACCGTCAACCCTTTAAGTGTCATTTGCCAGTCTATCTTAGCTAATTCACGTCTCATACCTTCAAAGTTACTCTACTTAAGTTCAGAACCTTTGTTTCTGTATTAACTATGTCACTCTCCATCTAAATAAAGAATTCCACGATATTATGGTCACTCTTACCCAAGGGGTCTCTCACCACAAGATTGCTAATTAACCCTTCCTCATTGCTCAATACCCAGTCTAGAATAGCCTGCTCTCTGGTTGGTTACTCGACATGTTGGTCCAAAAAACCATCCCGCATACATTCCAAGAAATCCTCTTCCTCATCATCCTTACCAATTTGGTTCACCCAATCTATATGTAGATTGAAGTCACCCATTATAACTGCTGTTCCTTTATTGTACGCATTTCTAATTTCCTGTTTAATACCATCCCAAACCTCACTACGACTGTTAGGTGGCCTGTACACAACTCCCACTAGCCTTTTCTGCCCCTTAGTGTTATGTAGCTCTACCCATATTGATTCCACATCCTCCCAGCTAATGTCCTTCCTTTCTGTTGTATCAATCTCCTCTCTAACCAGCAATGCCACCCCACCTCTTTTTCTTCCATGTCTATCCCTCCTGAATATTGAATATCCCTGAATGTTGAGCTCCCATCCTTGGTCACCCTGGAGCCATGTCTCTGTGATCCCAACTATATCATATTCATTAATAACTATCTGCACATTCAATTCATCCACCTTGTTACGAATGCTCCTTGCATTGATACACAAAGCCTTCAGGCTCGCTTTTACAACACTCTTAGCCCTTATACAATTATGTTGAAAAGTGGCCCTTTTTGATTTTTGCCCTGGATTTGCCGGCCTGCCACTTTTACTTTTCACCTTACTACTTTTTACTTCTACCCTCATTTTACAATCCTCTGACTCTCTGCACTTGTTCTCATCCCCCTGTTGTGAACTATCCTCCTCTCTCCTAGTCTCTTTAATTTGATTCCCACCCCCCAACCATTCTAGTTTAACGTCACCTCAGTAGCCCTCGCAAATCTCCCCGCCAGGATATTGGTCCCCCTTGCATTCAAGTGTAACCCGTCCTTTTTGTACAGGTCACACCTGCGCCAAAAGAGGTCCCAATGATCCAAAAACTTGAATCCCTGCCCCCTGCTCCAATCCCTCAGCCACGCATTTATCCTCCACCACATTGCATTCCTACTCTCAGTGTCGCGTGGCACAGGCAGTAATCCCGAGATTACTACCTCTGCGGTCCTTTTTCTCAACTCCCTTCCTAACTCCCTATTCTCCTTTCAGAACCTCTTCCCTTTTCCTACCTATGTCATTGGTACCTATATGTACCACAACCCCTGGCTCCTCACCCTCTCACTTCAGGATATGTTGGATGCGATCAGAAATATTCTGGACCCTGGCACCAGGGAGGCAAACTACCATCAGGGTCTCTGGACTGCGTCCACAGAATCGCCCATCTGATCCCCTTACTATCGAGTCCCCTATTACAACTGCCCTCCTCTTCCTTTCCCTACCCTTCTGAGCTACAGGGCCGGACTCTGTGCCGGAGGCACGGCCACTGTCGCTTCCCCCGGGTAAGCTGTCCTCCCCAACAGTACTCAAACAGGAGTACCTATTGTCAGGGGCACAGCCACCGGGGTACTCTCTATTACCTGACTCTTCCCCTTCCCCCTCCTAACCGTGACCCACTTGTCTGCCTCCTGTGGCCCTGGTGTGACCACCTGCCTGTAACTCCTCTCTATCACCTCCTCACTCTCCCTGAACAGACGAAGGTCATCGAGCTGCAGCTCCAGTTCCCTAATGCGGTCCCTTAGGAGCTGCATCTCGGCGCACCTGGCACAGATGTGGACGTCCGGGAGGCTTGGAGATTCCAGGGCCTCCCACATCTGGCACCGAGAACAACAAGCTGCCCTCACACTCATACTGCCCCTCTCCTCAAATAACAACAAAAAATGAATACCAAACCCTCTTCGCCTCACCGGTTTCCGCCTAAGCCGCTAAGGTGGAAGATTGGGCATGAAAATGGGAATTCAGATTTTCAGCAGAGAAATCCAACACAATGCTTTTCAAAAGGAGGAGGACAGAACAACACTTGAAACTAAACCTTTGGTATAGAATTAGAACGTGTGGGAAGTTGGTGAGATAAAAGCCTCACATGGTCAACACGTATTAAAAGTAAGAAAGTGCTAAATGTTATGAGGTGTTTAACAGGAATGGAAAGGGAAGCTGATAGGAAATCCTTGAAAGCAATATATATAGGATTAATAAGATCAATTCTGGACTATGGAAGTATGGTATATGGATCAGCATCACACTGTGTGATCAATAAACTGGATATAATTCAAAGTCAAGCATTAAGGTTAATCAGTGGGGCAAAAGGACAACACCAGTGGTGGCAATGCAGGTGGAGTTGGGAGAGACAACTCTGGAACTGAGAAGATCACAGCTTGTGGTAACATATTGGGTGAACCTACAAGGGCCTGGAGAAAATCATCCAAGTAAACAGCTTCCAGATCCATGCTGGGAAATGGAAAGAAGGAAATCAGAAGTTTTGCATGGATTATTGAGGGAAAAGCAGAAAGAATAGGAGTTAGTAAAAAGGCAGTGAGTGATACAGTGCCTTTTCCTGGGCTGTCTCCATGACTGTGTGAAGCACCAGAAGTGGATCCTGAATTATTCAGAAAGAGATAGAAAAATAGAGAAGTGATCTTAAATGGTGTAGTGGAATCTTATGTAAATAATAATTATTGTGGATATTTACAAATGTCCACACATGCTTCAAAATGGCAATAGTAGATGAGGGATAGGATTGGTAGTGAGACCGATGAGAGTTGTAATATTGTCTGATTCAAGCACAGGAATCAGGAGTCTAAAATATTTACATTCAGCAGAAAGACCAGATGTTGTATGTGAGCTAATACAATCCTTATTTTGACTTGAAATAATATCCAAAAAGCAGTGAGATGGTTGAGAAATGCAGGAGAGAGCAGGGGGAGGAGGTGATAACATCAAGATTGAGGTTTGGGCACAGGGTTAAAGGACTGTTTTTAAAGAAGGAACACAATAATGGGAGGTGTGGATATTGTAATCAACAGGATATAATCAAGAGCGGGGATGGTTGATTTTAGAGTTATCACAAAATAAAATTAAATTTAACATTAATAGCATTTTGCAGAAAGGGTCGCAGGATTATTGCTTTAAATATATAATGCAGTTCCTTAAGAACATACGTCTGATAAAATTTAATACAAATAAATTATGGGGTCAAATATAAAAATGTGGGTCATGATTTGCTGACCCACACTACTTCAGAAGGTGTTGGTAATTCACCTGAAGGCTTTTTGCCAAGTGCCATAAAAACCTCAGAAACCGATGGACAATTGAAAGGCCCCGAAGGGGTTGATGTGGAGAGGATGTTTGCGGGAGTGTTGGGATGTAATCATACACAGGCCATTCCCACCACAGGCTGTTTGCCGAGGGAAGACAGAGAAGGGAAACACCAGGGAAAAAGTCAGGTAGGCACAGTAAACCAGACCTCCCACCTACGTGTTTCTATCCCTGCCGCCATTGGTTAAGAGATCTGCTGGTCCTCCCACCCATTTTTCATCTGTTTCGAGAAACATGCAGACCGCCTGTCTCTATTGGTTGGCGGTCTGCATGTTCCCTCCAAGCACGTAGGTCAGGCTAACTGGCCTATAATTTTAATTCTTCTGTCTCTCTCCCTTCTTGAAGAGTGGAATGACATTTGTAATTTTCCAGAATTCTAGAACCATTCCAGAATCTAGTGATTCTTGAAAAATCATGACTAATGCCTCTACAATCTCTTGAGCTACCTCTTTCTGAACCCTTGTGTGTACACCATCAGGTCCAGGTGACTTATCTACCCTCAGACCTTTCAATTTCTCAAAAATCTTCTTGGTAGTAATGTTAGCCTCACACACTTCATGACCCTGATGCCTGGATCTTCTACCTGACTGCTAGTGCCTTCCTTAGTGAAGACTGAAGCGAAATACTTATTCAGTTCATCCACCATTTCCTTGTCCCCATTACTACCTTTCCAGCATTGATTTCCAGTGGTCTGATATCCACTCTCGCCTCTCTTTTACACTTTATGTATCTGAAGCAACTTTTGGTGTTCTCTTTAATATTATTGAGTAGCTTACTTTACCATTCCATCTTATTCTTCTTACTGACTTTTGTGGTTGCCTTCTGTTGGTTTTAAATGCTTCCCAATCCTCTAACTTCCCACAAATGCCAGCTCAATGATATGCCCTCTCTTTAGCTGTTATGTTGCCTTTGACTTCCCTTGTTCGCCATGGTTGTGTCATCTTGCCTTTTGAACACTTCTTCCTCTTCAAACCCCCATCTGAATCCTCAGGCAACAGCGGCGAGGCATTACAGAGGGTTATTTCCCTCTTGAAAATAGACTTCGAGGGTCAGCGTAAAGGAGTCTTAACCCTTCCTTTCGACCTAGCAGCTGGATTCCATAAGCTTGGCTGCGAGTTCCCCAGACTGTTCAGGTATTTGCTTGGTCCTCGCCTGAACTAGAGGACACGACTTGATAAGTGTTTGGACTCGCAGAGTCCTATTGACTGAAAATGGTTTTGTTTGTCCTTAAGGGCAGGACTTGGTCTCCAGACGGTCTCAGGTTACCTCAACACTGAAGGCTGCCCTCTTATTAGTTCTTGGTCACAGGAGAGTCTGGGTCTCGGAATACCATAGTGCAAACAAACCCTCTTATCAGGACTGGACCAAGCAATGATTCTGCCCTTCCTGCAGTCCATGGATGGGTTACACTGGGACAGCCCAGGGTACCGGAGGATCAGCGATATGAGTGGAGAGTCAATAATGTAGAAACTAATGTCTGCATGATCCCCTATCCTCATCTGCAAATCCACAGTCTGTTGCTGGATCTTCCCGGAACCTAGTGGGTGAATATCCAAGACAGTTGCGGGTATGTGTTGGCTCAACTCTTACAGAGGTATGTTGAACCGATGGGTGGTTCTTAAATCCAGAAAATAACCCACTGCCCCAGAGTCCAGGCAGCTCTCACCTGCCTTAAGTTTTTACCCCGGGTGAACTCCGCCTTCAGCATGAACCCAGAGTCAGTTGTATTGGGAGTAGTGACTGCAACCGTCACAGTCCTCCTGAATCTGGACGGTCTTAGCAGTCTCGACGGTTGCAGCCTGGGACTTTCGGCCCATCAGTGACATACTTCCCCACAGTAAAACCACAACAATGACTCTGATGCCGGGACCTTTCATCGGCAGAGAGTCCAGCACAACCGACCTGCAGGGGTTCGACTGGATCTTGAGCAGGCAAAGGGCTGGTTATGGTCCGAGGTTGTGGGGTGGAACTGTGATGTGTAGGGTCTGGGCTCAGACTGGCTCACTTTGATTTCTTGAAGTGGTCCCACTTTTGCTCTGCCGGACGATTATCGAGATAGATGGATTGGTCACTCAAAGCCTCTCAGATCTCAGTTGGCTCTCCCAAGGCGAGCCATCCTTCAGTTCATCCATGGTTTTGGAACATGGCCACGGCCTCCCCATTCCAACCACTCTTCTGGGCCAAGGTCCAAGATTCGATTGCGTTGTCGGCCGTGGACCATCCCCTCTGTTGAATCTTCATCAGCGGGTCTGAGTCTCAGCTGGCTCCAGTGAGGTGATTAAACACCTTCCTCATGGCAGCCATGAATTCCTCTGAATCCGAGCAGATCTCAGACCGATGTTCCCAATGCGCAGTGGCCGAGGCCAGGACTTTTCCAGTTCAGGAGAGATAATGAAGACCACTTTTCCTCACTCTGAGAGGAACCGAGGTAAATGAAGCAAGGTTCTAGTCATGGTATCAAATTAGAGCTGAGCACAAAACAAATGTTGGATGATAGCACAAGTCAGCTTACCATTGAACACCGAACCTCTGTTCAGCTGTTCCTTAAATACTCAGTTCTTGGCACCCAAACATGATTATCAATTAACAGGACCATCATGATCCCTTAAAGGAGCTCCCGGAAGCTGGTGCAGTTGGGAGTGTCTGGTAACAAAGACTTCTGGCTGTTTATGCTCACCATTGAGAATGCCGTGGACACGTTCTGTGACATCGTGATCTTGACATCAAGGATGCAGCATACCATCTGTGTGTCTCTATCGCACCCACAGAACCTCGTCCTGTTCCTCTGTCTAAGGAATCTCCTATCATCACTGCATTCCTCTTCGCCTCTCTCCACTTCTGAGCCACATCACCAGACTCAGTGCCAGAGACCCGGTCACTCTGGCTCCCTTTCAATAGTATCTAAAGTTATAGATTTATTATTGAGGGGAACAGCCACAGGTGTTCTCTGCACTTCTTGTATATTTGCCCTCCATCTCCTGACAGTCACCCAGACACCGGTGTCCTGCAGGGTACATGGAGCTTAGAAAAATAGAGGGCTATGGGTAACCCTGGGTAATTTCTAAAGTAAGTACATGTTTGGCATAGTATTGTGAGCCACAGGGCCTGTATTGTGCTGTATGATTTCTAAGTTTCTATGTAACATTACTCCTGAAGACTTATGCATCTTAATTCCTTTTTGGAGGCCCAACACTTCCTCCGCCTTCACCTCTAAATGCCCTAGTTTATTTATACACTCAGCACTGATCTCCTGGTCCTCCACATCTTTTCCCTTTGTAAATACTGAAGCAATGTACTCATTTAGTACCTCACTCACATTCCCTGCATCCATGCAAATGTTCCCCTCTTTATCATTGAGTGGTTCCACCCTCTCCCAAGATATCCTCTTGGTCTTCCTGTATGTATAAAATGCCTTGAGATTCACCTTCATCCAACTTATCAAGGACTTTTCATGGCCTCTTCTGGCTTTCCTAATTCCCTTTAGTTCCTTTCTGGCTTCTTTATACCCCTCCTGTGCTTTGTTTGATTCAACCTTCCGAAGATTTACATACTTGATCTTTTTTTTTTGACGAAATTCATCACCTCTCTGGACATCCAAGGTTCTCTTGTATTTCCATCCCCTTCCTTCCTTCTGACAGGAACATACCTTTCCTGCACTATGTGCAATTGCTCTTTAAACACCCTCCACATGTCTGATGTGGACCTGCCAGAGAAAAGGCATTACCAATTAACACTTCTTAGTTCCTGCCGAATGCCCTTGTAAATTGCCCTATGCCAATTTAAAATGTGGATAGTTATCCTGAAAGTTAATGAGTTGTCACTGTTCCCTTACTGTTCACCCACTGATTATTGATTGAAGAAACCTTCCTGGATGTACTTAACAAATTCAGCCCTATCGGAATCCCTTACACTAAGATAGTCCCAGTTTATATCAGGGAAGTTGAAATCCCCCATGACAACAACAATATTATTTTTACACTTTTCCTCCACCTAATTGCATATCCATTCCTCAATGTCCCGGTGGCTTTTAGGGGGTCTGCAGTATAATCCTATTAGTGTGATTGCACCCTCCTTCAAGAACCTGGCACATTAATCACCCATTCCTGCCCCTCACCAATTTTCTGTAATGGCTGCAAGATTATAGTTCCACAAACTGATCCATGCTCTAATTTCATCTTGGCTAAAGGATGGCTGCCATTGGGAACTGAACAGTCAAGGATATACGGTGTATTGGAAAGATAGGTTAACAGGCAGAGGGGATGGTGTGGCCCTGATTATGAGAGGTAATATTAAATCACTAGAAAGGGATGACATAGAATCGGAAAG
Source organism: Mobula birostris (assembly GCF_030028105.1). Lineage (NCBI taxonomy): Eukaryota > Metazoa > Chordata > Chondrichthyes > Myliobatiformes > Myliobatidae > Mobula > Mobula birostris. Next base: position 20,283,008 of record NC_092379.1, on the reverse strand, counting down.
TGTAGAGTCTCCATGGGTTGAGTTAAGGAATGGCAAGAGTAAAAGGACCCCAATGGAAGTTGTATACAGGCCTCCAAGCAGCAGCCAGGATGTGGATTAAAAATAACAGCAAGAGAAAGAAAAGGCATTTTTAAAAGGGCAAAGTCATGATAATCATTGGGGATTTTAACATGAAAGTCGTCTGGGAAAACCAGGCCATTACTGGACTTTAAGAGAGAGTTTGTAGAATGTGTAATGGATGGCTTTTTAGAACAGCTTGTTGTTGAGCCCTCCAGGGGATCGGCTGTGCTGGATTGGATGTTGTGCAATGATCTGGAGGTGATTAGAGAGCTGAAGGTTAAGGAACCCTTAGAGAACAGTGATCACAATATGATCGAGTTCACTTTGAAATTTGAGAAGGAGAAACTAAATTATAATGAGTTGGTATTTCAATGGGAAAAAGGAAATTACAATGGCATGATAGGGGAACTGGCCAAAGTTGACTGGAATGGGACAGTAACAGGAAGGACACAGCACAGCAATGGCCGGATTTTCTGTGAGAGATGAGCAAAGAGCAAGACAGACATGTTCCAAATAAGAAAAAAATTTTGAATGGAAGGACACTGTCACGGCTGACATGTGAAGTCAGAGCCAAAGTAACAGCAGAAGGGAAGTCATACAAGCCCAAAGCCAGCGGGAAGATAGAGGATTGGGAAGTTTTTAAACATTTGCAGAAGGAAACTGAGAAGGTCATTAGGAAGGAAAAGATGAATTATGAAAGGAAGCTGGCGACTAATATCAAACAAGATACTAAAAGCTTTTTAAAGTATATTAGCGGTATAGGATAGTTGAGTGTAGATATAGGCCCAATAGAAAATGACGTTGGACATATTGTAATGAGAGATGCAGAGATGGCAAAGGAACTGAATGTGTAGTTTGCATCAGTTATCAGTGGAGGACATCTGCAGTTCCTGTATATTGGAAATTCAAGGGTGTCAGGGAAGTGAAGTAGGTGCAGTGAAAATTACAACTGAGAAGGTGCTCAGGAAGCTGAATGGTCTGAGGGTGGTTAAATCTCCTGGACCTGATGGAATTCACCCTTGGGTTCTGTAGGAAGTAGCTGGAGAGACTGCGGAGGCATTAACAATGACCTTTCAAGAATCAATAGATTCTGGCATTGTAGCAGATGACTGGAAAATTGCAAATGTTACTCCGCTATTTAAGAAGGGTGGGAGGCAGCAGAAAGGAAACTATAGACCTGTTAGCCTGACATCAGTGGTTGGGAAGTTGTTGTAATCGATTGTTAGGGATGAGATTACGGAGTACCTAGAGGCACGTGTCAAGATAGGCCAAAGCCAACATGGTTTCCTGAAAGGAAAATCCTGCCTGATTTTTACTGCAATTTTTTGTGGAAATTACAAGCAGGGTAGACAAATGAGGTGCAGTAGGTGTGGTGTACTTGGATTTTCAGAAGGCCTTTGACAAGGTGCCACACATGAGGCTGCTTGGCAAGATAAGAGCCCATGGAATTACAGGGAAGTTACCAGCATGGGTGGAGCATTGGCTGATCGGCAGAGAACACAGAGTGGTAATAAAGGGATCCTATTCTGGCTGACTGCCGGTTACCAGTGGAGTTCCACAGGGGTCGGTATTGGGACCACTGCTTTTTACGATGTATGCCAGTGATTTGGACGATGGGATTAATGGATTTGTGACTAAATTTGCCAAAGATATAAAGATAGGTGGAGGAGCGTGTAGTGTTGAGGAAACGGAGAGTCTGCAGAGAGTTAGATAGTTTAGGGGAATAGGCAAAGAAGTGGCAAATGAAATATAATGTTGGAAAGTGTATGGTCATGCACTTTGGTGGAAGAAATAAATGGGCAAACTATTATTTAGATAGGGAGAGAATTGAAAATGCAGAGATGCAAAGGGACTTGAGAGTCCTTGTGCGGGATACCCAAAAGGTTAACCTCCAGGTTGAGTCTGTGGTGAAGAAGGCGAATGCAAAGTTGGCATTCATTTCTGGAGGTATAGAATATAAGAGCAGGAATGTGAAGCTCTAAAAGGCACTCGTAAACCACACTTGGGAGTATTGCGTGCAGTTTTGGGCTCCTTATTTTAGAAATGGTAAACTGACATTGGAGAAGGCTCAGAGAAGATTCACGAGAATGTTTCCAGGAATGAAAGGGTTACCGTACAAGGAACGCCTGGCAGCTCTTGGGCTGTATTCCCTGGAGTTCAGGAGAATGAAGGGGATCTCATAGAAACATTCCGAATGTTAAAAGGCTTGAACAGATTAGACATGGCAAAGTCATTTCCCATGGTAGGGGGCGGACTAGGACTTCAGGATTGAAGGATATCCATTTATAACAGAAATACGAAGAAATTACTTTAATCAGAGGGTGGTAAATCTGTGGAATTTGTTGCCATGAGTGTCTGTGGATGCCAAGTCATTGGGTGCATTTAAGATATAGAGAGATAGGTTCTTGGTTAGCTGGGACATCAAAGGGTATGGGGAGAAGGCAGGGGAGTGGGGATGACTGGAAGAATTGCATCTGGCCATGATTGAATGGCGGAGCAGACTTGATGGGCCAAATAGCCTGCTTCTGCTCCTATATCTTCTGGTCTTATGGTCTTATCAAGATACTCCCTGCATTAAAATATACGCACTCCAAACTATCTGATCTATCATACTTGTTACTTCAAATTTGTCTTTCAATACCTTCCCTGACACCTAACATCTGGTCCGGTCCTTCCCCTACTGACCTGGGCTCTGGTTCTCAGCCACTGCAAAACGAGCTTAAACTCTCCCAAGCAGCATCAGCAAAACCAAGATATTGGTTCTCCTCCAGTTCAGGTGCAATCAGTCTCAATCAACCTGCATATTGAAATTCACGATGACTATCTTAACATCACACTTTTGACATGCATTTTCTGTCCACGGTTGTAATTTGTAGACCACATCTTTGCTATACTGTTTGCAGGTCTGTATATAACTCCCATCAGGGTCTTTCATTCTTGCAGATTCTTAGCTCTACCCAAAACGATTCTACACCTTCCGATCCCATGTCACCTCTTTCTAATGATTTAATTTAATTTTTTACCAACACAGCCACACCACGCCTTCTGCCTACCTCCCTGTCCTTTCGATACAATGTGTATCCTTTGAAATTAAGCTCACAGCTATAATCTTTCAGCCACAATTCGGTGATGCCCAGAAAGTCATAATGCCAGTATGTAAGTGTGCTTCAAGTTCATCGAGATTATTCCATATCCTGCGATAACACCTTCAGTCCTGTATCCATCACATTTTAAAATTTTGTCCCCTTTTACATTGCAACTCATCCCATTAACTGCAATTTTACCTGGTCATCAGCTTCTTCTTGCTAGCAGTCTCACTACACACTGCCTCTGTTTTTAAACCAACGATTTGATCCTCAACCTTATCACTGCCAGATTTGTTTAATCTCTTCTGAACAGCTCCAGCAAACCTGTCTGCAAGGATATTTGTCCCCTGTGGATTCAGGTGTAACCTGTCCCTTTTGTACAGGTCATAACTTCTACTTATCAAGGCCCAGAGGCTCGGAGTAAAGAGGAAAGGTGTAAAGTCCCAGGGGTTGTGAAAGGCCTTCATTGCAGTGTCAGAGAATGCAATGTGAGATAAGGAAGGTGAAAGTTTGTGTTTCATGGGATGTCTCTGTTAGTCAATTAGTTACCTTGACAATGGTGACGAAGGTGCTGTAGAGGAAACTGATGATAAACAGAACGGCAAAGGCAGCAACTGTAAGCACATTGTCATCTCCATCCACGTGTCCCTGTTCTTCCTTCCCCTCCTCTCCTGTCAAGTCTGTGCAGGTTTCTGAAACAATTGAGAAAGTGAGACGGTTAGTTACTTGTCCATATTTCTTGAAGATCAACATGGCAATAAACTTGAGTAAATTTGATGACTTGAGTCATGTTTCCTCACAGCATGTCATTTGTAACTTGGGAGCCCCTGGACAGAACTAAATGAACTAGTTTCTTTGAATCAGCTATGTTCGCTCCGCTAAAAATATTGACCAGATCTTCACTTAGTGTTCATTAAACATCATCCCAACTTGTAATTTACTCTGGGGAGTGCAGGTATGTTCAGCAGTCCCTCCAAGACAGTTTGTCCAAAGACCTGGAGTTGGTTCCTGCCTATTCATTTCATCAATTACTGTCTCTGTAGTTAAAACCTTCCAGATGCTGACAGATCTGCCAGCCTTGTGTGAGTGGCAAAAATTGGTCATGTATATTTCTGCCCAATATCTAAACCATGAATAAATCTAGTGAATAGTGTTAGCACTGAACACATTGCTGCAGGTCACAGGGCATCACTGTCTACATATTGTCCCTTCTTTCTGTAACTCTCCACTTTCTGATTGAGTTCACCAAATGTTCAGAAAGTTGATGAAATACCTTTCCCTGTCAATTAACCTTAGAAACTGTGGACCAATCTGGAATGTTCTATCATTTGCGCAGTGGAAACTATAGTACACATTTACCAAAATCTACTTGAATGTCTGTCTGTCTATACAATGAAGGACAGAACCAACCAGGCAACACTTCCAGCCCCTCAGGTTTAAGTCACACAATTGTATCCCAAAACATACCGGCACGGAACGCTGGCAGCCGAATGCTTTCCATACCTTCGTTATTGAACTTTAATTACACAAACACAGGCTGACTTTCAACCTGTCAAGTAGTCTACAGAAGTTTCCAACAGGATCAGACCTGACACAAGGAAGTTTTAACAAGAACCACAGGATCTCAGAAATGTTGGTAATTTATTTTGATGTACTTAGTCATGAAATATATATGTCCATTTTGAGCCAATGAGAAAGGACTTCAGGTAACCTTGCATGTTTCTGTGATGTAAACCACACTGTTGTCGGATCAACCATCAATTGAAGGTTGACAATTGGAGTTGTAGGCCAGTATGTCCATGGGAATCTCTGCTGCAGAGAACCCAGTGACCCAACTTCTTTCCATCTCATCTGGTGGGGAAGGGTAACGTTAGAGGGTTCCTATTGGGAATGGATTTCTTTTTTCATATGATGTTCACCTGGAATATTCTGCTTTTACACCATCCAGGCCAATGTTTACACCACCAATGATCTCTCCGCATCTAAAATATGGAGGCTTTTTACTTTTGGAAATGAAAGAGAAATTGTGGAAAGTGTTCAGTGGGTTAGAGAACACTTGTGAACAGAGAAAGGGATAACATTGAGAGAGCATCACACGTGTACTCTGTACCATTGCTTCAGCACTAGTTCTGTGCCTGGCTGAGTACTGTGCATCTCTCTGGTTTACTGGAACTCAACAACTGTCTGATGTCCAGTTACATTCCACAATGCCTGCTCCAGTGGAACTCAGTTCCTCCAGTTCTGCTGACAGATAGACTTGCTTCATGTCTCTGAGATGTTGGTGTACAAACATTGACCCTGCAGTCATTATTTCATCATTCCCTCACTGACAAGGCCGGCATTCCTTACTCTGCTCCAGCAGGTCCGTCAGAGAGCAATGAAGAATTTGATGTGGGACTGATGGATACGGGTAAACAGGGTAGGAAGGCCAGGGTCCTTCACCAAAGAACATCAGTGAAATAGTTTGTAATCTAAAGCTACAATCTTTCACAGTCACCTCTGGTTATGTGTTCATGCCATTGTCCTGAGGCTTGGGAACAGACTGTAGGTCAATGATCCTGGTGCTAGTACTGAGGGACTGCTGCACTCTCACATATCTGTCTGAGATGCGACAGAGGGGCCCAGATGGGTATTTACTGATGGACAGACAGACCTTGTGTTGGTAGTTTAGAAGAGAGTTAAGTTTTGAAAGCATCGGATGAACTCTGCTTCTTTCCCACTCTCTGCCTCTGCATTATTAATCCACTCACACAACTACAACAATGCCAGACTTGCCGTTACCTATTGACCTTGCTTGTCCCTGGGTTGTGACTGTGGCAGAGGATGTCAACAGTACAGTGAATCTCAGAATCATACCTTGAATGTTTTTCACATCCTGCCTGACACTGGTGTTGGAGGGGGGATGAGACACTGTGCATCTGAAAACTGAGCCTTCCTTCCACTCCTCTGTGCTCACGGTCAGGTCGTAGCTGGCAATGAAAGTCCCTGCCTGTTCCAGAGCAGTTGGTCTCACACTGGTGTTGGAAGAGATCAGAGAGTCCCCTTTCTCCCAGGTGATGGTTATTTGGTCCGGGTAGAATCCAGAAGCAACACACTCGAGGGTGACCGTGTTCCCACTCTTGGTCTCTCCCTCTGGCGGTGGCAGCAGTCTGACTTTGGGACTTTTTGTCTCCAGTGGAACTGATGGGCAAACAATGGAAATGTCAAACATTTTTACTGAGGTAACCAACGTTGTCCATTTTAATCGCTGACCTCTTGCCCACCTTTGGTACTTTTTGTCCGTGCTAATACTGGTGAGGTTGCAGAAGGTTGTTGGGCAGAGCAAGTGTACTCCACCCCACTGGTCCACTCCTCCACACTGGTCTGGAGTTGACTGATCACTGTGTCTTGGGTTCCTCCCTCTCTCGGTTTTTTGGTCACATTTGCTTTGATTTTCTCCCTCTCATTCACCTGCCAGTGGATTTGGACCTGGCTCAGATCAGCACCCACAATCATACACACCAGAGTAGCGGTCTGGTTCATCCACATCTCTTCAATGGAGGGATTTTGGATAAAGACAGACAACTCTGTAGATTAGAAATAGAAAATTTACAAACTGGACAATATCTGCTGTCAGCTGGCTTGACAACTTCAGCTCAGACTTATCCTGTACAGAATTGTACAACGGAATGAAATCAGGTTTGTTTACAGAGTGGGTTGCTCATCTCTGCTTACAACCTCTGACTGAGAAAACAAAATCAAACATCAAGGAGCTTATTTCCTCAGGACCCATTTGGCTCACAGCAGGGACTGCAGGACAGTTGCCCAGCCACATGACATTTAGCTGCTCTAATGCCAATAAAATGCACTATCAGAGCTGTGAATTGCAATGAGAGGTGCAGTTTCTGATCAAAGACAGCATTTCCTGCAATCTTCTTGTCTCGGTGCACGTGAGAGTCTGTAGATCCATTTGTGACATTGAACTGAATCAATGAGCTGCCTCATATCTGTTCAGACTGAGCCTGGGATTCCTCTAGATTGAAAATTCTGACACTGACTTTCGAATCTCCTATGAAAAATCTCTCTTTTCATCTCTGCAACTTGCCTGCCCCAGTCAATGATTTCGCTTTGTTCCAGTTGTCCTGTTCACTTCATCTATTTCCATCTCTACACTTTAAACCTCCCTGCCGTTCTATTTCCTGTGGAGTCTGCTTTTCATTTGCTGGACACTCATAGACATGGCTTTGTGTCCCATCATCCACATCATTAGTAATATCAGTGAATAGTTGCAGGGCCGACAAAGATCATTGCAGAACACTGCTCACGATTAAATCCTGCTGGGTTCAGTCCCCTGTCACATGACACAGTGATAATGGAGTTGTTGATGAATGATTGCAATCAATTTCAGTCCATTAGTCTGCAGCAGATCCAGGCATGGTGTGGGGGCAGCCACCTCAGGCCAGCATCGGACAGTCACTGGAAGAGCTGAGCACTGTGATCAGTAGACACGAAATAGCACACCTGGATTTGAACCACGACGTCTTGAAGAACTCTCTGAACAATGACCACTAACATATCTCCTGTGGAACCAGAGGAGCCAACACTTGACCACTGTGATACCACCATCAACAACGGTTACCGTGCCAGCACATGGCCACACTTTAGTAGGGCCGATCACCTGGCTGTACTTCAACTCCCGGCATATAGGCAGAGACTAAAGACCACAGTGCTGGTAGTGAAGACCAAGAAGATATGGACAAGGAAGTCAGAACTGCGCTTACAGGAGTTTGAGCTGGTGAACTGGACAATATTCAGAGACCTTTCTTCAAATCTGAATGAATATGCCACAGTTGTCACCGACTTCATCAAGACCTGTGTGGATGAGTGTGTCCCTTCGAGAACATCCCAGATATCCCAAACCAAAAGCTGTGGATGGACCTGGAGATTTGTACTCTGCTGAGGCCTCGATTTATGGCAGTCTAGGCTGGTGACCCAACATTAGACAAGAAGCCCAGGTATGAACTGTGGAAAGCTATTGGTTAAGATGGTGCCAGAGTGCAATGCTCCCTCAGTCAACGTCTTCCAGATGGCTCACGAAAATATCCTTTTTTGGTCCTTTGTGTCTGTTTTTCTCCTTAAGTATGTTTCTCAGACTGTTAGAGTTCAAGACTGCGACTTAGATTGGAGATTGTTTCAGTGATCCAGCGCTTTGCTATCTCCAAAACGATTCCGAGTATGTACTCAGACGGCTTTGATGCAATGAAACTTCAAGATAGTGTGTGAGCCGATGATTGACTCCATTTCGCCATTTCAAGCATCCATTAAGTGAGTGAGAGTATTGGCACCGATGCCTGTCTTTTGATCACTGCTGGAGATGGATTCTGTGAGCGGCCTATTGCTGTGTGTCTTGCTGTGACAGGCGGGTCGGCCTCTCTGCCTCGTGTGGTGTTCCTCTCCTCTCTTTCAATGAATGTTGGTGATATTGGAGATGGTATTGTGTTTCTGTGTTTATGGATTGGACAGTTGTGTTTATGGATTGTGGACATTTTCAGACCTATCGTTTTTATATTCTGTGTTTTTTATCGCCCGTTCCTTTTCAGTTTTGTTGTGCAAGGGGAGGGTGTTCGGGGTTTGATGTTCTGTTAGTTTTTTGTGTTAGGGAGGGTTTGTTTTTTGGGGGTTGATGTTCCTGTTCCGTTTTCTGAAGGGAGAGGGGGTTACTGGGGGGGGATTGATGATCGGGATGCCATTTTTGTCGGTGGGGGTGGTGGTGAGGGGTGGATTTGATGTTTCTCTCTGAACGACTTTCATATTCTTTCTTGTTTTTGTGGCTATCTGAAGAACACAAATTTTAAGTTGTATGTGGATACAGGCTTTGATAATAAATGAACCTTTGAACAATTCCAATTGAACTTAGAGAAGGAATCAGATCCCCTTCAGCTCTGGCAGACTTTTCAGGCCATTACTTCCTACAAGGTGAAACCTAACATCACGAATGGCAGTGATGCTTCATTCCCAGATGAGCTCAACGCCATTTAAGCACACTTTGAAAGGGAGAATGAAACTACATGTGGGTGAATCCCTGCAGTGTCTGTTGACCCTGTCATCTCTGTCTCGGATGCCAACGTCAGAGCAGCTTTCAGGAGGGTGAATCCTCACACTGAATCAGGCCCTGATGCTGTGCGTGGTACGGAATTGAAAACTTGTGCGACCAACTGGTGGGAGTGTTCAGGAACATCTTCAATATCTCACTGCTGCAGTCAGAGGTTCCCATCTGTTTCAAAAGAGTGAGAATCATACCAGTGCCCAAGAAGAGCAGGGTGAGCTGTCTCAATGACCATCGCTCAGTTGCACCCACATCTACTGTGAGGAAATGCTTTGAGAGGTTGGTCACGGCCAGAATCAACTCCTGCTTAAGCAAGGACCTGGACCCCTGCAATTTACCTGTTGCCACAATAGGTCTACAGCAGATAGAATCTGACTGGCTCTCCACTCGGCCTTGGATCACCTGGACAGTAACAATACCTGCTGAACGGCCGGATGTTGTTTACTGATTACAGCTCAGTGTTCAACACAATCATAACCTCAGTTCAAATCAACGAACTCCAAAACCTGGGCCTCCAGACCTCTCTCCACAACTGGATCCTTGACATCCTCACTCTGGGAGACCACAGTCAGTGTGGATCTGAATGAGCATCTCCTCCTCACTGACAATCAACACTGGAGCACCTCAAGGATGTGTGCATAACCCACTGCTCTACTCTCTCTGCACCCACGACTGTGTGGCTAGGTAGAACTCAAGTGGCATTTATAAATTTACTGTTGAGCAATTGTAGGCTGAGTTTCAGGGTGATGAGGAGGCGTACAAGAGCAGGATAGATCAGTTGGGTTCATGGTGCTTCAACAACAACCCTACTTTCAACGTCGGTAAGTCGAAGCAATTGATTGCAGACTTCAGGAAGGGGAAGTCATGGGAACACACATCAGTCTTCATTGAAGGATCAGCACTGGAAAGGTTGAGCAGTTTCAAGTTCCTGGGTGTCAAAATCTTTGAAGATCAATCCTGGGTCCAACACACATATTTCTTTATTTGCATAGTTCTGATCTCATCCTTTGTCTCTTCTTCTAATCCTCTCTGTCTCTGTCTCCACTGAACTCACAAGAGGAAAACAGGAGGAAGTGTAGACCACCAGATTCCATCCTCTGGCCTGAGATTTCTGGGAATTCATTCCATCTGAGGGAAGAAATTTCTCTGCACCACAGTTTCAAATGTCCTGCTCCTTACTTTGTAACTCTGTCCCCTTGTTCGTTGCTCTATGACAGGTGAAATTCTCTCAACATCTACCCTCTCGTGCCCCTTTTACATCTGATATGTTTGTCCAGAAATCTGGATTCTTCTCAACTGCAAGCAATGCAGACACAGACTGTCTGGTCTTGGTCATTGTCTGAAAGTCACAGAGTCACAGAGAAGTACAACACAGAAACAGGCCCTTTGGCCCATCCGGTCTGTGCCGAGCCATTTAAACTGCTATGTTCCATTGACTTGCACCCAGACCATTACCCTCCATACCCCTCCCATCCATGTAACATCCAAACTTGTCTTAAACATTGAAATCGAGCTTGCAAGCACCACTTGCTCTGGCAGTTCATTCCACACTCTCACAAAACTCTGAGTGAAGAAGTTTCCCCTCAGGTTTCCCTTAAACATTTCACCTTTCACCCTTAACCCATGATTTCTAGTTGTAGTTCCAGCCAACCTCTGTGGAAAAAGCCTGCTTGCATTTACCCTATCTATACCCCTGATAATTTTCTATACTTCCATCAAATCTCCCCTCAATCTTCTACGTTGCAAGGAATAAAGTCCTAACCTGTGTAATCTTTCCTTTTTCCTCAGTTTCTCAGTCCTGGTTGCATCCTTTTAAACTTTCTCTGTACTCTTTCAAGCTTATTTACACCTTTCCTGCAGATAAGTGACCAAAGCTGAACAGGTAAAGATTTTTCCTCCTCATGTATATGAAGGATGTAGGTAATAAAGTCAATTCAATTCAATTCAAGTTAGGCCTGAGGAATGTCTTATACAACTTTAACATAATACCCCATCTCCTGTACTCAGTATTTTGATTTATGAAGGCCAGTGTGCCTAAAGATTTCATTATGATCCTATCTACCTGTGCCGCCATTTTCAATTAATTATGGACCTGTGTTCCCACATCTCTTTGTTCTACTGCACTCCTCAGTGTCCTATCGTTCACTGTGTAAGACTCACCTTAGCTGGTCCTACCTAAGTGCAGCACCTCACAATTGTCTGCATTAAATTCCATCAGCCATTTTTCTGACTATTTTACCAATTGGTCCAGATCCCACTACAAGCTCTGATTATCTTTCTTGCTGTCCGCAACACCCACAATTTTGGTGTCAATTGCAAATTTGCTGATCCAGTTAACCATGTTATCATCCAGATCATTGATACAACAATGGACCCAGCACCGATCCCTGTGAAACTCCACCTGTCACAGGCCTTGAGTCAGACAGGCAACCATCTACTACCACCCTCTGGCTTCTCCCACAAAGCCAATGTCCAATCCAATTTGCTGCCATGCGACTGAAACTTCCTGACCACCCTCCCATTTGGGGCCTTGTCAAATGCCTCGCTAAGGTCCATGTAGATAATATCCACTGCCTTGCCTTCATCAACTTTCCTAGTAACCTCCTCAATAACCTCCATCAGATTGGTTAGACGTGCCCTACACATACAAAGCTATGCTGACTATCCTTCATCAGTCCATGTCTATCCAAATACACATATATCCGGTCCCTTAGAATAACTTCCAATAGCCTTCCCACTACAGATGTCAGGCTCACTGGCCTATAATTTCCTGATTTAATTTTACAGCCTTTTTTAAACTATGGACCGTCAGCTATCCTGCTGTTCTCCAGTATCTCGCCTGGTGCTAAGGATGTTTTAAATATCTCCGACAGCAACCCTTACCCCTGCAATCTTTAATTTGCTTAAAGACAGTAAACACCTCCTCCTCTGTAATCTCTGAAGGGTCCATGTCATCGTTTCTGCTTTACCTCATTTCTACAGACAATCTGTCCACCTCCCAAATAAATACCGATACAAAAAATCCATTGATAGTCTCCCCTTCCCTTTTGGCACCACAAATAGATTTCCAAAGTGATCTTCCAGTGAACCAATTTTGTCCCTTGCATTGATGTGCTCTTAACAGATCTGTAGAATCCCCTGGGACTTCCCTTCACTTTGTCTGCTTGGGCACCTTGTCCATTCTTTTAGCCCTTCTTATTTCTTTCTTAGGTGTTTTCTTGTATTTCTTACACTCCATAAGTACCTCATTTGTCCCTACCTGCCTATACCTGCTGTGCACTTCCTTGTACTTCTTAACCAGGGCCTCAGTATCAAATGTCATCCTTGCCTTTTCTTCTGACAGGCACATACAAGCAATGTGCTCTCAAAATTTTGCTTTTGAAGGCTTCTCACTTACCAAGTACACCTTTGCCAGAAAACAGCCTGTCCCAATTCATGCTTACCAGATCCTTTCTGATACCACCAAAAATGGCCTTTCTCCAATTTCTCCAACCCCAGAATATTGAGCTACCAGTCCTGCCTCTCCTGCAACCAAGTCTCACTAATGGTCACCATATCATAATTCCATGTGTTGATCTCTGCCCTGAGTTCATCTGCCTTTCCTACAATAATATTTGCTTAGAGATATACACAGCTCAGAACATTACTCACACCATGCTCAACTTCTTGATTCCTGACTTTGCCTAATGTCTAAACAACATCTGTCTCCACAACGTCTCCACAATCTGTTCTGACACTCTGGTTCCCATCCCCTGCAACTCTAGTTTAACCGGCATCCCCCGCCACCCCCACCAGGCAGCACAAGCAAACCTTCTCACTGGAATATTAGTTCTCCTTCAGTCCAGATGCAAACGGTCTGCCCTGACAGACAGATGTTTAACTGCACCATTGCAACAGAACTGTTCCCAACAATGATATGTTTCATTTAGTTAGCGACACACAGACACCAGATGAGGAGCAGCAATGTTAGTGGGGACAAAGAGCCCTCAAACAGTGATCTAACATCTTTGACATCGTTATGATGTTTAGTCACTGGTTTCAACTCTCAACTCTTTCTCAGATTGCCGTACATTCTAATCTCTCTGACCATCAGTTGACAGCTGATCAGTGGGAGACCCGATGCAGGAAGGGTTCAGACACCAGAGAAACAAAGATTACTATTTCTCCTTGACTGTGTGTCACGTGCCACGCCTCATGTTGAAAGTTCCTTTTTTCTCATCACCAAAAATCACAATTAAGACATTTTCTTGTCATATTTATTGAACTTGGATCGGTACATTGACACGTACAAGGATTTAATACATTGTGCTGTCCCACACAGGGCTGAAATCCATTCAAATGTGGCAGAAGAAGGTCTAAGAATGTACACACAAACTCAGAGATTTGTGGTGAATCATGTTTGTAGTTTAATTTGGTTCTTGATCTTGATCATGTTTTAATCAGCTAAATAATCCTCTGTGATAATTAATAATCATAAAACTAACAAAACTAGGGTTTCATGGATTGAATCACACAGTATTACACACAAGATTTAAAACTATCAGTCAGAACGAGTGAGACATTGACCAGGGTGGGTTTGCTGTGAGATTTATTGATGCTTCGGAACAGGTTGGTTGGGAGCGACTCATGACCCACCACACAGGAGAAAGTGGTGCCGCTATTCCACTCCTCAGGAGAAACCTTCAGCTGACTGGTCATTGTGTTCCAGCCTTTTCTGGGGTCCTTGGTCACTGGCTGGTTCACAAACCCTGTCTTCAGAAGGGTGTCATTGGCCATCCAGGCCACATAGATGTCTGCGGGAGAGAACTTGGTTATCAGACACATCAAGGTCACAGTCTGATCGGTGTCTACCTCATCCGATGAAGGAGGGAGGAGGTAGACATGGGGACGAGTCACAGCACCACCTGGAACAGAGAGAATCTCAGTTAGAATGAATCTTCCAATAATTCCCTACTTACTCGACACATTCTGGTCTTGCACCAACATGAACAATTTCTAAATCTGAGGGGCTTCACTTGATCTGAAACTGAAGGCTTTTCCCTTTCTGCTCATCGTTGGGATTTGTGGAGTGGAAATCTTGGACCTGCTGCATTTTACAGCTTCCAGTGAGGTTAGTCTATTCAGTTTAATCAATGGGAGTCGCTGAACACAGCAACTCGACAGAAAGTGGAACTCAGCCCCTGGACTTGCATCATCCTGTGCTGTTTGTTCCATCTCCCCTGGAGCAGGGGTGGCAGTCTAAGCTGTGTACGTGTGAGAAGGAGTGAGAACCTGTGGAACTCTCTCCCACAGAAAGCTCTTGAAGAATTACCATCTAATATATTCAAGAATGGGTTGAATATACTGCAGGTGAATGGGTCAAAGGATATCTGGAGAAAACAGGAACGGATTGAATTTGGATAATCAGCTGAGATCAGATTGAATGGTTGAGCAGTGCTGGATGGTGAGGTGATTAATCTGTCAAATTGCTGAGATCAGACTCACATGAATTCTGTCCACACGTACCTCTGTCCTTCCTGATGGATTTCTTCACTGGTGTTGGCAAACTCTTGTCCTCTATCACACACGAGTACTCAGCCCCACTGTTCCACTCTGCAGCAGGGACTGTCAGTCTGCTGGTGATCATGTCTTCCCCTCCGTTGCTGTCTGGACCCAGAGTCCTCACCCCATCTTCCCTCTTCCTTCTGTCCACCTGCCAGAGTACACTGAAACCCTGTAAATCACTGTGAACCACCTCACACAGAATGGTCGCTGTCCTCTTTGTCCAGATCTCTTCGAAGGAAGGTTTGCTTAAAGTGACATAGGGGCGGGTGTCTGGACAGTCATCTGGGAGAAACGTCACAATTATTATTTCACCATTCCCCAAGTTTCTCACTGACAAGACCAGCATTTCTGTTCATCTCCGGTCAACGATTTGCCAGTCCCATCAAGATAAGATGAGACCAATCTACATTGGTGAAGAAAGGAATCTCCCCTATTGAGCAGACAGGGTAAACACCCTGAGGGAATGTAAATGAACAAGATTGGCCCTTACATTGTTTTTGCAGTTGCATGGTCACTTAAACTGTTACCAGCAACTTATTAAAACAGATACAGAAAATCCCCAGTATTTCAGAGTGTGTTGGCGAACAGGAAACAAAGCAAAGTTTCACGTGAAAATATTCCAGAAAATACACTTCATATTTCAAAATTTATGAGAAATATTTAGTTTTTGTCACAAATATTGAAATACACTGTTTTTCTCTATGAGGTGTAACTAACATTTGCTGCTACTTTGTCAGAATGTGTGTTCAAGTCGCCCTCCAGAGGCTTCTACACATTGTCCAGGCTGACAATTCCCACACAGGAGCAGAGGGAGAGCTGCTCAGCTGGAAATTCAGTCACATCTGAGGCACTGATCGGAGGCTGGGATTAGGTTCAAAGGTAGAGGGAGGGAGCATTTTGAAGACGAGCAGCAGCGAGTTCCAGAGAGTCTGTCGAGTGAAATGGTCTGGATTCTCCTCCAGTTATGAAAGTATTTTCTGGGATACTCTTATTTCTATGGTGAAAGTTGTGGATTATGTTGGTTGAGAGTGGAAAACAAATTGATGATTGGCCAATTTAAGTGCTAAAAGAGATTAAAAAGATGAAGGCATTGAGGCTGAGTCAATGGACAAACCGGTATTCAGCTCACTTCTCGATGAGGCTTCACTCGCCTCAGCACTGAACTGACTCTGCAGCTGCGGCCTGCAGCCATCGGCACTCACCTCAGCACTGAGCCTGGCTCCACGGCCGTGGCCTGCAGCCATCGGTCTCCTGGACTGGTTGCAGTGCTGAACTGGCAACGTGGCTGTGGATTTACTTCAGGGGGCTCTGCGGTTCAGGTTCTGTGGATTGTTTGAATTTTTTTATTGTTTGCACAATTTGTTTTTTTCACACATTGGATGTTTGACTCTGAATTCTATTGTGTTTCTTTGTTTTGTGACTGTCTGCAAGAAGAGAATCTCAAGGTTGTATATGGTGCACATACTTTGATAATCAATGTACTTTGTACTTTGAACTTTATCAGTTCACTCACATAACTAAACAGGGTCTGCACCATGATTAGGTGTTTACCTTGAATTCATAGCACAATGTAAACAATTTCAATAATGGGCTGCATCCCAGGACCCTACCTGGGACGTTCTTCACTTGCTTCTTGATACTGCTGTTGGAGGGGGGATGAATGACTGTACAGCTGAAGACTGATTCTGACTTCCACTCCTGTAAACTCACGGTCAGGAAGTGTCTGGCACTGAAAGTCCACCCCTGCTCCAGAGCGGTCAGTGTCGCGCTGGTGTTGGAGGTGATCACGGTGCTGCCTTTCTTCCAAATGACATATATTTGATCTGGGTAGAATCCAGAGACCAGACACTCCACTGTGACTGTTTTCCAATTCTTGGTCTCTTCCTGAGGTGGAGGCAACAGTCTGACCTTGGGACTTCTTATCTCAACTGGAATAGAAAAGAAAACAAAGGAAGTGTCAAACATTTTGACTCAGGTAACTAATGCTGGCCATTTAATCACTGGTCTCTTGCCCACCTTTGGTACTATTGGTGCGTGCTGACACTCGGGAAGATGAAGGAGATTCCTGAGCAGAGCACTCGTACTCCACCCCACTGAACCACTCCTCCACACTGATCTGGAGTTCGCTGAGCACTCTGTATTGGGACCCGTCCCTCTCTGCTTGGTGGGTGTGAATTCCTTTAGTTTTCTCCTTCCCGCCCACGTGCCAAGAGATGTGGATATCTTCTGGATCTGTACAGATAACTGTGCACTTCACGGTAGCAGACTTGTCGATCCACAGCTCTTCAATGTCGGGATTTTGAATAAAGACAGACAATTCTGTGGGTTAGAAATGGAAATGCTCAGAATCTTACTGGAGATATTTCCATTGGTTGTGTTAGGTCCAGGCAGATCATCAGTACATGACAGCTGCATTTAATGCAAACAGAATAACATAAACACCCAGGGCTGAGTCATGTGCCTCATATTCCTGTTAGCTTTGATTAAGAAAAGAAAATCAGAACAAAAGATGTGCTAACTAAGTTTCGAATCCCTTTCTAATAACTGTACCAATTGGTTCACCGTGAGATGGAGCTCTGTGAGACAGAGAAGCATGCAGATTTCTCAGCAGTGACACAGCTCAATACTGAGACCCTTCCTTATACTTATACTGTATACTTTATTGTCACCAAACAGTTGGTACTAGAATGTACAGTCATCACAGCGATATTTGATTCTGTGCTTCCCACTCCCTGGATTACAAATATTAAACATTAAAAATAGTTAAAATCAGTAAATATTAAAATTTAAATTATAAATCATAAATAGAAAATAGAAAAATGGAAAGTAAGGTAGTGCAAAAGAAATGAGAGGCAGGTCCGGATATTTGGATGGTACGGCCCAGATCCGGGTCAGGATCCGTTCAGCAGTCCTATCACAGTTGGAAAGAAGCTGTTCCCAAATCTGGCCATACGAGTCTTCAAGCTCCTGAGCCTTCTCCTGGAGGGAAGAGGGATGAAAAGTATGTTGGGTGGGTGGGTTGTGTCCTTGATTATCCTGGCAGTACTGCTCCAACAGCATGCGGTGTAAAGTGAGTCCACGGACAGAAGATTGGTTTGTGTGATGTGCTGCGCTGTGTTCACGATCTTCTGCAGCTTCTTTCGGTCTTGGACAGGACAACTTCCATACCAGTTTGGGATGCACCCTAGAGGAATGCTTTCTACAGTGCATCTATAAAAATTAGTGAGGGTTTTCAGGGACAGGCCAAATTTCTTTAGTTTTCTTAGGAAGTAAAGGTGCTGGTGGGCCTTCTTGGCAGTGAACTCTGCTTGGCTAGACCAAGTCAGGTCATTTGTGATATTGACCCCGAGGAACTTAAAGCTTTTGACCTGTTCCATTTGCGCACCACCGATGTAAATTGGATCGTGCGGTCCGCTACTCCTTCTGAAGTCAACAACCAATTCCTTCGTCTTGCTGACGTTGAAGGATAGGTTATTGTCTTCGCACCATGCCACCAGGTTCTTAATTTCCTCTCTGTACTCAAACTCATCATTACCCAAGATATGGCCTACAATTGTTGTGTCATCAGCAAACTTATATATTGAGTTTGATGGAAGCTTTGCTACACAATCATTGGTGTACAGTGAGTACAGCAGGGGGCTGAGTACACTGCCTTGTGGGGCACCGGTGCTCAGAGTGATTGCAGAGGAGAGCGTGTCCTGTATTTTTACAGCCTGGGTCCTGTCTGTGAAGAAGTTGAAGATCCACCTGCAGATCTGAGTGCTAAGCCCCAGGTTCCGGAGTTTAGGAATCTGTTTATTTGGAATGATGGTATTAAAGGCAGAGCTGTAGTCAATGAAAAGGCGCCTTATGTATGCGTCTTTGTTCTCCAGGTGTTCTAAGGAGGGATGTAGGGCCAGAAAAATGGCATCTGCCATTGACCTGTTGCTCCGGTAGGCGAATTGCAAAACGTCGAGGTTGACCAGTAGGCTGTGGTTGATGTGTGCCATAATCAATCTCTCGAAGCACTTCATAGCAATTGATATCAGAGCCACAGGTTGATATTCATTCAGGCATGCCACCTTGCTCTTCTTCGGCACTGGGATTATCGTTACCTTCTTAAAACATGAGGGGATATTAGACTGAAGCAAGGAGCAGTTGAAGATGTCAGCAAACACTCCAGCTAGCTTGCTTGCGCAGGCCTGGAGAATCTATATATTCTTTGCTTGGAGACTCAGTGCCATTGATTAGTAACAATGAGCACTTTGAATCAATGAGAATCCCTTTCTCCATCTGAGCTGAGCCTGGGATTCACTCAGTTTAATAACTTCACATCCCGACATTCCAATCTCTCAGTGACTGTGCCTCTCCTCATCTCTGCAACCTTCACCACCCACACAAACTTCAGACAACATCGTATCCTTTCAACTCTGCTCACTCATACACCTGCACTACTTCTGCTGGTGCCTGTGGTTTTAGCATTCTTGCTGACAAACACTGAAGCCTCTGTCTCACTTGAAATGAGCAGCCATGGTCAGAGTGTATCCATAAGTTAGGGACTGATGAACTGGCAAAGTGGATTCAAATCCCAACCCGGTGGAAAGGAGTTTAAATTCAATTTAGAAATGCTTTTTGGAATAAAAAGAAGACTATGGAGGTATTTGTAGTGTTATTCTCTGTGGTAACTTCCAGAGGGAAGTCTTGTCTGGTCTGGCTGGTTTGTGACTCCAGACCTGCAGCAACACGGCTGGAGCTGAATCACCATCAGGAATGAGGCAGCAAGTCCCTCAGTTCCAGAGAGATCAGTGATTGACGGGAAATGATAAATGAATAAAACAGCTCTTTGATCAAGTGTTGGGTCACCTGTCCTCTGGGTTAGAGTCAGTTTTGTGTGATTGCGGTCAAGTGAAGTTGTTGAGGTCGTCTCCCAATGCACGATCGTCAGTTCACTTACATTGCAGCTCTCTGCACTTTGTGTTCACCATTTACACACTCGGTCACCTTCAGGCACGTGGGGTGTTTCTGCTCTTTGATATTTAGTGTGGAGGCGGATTGTGTTTGTGTCATGGCTGAGACCTTCAATGAGACTGTGAGTCAGTGTCTTTGTCTGAAGAAAGAGCAGACGTAACACACACAGTTCCAGTCTGACTGGGTCGAATCATCCGACAAGGTGTGATGTGTATTTCTTCACCTTTCTCATGTCAGTGAGATTATGAGCAATTTTCTATTAAAGCAGCTAGTCCGTTTGTATGGTCTGGATGATCATTCTGGTCATGTAATATCACAAATATGCAAACCTAGGTGTGCACTGAAGAGTCACTGAATTGTGAATCTTAGCTGCATCAGCACTGTGATGTTGTTAAACATGTCTTCTGCAGGTTTCTCAGTTATGTCCCATATCAGTCTGGTCTGGATGTTCAGCCATCCCGCGGAAATGCTCCCCTTATTGGTGAATGCTGGTGTTATTCTACAAGAAGCATATAATTCTGTCAATGCTTGGGTAATTCTAACAAAACATCCTCCTTTCTAACATTCCTTGGGATCACTGAGTTGCCCTCGTGGACTGAATTCAGTGTCCAACACGTGGATCAATGTAACTTTAGCAATTTGTCTGAACCAGGATTTACACACAAAGCATGACAGATTGGACAGGAGACTGGTTAGACCCCTGTGTCTTGTCTCACCAATTTGTTTGTGCCCAACATTATCAAAGGGTCAAACAACAGGAATTCTGCAGATGCTGGAAATTCAAGCAACACACATCAAAGTTGCTGGTGAATGCAGCAGGCCAGTTAGCATCTCTAGGAAGAGGTGCAGTCGATGTTTCAGGCCGAGACCCTTCGTCAGGACTAACTGAAGGAAGAGTGAGTAAGAGATTTGAAAGTGGGAGGGGAAGGGGGAGATCCAAAATGATAGGAGAAGATAGGAGGGGGAGGGATGGAGCCAAGAGCTGGATTATCAAAGGGTCATCCATCCTTTGACTGAGTCAATTTGGAATTTCAGCCCCATTCACCTTCATCACCTCGTGCCTCACAGCCACTGGGTGAAAAACAGGTTCCAGCTGTTGACTCAGACAGGAGGGAATCTGGCCAAGGAAACTGGAATTGGGATCTGAGTCACAGTGAAGCAGCAATGTACACAAATGAATGAGTGTATGGACAACCAGAAACACAAGAGATTCTACAGATGCTGGAAATCTTGAACAACACACACAAAGTGCTGGAGGAACTCGGCAAGTCAGGCAGCATCTGTGGATGGAAATAAACAGCCGATATTTTGGGCCGAGAGATTTCACTGGTACAGGAAAGGAAGTGGGCAGAAGCCAGAATAAGAATGTGGGTGGAATAGAGAGGAATACATTCTGTCAGATGAGAGGTGATACCAAGTGAGGGGGAATGTGTGTGGATGGGGTAGGCGAGAAGTGGAAGAGATAAATGGCTGAAACAGAAGGAATCTGACAGGACAGTGGACCATGGAGGAAAGTGCAGCAGGAGGGGAAACAAATGGAGATGATGGGCAGGTGAGGAGAAATGGAGGGATGAGGGTGTATCTAGTATGAGGAATAGAACAAAAGGGAGAATAAAGGAGTGGGGGATGATTACTGGAAGTTAAAGAATAAGTATACATGGAATCAGGTTGGCAGGTATCTGGATGGAATATGAGGTGTTGCTACTCCAACCTGACTTTGGCTGCACCATGGCAGTAGAGGAGGCCATGGACAGACATGACAGAATGGGAATGGAAAGTCAGATTGAAATAGGTGGCCACAAGGATAATAGAAATGTGATTGGAGAGGTAGTCTGTTTGAATCGTGTTTTCTTCTCTCTCCTTTAACTTCAGTCCCAGTGGATACCAGAGGCAGGTCTGGAATCCAGTAAATGGAGTGTAATAAAATTCAATGATGAATTGTAGACAGCCAATCACTTTATTTCACACTTTCCTGCTGAACAATGATACTGTTGGGTAGAACCATCGGAGAATGTTGCATTGAGATTAGTCTGGTAAAAGAACTTTGCCACAGGCTCCGAAAAACAGCTGGGACATTTTCCACCTGGAAACGGAAGATTCAAAGATTTAAGTGTTAGATATTTTCACCTCTTTTCCCATGCTTGGAAAAAAGGGATCCCCATCTATTCCCACTTTCTATCCTCTGTATATCACATCCTATCGGGATGAGGTTTTGTCAGCCATGATAAATGAATGTGCTGTCTGAACCTGGTTGAGAAGCTGAGGACACAAGGTCACAACATTCACTCGAGGATTGGGCATCAATTCAAAAATAATCCAGGCACCTACATTTCAGTGAGTGGACAATCGACAGAAGAGTCTCTCAGGAAACACTGGAAACAGACTCTGGAGACTGAAGCAAATACAAAATTGCAGAGATTTTTTTTGAGGAACTAACACTGAGAAGACAGTGAAAAGGGAACAGGGAGATTTTCTCTAGAAGGTAAAACAATGGACGTGAGCTTTGCTCACTAACTTATTTTCATTATAACTACAGAGACAACTAAAATTATTGAGGCAGAATGGACAGGTGACCTGATCTTACCCCTTTCCTGCCCAGTAGATGGGGTTAAAGCTGCTGGTGATATGAGTTGATTCAAAGTGCAAAGATCATCTGTACATCACTCAACTAGATCGACAGTAGGGACAGGAATTAGGTGGGAGTATTAGTTCAGTATTTTAGTACTCTAAGTCACTTAATTTTTCTTCTGATATCACTTACCCCCTTGATACGTCATGTTGACCTGACCACTGAAACCGGAAGCTGCGTGATTCACCTCACAAGTATATTTCTGTTTCTTGGTCCATTCCTGCACAGGCACTGTCAGGTAAGCGATTGTTTCAAATGTACCATCAGATCTCTGAGTGGAAGGGAGAACGATGCCTTCTTGGGCAGATCCAGCTTTTTTCCAGGATACTTTAATGTTGTCAGGAGAGAATCCAGATATCACACAGCCCAGGACAGCCTTTCCTTGACTGTGGATTGCCTCCCAGGATGGAACAAGGGAGCTGAGCTTCGGATCTGTAACAGGGGAGTTGCGCTTCGTAACTGTAACAGAGGAGCTGAGCTTCGGAACTGTAACAGGGGAGCTGAGCTTCGGAACTGTAACAGGGGAGTTGCGCTTTGGAGCTGTAACAGGGGAGCTGAGCTTCGGAGCTGTAACACAATAAATATCTGTCAGTACATGATTGCTTTGCCTATGTTTTTGACTTCATTCTCCCTCATCCCAGGCAAGTTCCCCAATTCCAGCCCTCTCAAGAATGTTGTTAATTTACAGCTGATCTGATCATCTGATGGCTCACACCAGTGAGTGGGAGGGCTGGGTGTATAACTTGGGCCTCCCAGCAGTGTGTCCCACTGTGCTATGATAATGCAGAGAAGTGGGTCATGGGGTTGAGGTGCAGACCTGCCATGATCTAATTGTTTACTGGAGAATGACTGATACCAGCTCCTGTGAGCAGGAGTACATGGTGTGGGACTGTTTCCATTGGCAAGTTTGGGAAACACAATTTTACTTTTAATGAGAAAGGAGAACAGATGGACAGAAGGAAATTATTTTGTTGTAACTGCAAAGGCTTGTTCAGATCTGTGAGAAGATGGTTAAAGAAGGGCAGTGGAGTGGATTCCTCCATCACGTTCACAAGGGATCGCTTTTACCAGAAGAGGGGCAGCTGCAGGGTGGGAGGGAAAGTGCAGGAGGAGTGGGATAAAGTTTAAATTGTTGTTCTGTGTGCAGGGGCACGATGGGCCAGCGGTCTCTGTATGTGTACAGGAGCTGATCTGTAGGGAGGGTTTAGTGGGAGGCGGTGGTGGAGAGGCTCCTGAAGTTAGACAATGGAGTGGATACAATGGAGGCAGATCCTGATACTGAGTTTCACTGCCCATATTGACTTTTATACATTTTCTCACTGTTGTTGTAAGAGTAGAATAAAGGAATTCATTGCCATGCTGCTACATTATCTGACAAAGCTTCCTACTCCAGATTTATGCTCTGACATCAGTGCAGCTTTCAAAATAAATTATTTCTGATACTAACGTTGAGGTTGATGTTTCTGCCACTCCACTGTCACAATCTTGTTTGGCTTGTACCCTGCCTTGCAGGAGCAGACTTTATTCTTCCAGTCGGCCGCAGAGACTTCGAGCAAGCTGCTCATCGTGTACTTTGAATTTTGCCCCAACACCGCCGGGTATTTCTTAGTTTTTCAGCATGTCGTACCAGACATTTAGCCATTCTTGTCTGGCACGTGGTGTCAGAATTAACCAGGTCACGTTATGAACGTTCCTGACTTGACTCTTATATATTTCTTACGAGGCCAAGTGGCTATCTCAACACTCAAGCCGGAATGATGAAGAGCATGCTCGGGAGTGGCCTAACCAGGATTCGAACTCGGGAACCTTCGCTCCAGAGTCCGGTGCTAATCTCACTGCGCCACCAGCCGGCCTGGAATTTCCTAAGTCCAGCGGTGATGTCCCTACTGTTAGTGACCAGGTCTGACTGATGCTCCCAGGCTGATCATCCTTGACCAGACAGAGGAGCCTGATGCCTTAGTCACATTCTATGTTGCAGGAAGGAGTGATGAAGACTGAAGGCTAGGACTTGACCTCTGAAATGGAAAGAAATTCACAAATGGTTCTCCGAGTACATGCATTACTGGCAGAGAAAGGAGACGTTTTGTAAAGCAGTAATTTTCAAAATGTTTCACCCCATTAAGGCCGATATCACTTTAACACTCAGCTGTGAGTCTGTGTCGCTGAGGTAGGAGGGTGTGGATCAATCCCACAGTGGCAACTTGGACTCACAATCCAGGCCAACACTTCAGTGCAGGACTGAGGCAGTGACCCAATGTCCAATGGGTCAGATTTCAGTCAAAATACCAAAGTGACAATCTGTCTCTCCTCCAAATACAATTCCTGATTCTGAGAAGTCTGGTAGCACCTAATCAGCAGAGTTTACAAAAAAATTCAGATTTAGAAGTAACTTATTGGAATAATTCTGATGTGTTCAGTGTTGCTGTTGATGAGAGGAGTGATTGGTGTGGATATAGTGGTACCCAGTCTCCAGCACCATGTGTGCAGTATAGTGGAGGTTGGGAAATGGACTCTGCTTCTGAAATTCAACTCAACAGACTACATGATGCAGCTGACACTGCCTCACATATTTACCGTGTGTGACTGAGCAAGAATTCCAACCCCACTGAGTCTGTGGAAACTACTGGCTAACCGGGAGGGAATGGTAACGTGCATCAGAAAGGACAGAGGAACTGTGGAAATACATTAGCCCAGACTCTGTGGAGAAGTGTCGGCCAATACAACCGACAGTGACGATGAGGCTCCTGGGCAGATGGAGAAATCTCAAACTGCCGTTAGATGTAGTTGATATTCTCAGTGAACGACCAGCCCAGAGAGGAAATGCAGGTTGTAGCAAATCCCAACCACTTAAGGTGCAACATACACTTGAAAGCACTGGTTCTCAATTCATTTCACAGAAAAAAGAGAAGTGTTGACTTACTAAGGTAGTTAAAGGTGCGAAGATCAATTTGCTAATTGACCAATTGACAGCTTTGACAAGTGTATATGTTAAGGAAATGTGGTTTGACCAGTTGTCAGAAGTACCTTGAGCAGTGTTGTGGACAGGGTTTACTTTGACCTACCTATGTGACATCATTTACCTCATGATTGACTCTGTGGATGACAGATTGTTGCTGGTGGATGAGGTTTAAATCAGCCAAAAAGATTGTGTGGACACAGCAGAACATGCAGGAACTCTGGGAGTAGGAGATTAGTGGGAGAGTATGTGTCAGACAGTGTGAATTGCAGTAGATGAGGGCTTTGTTGTCCAACAGTAAGATGGTCAACAGACACACACACAGGCTTCAGATCGATTCTGCTATTGGAAGTGCAGCAAACTCAACATTTGGAGTGGAAGTGGAGTGGTGGGAAGGTCTCAATTTCATTTGGGGGCAAAATAATGAAATATTCACTTCACAGTAATCACTCTGGGACAAAGGGCAAAAAATATTGAAATCTGGGCTTCAAATAGAATAGGTGTAAATAAATAAATATAACAAGTAAATAGGAATGAATGTTATTTAACTGGTCAATAACAACATCTGCATTGTTTGGAACCATTTCCAAGTGACACTGGGGACTGTGAGCTCAGAACATTTGCCTTCCTGAGCAAATACAGGTGATTCAGGTTAACAGGACAGGCAGAGCAGTAAACTGGTCCCTTTCTCATACCTTTCAACACTGAGCCTGAAACAACCAGTAAAATGCTGATGTCAGACTCCCCATCGGGGACACAACTTCTGTGAAACAGCGGGACAAGCTGACCTATGCTGTGGGTGAAGTGTCACAGGAGAGAAAGCACAGGGCATGGTGCCAACTGGACCACGTCCACACAGACCGGGCTGAATGGTGCTGGTTCAAACCTGCTAGGACTCTCCCCACACTCCTACACTGGGAAAGGTGGGACCTCACTGGGTTTCTAGATGCTGGCGGCTTGTGTTGAGGTGTATCAGGGCCTCAGCATTAAATAGCCTCAGGCAACACCCTGCTGGGACTCTGGGTCCAGAACACCCTGATGCTTGGAAGTTGTGGGGAGGGGTTTGTCTTGTGTTAATGCTGTCATGTAATTTAACAGGTTCAAAATGACTTGGAAACATTAAAGTTAATGTAAATTCCTGTGGCAACAATTAACTTTGCATATTTTGTTTAAAATAATAAATCTGAAATGCATTAAAACATAATAATCAGATAGAAATCATTCCTGAATAAATCCCTACCCAAGGCCCAGAACCCCCAGTCAGATGAATGGGAAATGTGATCCTTTGTCAGGTCCGGCCAATGAGGAAAATGTGGAGGTGGATTTCCTAGTGTTACCCTGGGAATTCCAGTGGGACCCGGTGTCATGTGTTAGAGTGTGGTAACAGCTCTGGAGGCATATGTCACTCAGTAAATCCTGGGTTACAGTGGTCTGTGGAACTGTGAGATTGACTCCAGTGTAAGTGGCTGAACACTAGTTGTCTCCTTCAGACTGCCAGCCACAACCAGCACTATTTCACCCGCAGTAACCTCAGCTTCCCAGGTACACAGCAGCTCAGGAATGGGCTGGTCAGCTGATGTCTGAGGAATCTCACTGCTCCTTATCAATATCAACCCCTGACAACAGAGAAGTTGCTGGACCAAAGACCTGGGACCATCTAGATTGCCTACAACCAACTTGTGTCTGTCTATTCATCTACTGCACAGTCAGAATTCAGATGAGGAGTTCCCAGTGGTGGGGAGCTTTAGGAATTGTAGGCTGAAAATGACCATTCCCTTCCAACATCACCCAGACTGACTAGATTGTCACTTTGTAGTTCAGTTTGTGGGAGCAAGATGCAGGCAAGTTGGAGGTTTAGTCCCCCATATGAAGTGACACACTGCAGAAGTACTTGCTGAGTTGGGAAAGGCTCTGGGATGTTCTGAGGTTGCAGAAGTCAATGAAAAACAAATTGTTTTCATCAAAATAAATTCAGTAAAATAAAACTGGAAACAGCGTAGTTGCCAGAAATCAGACTGACAGAGTTTAGTGAAAGGTCACTGATGTGAAACATTAACTCTGTTTCTCACCCACAGATGTTCCCTGAGCTGCTCAGTGTTGGCAGTGCAGGAGGCACAATAATTTCAGTCGGTGAGATTTGCAGCTGAGGATCTTTTACATCCCGAGACCAGCAGGAGGTCAGTACAGTTCTGTCTGGATCAGTGTTCCTCTGGGTCTTTGTAAAAGCACCCAACAAACTGACTGCAGGGTGCTGGGGTGAAGAGAGGAACTGGATCTGGGTGGGTCACAGGGTGCTGGGGTGAAGAGGGGAACTGGATCTGGGTGGGTCACAGGGTGCTGGGGTGAAGAGGGGAACTGGATCTGGGTGGGACACAGGGTGCTGAGGTGAAGAGGGGAACTGGATCTGGGTGGGTCACAGGGTGCTGGAGTGAAGAGGGGAACTGGATCTGGGTGGGTCACAGGGTGCTGGGGTGAAGAGGGGAACTGGATCTGGGTGGGTCACAGGGTGCTGGGGTGAAGAGGGGAACTGGATCTGGGTGGGTCACAGGGTGCCGGGGTGAAGAGAGGAACTGGATCTGGGTGGGTCACAGGGTGCTGAGGTGAAGATGGGAACTGGAGCTGGGTGTGTCACAGGGGGCTGGGGTGAAGAGGGGAACTGGATCTGGGTGGGTCACAGGGGGCTGGGGTGAAGAGGGGAACTGGATCTGGGTGGGTCACAGGGTGCTGGGGTGAAGAGGGGAACTGGATCTGGGTGGGTCACAGGGTGCTGGGGTGAAGAGGGGAACTGGATCTGGGTGGATCAGCTCAGAAGAAATTTGCAATGAAATAACACTTGGGAATTTGCACGAAATGATCGATGGTGAATCAGTAGATTGGGAGAGACTCGGTCGGATTTTAGTCTGTATTGTAGTAAGTGGATGGAACATCAGGTAGTATGAACAAAAGGTGGGCAATTTTGTTTATTCATCCTTTGGGATCTGAGCTTTTCCAGGAAAGTCTGAATGAATTACACATCTGAGCTGCCATTCAGAGGGCATTGGGAGACAAACACATTGATGAGTCAGGAGTTATAAATAGGCTCGAAGGGTAAGGATGAGAGATCTCCTTCCCTGAGGGACATCAGTAAAATTGAAGGGTTATCATTACTAATGACTAGATTTAAAAACAATACCAATTATTAAGATGTTGGAAATCTGACCACAGATCCAAATCTGTTGCAGATTATTATGAACTGAGTTTAAATTTGTCAGTTTTGTTGTGGTGGTATCCGTGGACTGTTCATCCATCCATCTGCACTACTCATCTGCTTTGATGTACTGCCCTGTTTCCCATCACTCCGAATCCAACCTTGTGCCTGTCCATTGGATCACTGTGTCCACGGTGTCCTGGACAATATTTCTCCTTCAATAACATCACCAGAACAGACTGTCTGATCGTTCTCACCTTGCAGTTTGTGGATTCTGCTGTGTGCAGAGTGACTCCACATTCCCGACTCTACAACAGGGCTGTACTTTGAAACTACTTCATTGCCTGTGAAGAGCTCGGGGGCACCATGAAAGGTGCTCTGTAAATGTCAGCACTTTATCTCACAACCACTTTTACTGAATCACCAGCAACACTGGTTAACGTAGTAAAGCACTTGTTAAACAAACCCAGTCGGGGGATGGAGGGCAAGAAATTAGAGCAGTTGTTCCGTCTGTGAACTGAGAATAAGCAGTTCATTTGAACAGTAAAGTTCAACTCGTGTCCCGTGAGTGTGTGATGGGATAGGTTGGGGGAAGCTTCACTCTGTGTCTGAACTCTGCTGCCCCTGCCCTGGGAGGGATGGGACAGTGCAGAAGGATCTTTGTATCTAATCCGTGGCAGCCAGGACAGGACATGGGAGCTGTAATCTGCATTTAACTCATGCTCTGTGTACTCTGGGGTACTTGGTGGAATCCCTTTGAGGAAGAATTTCTCAGATTTACAAGATAAATACTGATTCCATTGAATGACAGAGTAGAGACTGAGGCCATTCATCCGATAGTGTCTGTGCTTCCCCTTGGCTGAGCAAACCCAATAAACCCATTGGTCTCTCTGCTCTTCCCTGTATCCTGACAAAAGGCGGATCTCCTCCTGTTCCCTCTCTACACTCACTATTGGCCACCACCATCATTCAGGCAGTGTGTTCCAGATCACAAACGTTCATCAACAAACCTTCTCTTAAATGTTCCCCTATTACACATTATTGACTTGAACTCTTCCCTCCCCACCCCACCTGCACCACTCCCCACTCCCCCACCCACAAATGCAAGGCTGCCCGGAATGTGTGAAGGAATTGTGATTTCAATTCCCTGCCTTACCTTTCCTACACCACTTCCCCACTGCCTTCCCAACTCCAAAATTCTTCCCACCGCACCCCACCTCCTCACCCATCAGGGAATAAAACTAAAACTTTAATCCCATCAATTAATCCTGGGTTATCGCCGATACTTTTGCTGTATCCCGGGACGGACCTCACGCCGGACATTACATGATGGGACTGACACCCACCTGTACCCTGGGGATATTGAGCCATCAACCAGATCATACATGTGTACACCATTCCCTCAGATTATGTCTTAATCCCATCACCTTCAACATGAAAGCAGCCGACAGTAAAACCCGATCCCAATAATTTGACACTGAACAAATCCATTGTTGTCACTGACAGGGAACAAGTTCAACTGCACTGAAAGCTCAGCCCCTGAACGTGGCTTCAGTTGGTGCTGAGGATCACAAGCCAGACTTGAACTCAGCACAATCGGCCGGTGTCAAGGCACAGTCTGGTGACCAGATCCGACCCCATTCCCCTGAGCCTGTTCCCGGTCTGTGGACAGGTCACTGGTGGGTGGGGTATGTACCCTTGTACTGTTACTGGGCTCTAGAGAAACCCGCCGGTTCGGGGAGATTCATGTACTTGCTCTAAATATCTCACTGATTTCAGGCGAATCACCGAATTCGCCCAAACGGTAAATAAATAAAATACTAGTGCGTGAAGATACAATTGAGAAATTGGTCTTACCTGAAGTCACTGTCAGCGAGGTTCCTCCGCCGCAGTACATATAATTGTCACAGTTCGATAGGCCAGACACAGTGCTTCACCACACGTCACAAACCGTCTTCATCAAATCCAGCCTGAAATCCAGTGGATCCCAGAACCGGCCAGCGGATTTATTAAAACCTCCCCCTGTGTCCGGGTGTCCCACACAGCGGGTCTCAATCTCTGCCATCCCAGTCCTGAAGTGGAGGTGATATAACCCAGCGGGACCTTTCACTGGGCTTCCACTGACAGCTCCTCCTCGGTGGTCCCGTTCCCTTCCGGACACATCTCCAGTGGAACTTGTACCCACTCCCAGATTATCCACTCGGGGTCTGATTTATATCCACGGATCCCGGGGTAAAGGCCGGTGGAAACGACCGAAGAGCCCGATTTAAGGTGTTTTGTTGCGGTAGGTTTGTGTATGGAGGGAGCCGCCATCTCTCACACTGTGCCACCCAGTATAGTCACAGTGATACACCGCCGTACGATAACCTCTGCCCCTCTCACAACCCTCTCAGGTTGCTCATTTGCAGATAAAAGCTGCTGCTCTCCTTGGAAGCGGTGAATCGGCTCTGGACTCCAGGCGCGAAGTACATGTACGTTTCTATTCTATACGCAACCAACCACCCCAGCCCTTTCCCGGGACCTGTTTCACCCAGCTCATGTAGTAGTTGTTGATATCGAACCCACTGACTGCACAGGACGGTCTGTGCGAGTCTCCGGGCTTTGCTACCGCTGACTCGGGCTGTGTCAGCACGATGTCGGACCGCACGCCTATCAATAAAAAAAATAGCAGAAATTAATAAAATGTTCCACGGGCAGAGATTCACAAAGCCTCCGAGAAACAGCCGGTCTCGGGAGGGCGACAAGCCGCGGGACACCCACCTGCCAGACAAGACAGGAGGAGACAGGTGAGTAATGACCCCCATCGCCCTGAGCACTGAGCCGGACTCGGACGCTGTTGAGATTAGCGGCTTCAGCTCAGGCCGGCTTTCGGAGTAAAGGCCGGTGGAAGCGTCCGAAAAGCCCAATTCCAAGAGTTTTGTGCGGTAGGTTTTTGTATGGAGGGAGCTGCCATCTTTCACACTGTGCCATCCCATAGCACAGTCACAGTGATACACCGCCGTACGATAACCTCCGCCCCTCTCAGACACTCGCAGGTTGTTCACTTGCAGATAAAAGTTGCTGCTCTCCTTAGGAGCGGTGAACCGGCTCTGGACTCCAGGCGCGTAATACTTGCTACCACCACCCGATATAGCCGCCAGCCACTCCAGCCCTTTCCCGGGACCTGTTTCACCCAGCTCATGTAGTAGCTCAAACAACAGGAATTCTGCAGATGCTGGAAATTCAAGCAACACACATCAAAGTGGCTGGTGAACGCAGCAGGCCAGGCAGCATCTCTAGGAAGAGGTACAGTCGATGTTTCAGGCCGAGACCCTTCGTCAGGCTGACTTTCGGATAAAGGCCGGTGGAGCGGCCCGAAGAGCCCAATTTAAAGAGTTTTGTGCGGTAGGTTTGTATATGGAGGGAGCCGCCATCTCTCACACTGTGCCACCTATAGTAACTCTGTATAGTACCCCACTCGTCGTAATAGCAGCCTTTCACACAGTAGTAGGTGGCCGTGTCGTCCAGTCTCAGGTTGTTCATTTGCAGATAAAAGTTGCTGCCGCCCTTGGAAGCGGTGAAGCGGCTCTGGACTCCAGGCGCGTAATCCTTGTAACTTTCACTATAATACGTTACCAACCGCTCCATCTTTTTCCCGGGGACCTGTTTCACCCAGTACATGTAGCGGCTGCTGATGTCGAACCCACTGACCGCACAGGTCAGTCTGTGGGACTGCCCGGGCTTTACCACCGCTGACCCGGGCTGTGTCAGCACGATGTCGGACCGCACGCCTGTCAATAAAAAAGAGCAGAAATTAATAAAATGTTCCACGGGCAGAGGTTCACAAAGCCTCCGAGAAACAGCCGGTCCCGGGAGGGCGACAAGCCGCGGGACACCCACCTGCCAGACAAGACAGGAGGAGACAGAGATAAGGAACGACCCCCATCGCCCTGAACACTGAGCCAGACTTGGACAATTTTGAGATCGGCGACTTCAGCTCAGGCCGGCTTTGTCCGGAGCCGCAGTGAGCTCTGTTTAAATAGGGACGTGGGCTGTGAGTGAGAGAGGGAGCCGCGGTTTGAACAGGCTCTCACACACTGAAACCAGAGGCGCAGCTTCCTGTCCCCACCCACAGCAGCGCTTTCAATTCCCCAAAAGATGTTTGTCTCTGAAACAGGTGGCAGGTCAGTGGCAGTGACCAGATCCGGATTAAAGATCTGTCACACTCTGCTCGATTCAACAATTTCAGCGATGAACAGTTTGTGTAAACTGAAACACACAGAATCCCAGCGAGGGACAATGAGAAACACTAGCCAGTTCACAGGTATCCCTCTGTAGATAGCGATCGAGAGACACCGGTCAGTGGACAGATATACCCTTTACAGACAGAGACGGCAAGACATTAGTTAGTGGAAAGGTATCTCACTGAGAGAAACCAGTCAGTGGACAGATATCCCCCTGAGAGATGGACTGAAAGATACCAGTCTTTCAACATATATCCAGATATTCACCAGAGAGGCGGGCAGAAAGACACGAGAGATAACTCCCTGAGAGACAGGGGCTGAGAGATACCCGTCAGTGGACAGATATCCCTCAGTTAACGGACAAATATCCTCCTTAGTGACGGTCTAGAGAGACTGGTCTGTGCAAGAAAACGTAATAAGCAACAAAAAAGAGTTACCACACAATCTTCTGACTGCACCCAATCCACAAGAATCAATGTTAAACAGGAATCCCTGGTGGAAATGGTTGGAATATGCACTGACTGATCAGAAATTTTCTCTTTTGGACTTGACAACATGAATTTTAGTGCCAGGTTCCTCTCTATAAAGGGGACATCTGACCACAGACTGGTGTTTCTGAGTCCATGTCTCTAAGGGGAATATCTGTCAGTCGACAAGATCAACACAATGTGGAAGCAGATGGCGTCAATGTTCAAGGAGATCAGTGAGGCTTGTCTATATTGCAGAGCTGGAAAGAAAAACAAAGAATGGATACAGTTGGAAACACAGACAGCCTTAGAGGAAAGATGGAAAATTAGGAAGAAAGTGTTCAAAATTGTAAAAACAAACTCTCTACTTGTGTGAATCTTAACTTGACTAACTCAAAGGTATTGGAATGGCAGGATTTATGAACATTTGGAGAGGTATAATACGATTAGGAATAGTCAGTATGGCTTTGTCAAGGGTAGGTCGTGCCTTACGAGACTGATTGATTTTTTTGAGGATATGAGTAAACACATTGATGAAGGAAGAGCAGTAGATGTAGTGTATATGGATTTCAGCAAGGCATTTGATAAGGTACCCCATGCCAGGCTTATTGAGAATGTAAGGAGGCAGGGTATGCAAGGAGACATTGCTTTGTGGATCCAGAAATGGCTTGCCCACAGATGGCAGAGAGTGGTTGTAGATGAGTCATATTCTGCTTGGGGTTCGGTGACCAGTGGTGTGCCTCAGAGATTTGTTCTGGGACCCTTACTCTTCGTGCTTTTTATAAATGACCTGAATGAGGAAGTGGAGGGATGGGTAAGTTTGCTGATGACACAAAGGTTGGGTGTGTTGTGGATAGTATGGAGGGCTGTCAGAGGTTACAGCGGGACATTGATAGGATGCAAAACTGGGCTGAGAAGTGGCAGATGGAGTTCAACTCAGATAAGTGTGAAGTGGTTAATTTTGAGAGGTCAAATATGATGGCAGAATATAGTATTAATGGTAAGACTCTTGGCAGTGTGGAGGATCAGAGGGCTCTTGGGGTCTGAGTCCATAGGATGCTCAAAGCAGCTGTGCAGGTTGACTCTGTGGTTAGGAAGGCATACGGTGCATTGGCCTTCATTAATCGGGGAATTAAATTTTGAAACCAAGAGGTAATGTTGCAGCTGTATAGGACCTTGGTCAGACCCCACTTGGAGTACTGTGCTCAGTTCTATTCGCCTCACTACAGGACAGATGTGGAAGCCATAGAAAGGGTGCAGAGGAGATTTACAAGGATGTTGCCTGGATTGGGGAGCATGCCTTATGAAAACAAGTTGAGTGAACTCCATCTTTTCTCCTTGGAATGACAGAGGATGAGAGGTGACCTGATAGATGTGTATAAGATGATGAGAGTCATTGATCATGTGGATAGTCAGAGGCTTTTTCCCAGGGCTGAAATGGTTGCCACAAGAGGACACAGGTTTAAAGTGCTGGGGAGTAGGTACAGAGGAGATGTCAGGGGTAAGTTTTTTATGCAGGGAGTGGTGATTGCGTGGAATGGGCTGCCAGCAACGGTGGTGGAGGTGGATACGATAGGGTCTTTTAAGAGACTTTTAGATACGTACATGGAGATTGGAAAAATAGAGTGCTATGGGTAAGCCTAGTAATTTCTAAGGTAGAGACATGTTCGGCACAACTTTGTGGGCCGAAGGATCTGTATTGTGCTGTAGGTTTCCCATGTTTCTATGTTTCAATGCAAAGTCAACATGAATTAAGATGAAACTTCAATTGGCATTCACTGAAGCTAACAAGAAAGCGAAGAGTTTTGAAGAATGGATAAGAGAGTCTACATGGAAGGCCTTGCATGGCAGCCACAGCAGCAGCCAGTCAACGTGATCAGGAAAATATATACAAGGTTTCAAAATTTGTATGCAAGAAGTTCCAAGCCAGATCCAGTAGCCCCGTGAGAGGTAAGAATGGTCTGCTTTAGACAAGAGCATGAAGCACGATGGACAGGATATTTCAGAGAATAACTGAGTAGATGCAGAGGACCTTGACATCAATGCAGATCCACCCAAGAAAGAAGGGATTGTTACTGTGATTAAATCATTAAGAAACAGCAAAGCTCCAGAATATGACAATTTGAAATCCGAACTGTTCAAAGCTGAACCAAAAGTTGCAGCAGTCATCCTGCAACCACTGTTCACTATAATCTGGGAACGGGGACAAGTGCCCATGGACTGGACAAAGGGAGTTAGGATCCCCAAGAAAGGAGCACTAAGTGATTGCAACAACCGGTGTGGCATCACACTTTTGTCCGACCAAAGTCACTGTCCAATGGATTACATCCAATGTGTGATTGAAGTTGGCTTCAGGAAAAATAGAGGCTCTGTCAACCGGATCTTCATGCTGCATAACATCACAGAGCAGTGCACAGAGTGGCAGAGACAACTGTACATACATTTCATGGACTTTGAAAAGGCTTCTGAAAGCATCCACGGGGAGAGCCTCTGCTGAATTCTCAGATCATACAGGATCCCTTCCAAAATTGTCCAGCTTATCTTGAGCTTGTTTGCTAATTTCACGTTTACAGCAGGTAACATTCTAGCCATTGCATTACAGGAATGATGTGGATTCTTTGGAAAGGGTGAAGAGTAGATTCAGTTGAGTGTTGTTTGGATCGGAACATATCAGCTGTCAGGAGAGGTTAGATAAACTTGGACTGTTTTTGCTGGAGCTTTGGAAACAGTGGGATGGACTGATAGAAGCATGTAAATTTATGAGGAGCATTGATGGTCACAGACTTTTTTCTAGAGTAGAAACATTAAATGCCCAGAGGGCAGAGGTTTCAGGTGAGGGGTGGGGGAATGTATAAATGAGATTTATGAGGCAAAATTGTAGTTGATACCTGGAATGTGTTGCCAGAGGAATTGATAGCAACAGATAAGACAACAGGTTTGATCACTGAAGAACCAAGTGGTACCAGCAACACCTAAACTAGTCATTGGTGATTAGGTTATTCGGTGAGTAAGTGCCACTTTCCAACACTGTCAAATATGGCTCCCATCACTTTACTGAAGATTGTGTAGACGAATTGGGCCATTACTGTCTAATTAAGTTTGTCCTGTATTTCGAGAATGGACATACTGGGCAATTTTTCCCATTCTTATGCAGATGTCGGTGTTATATCTGTACTGAAGCAGTTTAGTTGAAAGCATCATTATAATGGCATTGGGCCAGAGCACAAATTTCCTGCTTGCAGATTAAATAATCTGAGCCAATCTCTGTTTTCTTTCCATCGGACCCAATATTTAAATTTGGTTCAAATCAGCTTTATATTGTTACTTCTCAGAGGACAGATGTCTCCATACTTACATGGATGCCTTCTCCCTTCAGACTTTCAGTCCCATTAGTCAATCCTCTTTTCAGTAATACAAGAATTGTTTATTTGTATTGGTCCCTGAATCAAAAAAGTATTTCCATGCCTTGAGCAGCGAGCTTATTCTTTCTACAAATGTTTGTAGTAAGCCTATTTCCTCTGGAATGCCCCCTGTTCAGATTAAGTCAAGTCACATCTCCAAATATGCCCTACATCACTGTCCAGTTTCATCCGCCTGTCAAGAATGAAAATATGAAATGTGTTTCTGGTAAATCAACAGCTGCACACAGAGATTCGGTTCAAACTTATCTTGTGCACAGAGTGTCAGAAGGAGGTTGTTCAGCCCTCCAGTCTATTCCCTCTTAAGCTGACCTGTGTCCGAGCTCCATTTATCCTCCTTGGCTCCACATATTTTAATAATTGAACTCAAATAAAATTCTAGTAATTTTGAAGTTTCAGCTGACACCTCCCACCCCTACCTCCCCGGTCTTGACCACTTCCCAGGGAGAGTTCTAGATTTCCAGTGCCCTGTATATCCTGAAGTAACAGATTCTTTGTGTTATTCTTCTGTGTCATTCTTGAATATATTTAAACTCCCCAATTACACTGGCCTTCAATTTTTCCACACTTCAGGGAACAAGAGACCACACCGAATATTCTATCCCAGTCCCAGTAGCACTTCACTGGCCCTCATACACACAAACCCCTCTCCAAGGAAGACACATCTGTCCTGAGGGGGGATGCCAAAAATCACAGCCACTGCTCCAGATGTGGTCTAATTAGATCTCCACTCTATAGCAGCGTAATATCCATCCCTTGTATCCCTGTTTTCCCCATTAACTGCAGCACATTTAGACCTTTAGCCTCAGGATTAATTAGAAACCAAACCTGCCAGTGGTCTCTCATCCAAAGTAAACCTTCTACATTCCCTCTCTGTCCATTGGGATTGATTATTCCCTTATGGAATCTGTGTCAGTCAGCTGGAACAGCAGAAACAAGACCTCTCCAAATAACCTCTGTGACAGTGGGCAGTTTACCTCCTTATGTTTCTCACCACCCCTGAGTATTTTCATATGTTCCTGCCTCGACCTACCATTGGCTTGTATTTATTACAGGTTGTTTAAAATTTTCCTGGCTTACAGCTGTAAGTTAAAAATCTCACAGCTGGCTATGCCATTCCAGCTCCCACTGCCTCTGTCCCATTCTGAAGTGAGATATGGGACATGCTCCACTCTACTCTCTCTACACCCATGACTGTGTGGCTCAGCGCAGCTCAAATGCCATCTTCACATTTGTCTGTTGTTGGCAGAATCTCAGATGGTGACGAGGAGGGGTACAGAAGTGAGATAGGTCGGCTGGCTGAGTGGTGTCACAACAGTGACCTTCACTCAATGTCAGTAAGAATAATGAATCGATTGTGGCCTTCGTGAAGGGAACATGGGGGGAAGACACACCAGGTATCATTGAGGGATCAGCAGTGGAAAGGGTGAGAAGTTTCAAATTCCTGACTGTCAACATCGCTAAAGATCTATCCTGGGTCCAACTTATTGATGAAGTGACAAAGAAAGAACATTAGAGGTTAAAATTCATTAGGAGTTTGAGTTGACTTGGTATGTCACCAAATACTCTTGCAAATTTTTACAGTTGTACTATGGAGAGCATTCAGTGTGGTTGCATCACTATCTGGTACAGACAGGCCACTGCACAGGATCAGAAAAAGCTGCAGAGAGTTGCAAACTCAGCCAGCTCCATCATGGGCACCATCTTCCCCAGCACTGAGGACATCTTCAAAAGGCAATGCCTCAAAGAGCTGGCATCCATCATTAAAGACCGACAATATACCAGACATACTGCCTTCTTATTACTACCATCAGAGAGGAGGTACAGGAGCCTGGAGACACACACTCAAAATTTCAGGAACAGCTTCTTCCCCTCTGCCATCAGATTTCTGAACAGGCAATGAATCAACTTATGAACACTAACTCATATTTTTGCTCTTGATTTGCATGAGTTATATATACATGTATCTTATTGTAATTGATGATTTTATGTGTTGCACTGTACTGCTGCCACAATACAACAAATTTCACTACATACATCAGTGATATTAAATGTGCTTCTGATACTGATGAGAGTGAAGGCAGAAACTAGTTGAGTGTGACGATCTGATATACTTGACAGCAGGTGACCGGTCTGGGCCCAACTGCTACCGCTGGAAAACAACAATTCCTGAGAAAGAGTTTGGGATTGGGTGATGAACAGAAAAGTGAAGGGAAAATAAAGAAAGGGGAACATACAGAGAGTGAAGGAGGAAGAGGATAAGAGACAAGAAGTGGGAAAGAATGAAATGGGGAGGAAGTGATGAGAGGGATGACAGAAAGGGGAAAGAGGAATGAGATAGAAAAATGATATGGATATGCAGTGAGTGTGGGGAGAACAGGAGAGTGAAAGAGAGATAAAGAGAGGAAGAGATAAAGAGAGTGGGATGATTAGTGATTATTTACAATAGTTTTAATCCCCCTGAAGAATGAACCACCTTTCTCCTCCACCCTATCAGGTATTTTAATCATCTGTAAGGTGGAAATATACTTTACCCTTCAACCTTCTCATGACCCTCCTTTCCAGGGTGTATTTGAGCATCTAAACCTTTCACATCTTACTAATGAGGTCAAAATGTCCCCCTGTTTTCACAGGAAAGAGCCCAAAAGTTGAATCCAGTACATTCCAGCATCAAGGAGACAGTGAGTGTCTCTACTGGGAGAATTTCATGGGACCAGGTAAGAGCAGTGTGCAGATTGCTTTTTGTCCAAGTTAAAGCATAGGTTTTCATGCCTACATTAACCTGGGTGAAACTTCTTGAACCCCTCAGTTCTGGTTGCTCTATTGTAAGGATGTGGAGGCTTTGGAGAGGGTGAAAAAGACGTCCACAAGCACATTGCCTGGATTAGATAATATTAGCTGTAAGGAGAGGTTGAACAATCGTTGACTGTTTACTCTGGAGCGTAGGCTGAGAGGCAACCTGAGCAAGGCTTATAAAAGTGTAAGAGTCATCGATAAGGTTGACAGTCAAGAGTCATTTTCCCAGGGTAAAACATCATATCCAAAAGGACAGAGATTTAAGATGAGGTGTATAACATTCAAAGGAGATTTGTGGGTTGTATTTTTACACAGAGTGACAGCTGCCTGGAATGCACTGGCAGGAGTGGTGGTGAATCAGCATGATAGTACAGTTGAGACACATTTGAAAAAGCACATGACCATTCAGGATATGGAGGGATATGGATTCTGTGCAGATAGTTTGGTTCAGATTAATTTGGTGTTGTAGTTGTCACAGTCATCATGGGCTGAAGGGCCTGTTCCTGTGCTGTACTGTTCTGTGTTGTAGGTTTACTTGAAGCTCAGTAACTATTTGTTATTAATAGCTGACAGATGTCTGAAACTCTGCGATAACATTAACACTCAGTCCTTACACTTCCTCTCAGGTTTCACAGGCAGGTTTAATTCGAGCAGGGGGCCCTCCCAGTGGAGCTGTGTTACTAAAAAGAATAAACACACTACTTTACATATGGAAATACAATTCTAATGTTGTGTTTTGCACCAACCAACAGGTTCACTTTTACCACAAGAAGGAGACAAAATGAATCAAAACCAAAGGTCAAAAGACACAGAGACAGCAAGACCCTCTTTTTGTTACAGAGCATTTGCCACATGTCAGAAATGGACTCACTGTAATGATGATTGACTGTTACTGATTGATTTATTGATTATGTTATAGGAATGAGCAGTTCAAATGTATGTACACCTGCATTTTATGTTCTGAAGCAGTTGGGAGACTCCCCACAACAACTGAAAGTGTGTTTGCTCAGACTGAGCACAGAAGTCCATCCTGATGACTGTAGTTCAGGTGATCAGATGATTGTGAATTGGCAGCAATAAAGTGGAAAATAAGGAGAATCTAAAAGATGCCACGGACTGCCTTGTCAATGTTCCATCGATGGGCAGAGTCCCGGTGTGACATGCTGGAGCTCACGTTTGTTGATGAGAATGAAGGCTGCCCGGTGAATCAACTTTAGACTGAAACAGCAACACAGACAACAATCACTATGGATCACTGTGGGTGTTGGGGGTTATCATTGGCCTGGAAGCTGTCAGGCCCTGAAAATCAAGGATAACAAACTTGTGTATTCAGAGAGAATCAATAATCTGCCATTGAAAGGTTGTCAGCTGATGTGGTCTGCAAGTTTAGATATCTACTAAACCTTTCTTTCTGGCATCCGGACAGCAAATTGTGTAGTTCTACTCCTGTAAGAGCCCTGGGCCAGTAGCTTGCTGTTTGATTTTTGTTTTCACCTTGAATAAAATAACATCACCTAAACTGGATTTGTGTCATTAAGCTCTGAATCTATTCTGGTAAGAACAGATTGATAGATTTCACAATACCTGAAAATTAACTGCCCTGAGGAAGTTTCTGGGATGATACTACCTTATTACTTTGGGAATTTTGCCCTTTCAGGTGTTGGATTGACTATATAATTGTTATTTTCATTGTAGTTTAACTTTCTTGTGTTTGTGTTTTTAATTAATTACCTGTATACATGTAACTGTTCAGTGGGTTGCCATTGCCTATGTATCTCCTGGAAACTCCCAGTTTCACTGGTGGGTATCACATTGCTGGAATAAGTCAATATCTTATTGTTTAATTTCAGCACTGGAATTTGAATGGAATGTCTGCTACCAGTATTCTGTGGTCATAAGCAATGGGTTTTAATGCCCCTTCTTGACTTCTGAAGAACTTTAGGTTGCAAAACCATCAGGATCCAATAAAAGTTTAAGTTTTGATCAACAAACCCAGCATTTGGGGCGGCATGGTAGTGTCGTGGTTAGCAGAATGTTTTGCAGTGCAGGCGACCTAGAGTTCAATTCCTGTCGCTGCCTGTAAGGAATTTGTAATTTCTCCCCGAGAATGTGTGGGTTTCCATCGGTACTCTGGTTGCCTCTCACAGTCCAAAGACATACCGGTTGGTACTTTAACTGGTCATTGTAAATTGTCCTGTGATTAGACTAGGATTAAA
Source organism: Mobula birostris (assembly GCF_030028105.1). NCBI lineage: Eukaryota > Metazoa > Chordata > Chondrichthyes > Myliobatiformes > Myliobatidae > Mobula > Mobula birostris. Next base: position 20,241,393 of record NC_092379.1, on the reverse strand, counting down.
TTGGGGGATTCCTGGGCAGTGTGGCTCGAAGGGCCTATTCCATGCTGTATGCCAATAAATAAATGAATGAAATAATTTACATGTACTTTACTGATTTTTTTTTAGTATGAATCCATTCTAAAATGATTCCTGAGTTTCCTCTCACCCTCCTCCATATGGGGGTCCAGTCCTACTGTCAATTACTCTGTCTGAGGAGCTTCCTCAACAAAGTCCACAGATTCATTCTAATGAATTTAAACCTGCAGTACTGTGTCTTTCTCTTCCTCTTTAATTTAAATCTATCTTATGGATGTCATTCCCATTCCCTTCATTCTTCCATCACTCTGTGTCTGACGTCTCAGTGAGTCAGTAAATTGCGGTGCAGACCATTTCAGCACATCATCCCGTTGGACTGAGGCATTGTTTCCAGATTCCTCCTCCGACCAGTCACTTCCTCACCTGCCATTCCCTCTCCTTCTATGACCTGATGTCTGATTTATGCTCCTGTGAAACACCTTCTGATGATTTCCTATATTAAAGCCACGCTGTAAATGCAAGTGCTTTCTTTTGAGTAAAATTGTCCAATTATTTTGCATTGCAGACCAACCATGTCCACAAATGAGCCACAAAAGTTCTTGATGATGAACGGGGGCTGAGAACCAAGGAAGTCACATTTTCTATTAGAATGTGCATCTGCATAAAAAATAGGAAAACAGCGGGGTTGGCAGTGTCTGGGAAAGAACATTAATCACTGATGATTCAGATCTGCATTCCCCTTCAGGCTGCAGTGGGGTCACACTTACCTCTTTTGATGGTTAGTCCTGGGAACACTTACAAGGGCTTCTGTACTCGGTCTGCACTGTTTCCTGTACAGACAGAGAGATACAGCACAGAAACAGGCCCATCATCCCACTGAGTCTGCACTAACCATTAACCACTGAGCCTGTACTAACCATTAACCACTGAGTCTACACTAACCATTAACCACTGAGCCTGTACTAACCATTAACCACTGAGTCTACACTAACCATTAACCACTGAGTCTGCACAAACCATTAACCAGTTAGTCTGCACTAACCATTATTTACCACTGAGTCTGCATTAACTGTTAACCACCTGGCCTATAATTTCTTTTCTTCCGCCTTTGTCCCTTCTGTAAATGTGGAGTGACATTTGCAATTTTCCAGTCCTCTGGAACCATTTCAGAATCTAGTGATTGTTGAAAGATCATTACTCATTACTAACGCCTCCATGGTCTCTTCAGCTTCCTCTTTCAGAGCCCTGAAGTTTCGTCCATTGAGTCCAGGTGACCTTAGTGCCTTCAGACTTTTCAGAAGGTTCCTTAGTAATAGAAATGACACTGAATTCTGCCTCCCACACACTCTTACTTTTCTGGCATTCTGCTGGTGTGTTCCATAGTGAAGACTGACACACAAAATATTTACCAAATTCACCTGCCATTTCTTTGTCCCACATTGCTACCTCTCCAGCATAATTTTCCAGTGGTCTGATATCCACTCTGGTCTCTCATTTATTTGATATATATCTGAAAAAACTTTGGGTATCCTCTTTTATCTTATTGGCTAGCTTACCTTCATATTTCATCTCTTCTCTCTTTATGTCTTTTTTAGTTGTCTTCAAATTTAAGTTCAACCAGGTATGAATGCCCATGAATACAGACAAACAAAGCAGCTTTTCTCCAGGGCCAAGGTGAAAAACGTTGTACCAACAGTCACACAGAGCACAAGCTACATATAGCACATACTAGATAGCAAGCCTTCTGTTGGTTTTTGCTATATTATATGCCCTTTTATGTCCTTTGTGCTGTCTTTGAATTCCTTTTGTAAACGCAAAATAATCTGCAGATGCTGTAAAAGATCAGAGCAACACTTTCAGTACGCTGGATGAACTCAGCAGGTCGGGCAGCATCAGTCAGAAATGTCGACTCATCGTTTCTGACTGATGCTGCCCAACCTGCTGAGCTCATCCAGCGTATTGAAAGTGTTACTTTGAATTCCTTTGATAGATATGCTTGTTTCATCCTCCCTTTAGAATACATCTTCAACTTTGGGATGCAGCTTTCCCATGCCTTCCAAATTTCTCCCAGAAACTCCAGCATTCAGTTCTGCCATCATTCCTGTTACTGACCCCCTTCTAATCAACTGAAGTTAGCTCCTCTCTCATGTTCTGTAATTCTGTCACTCCACTGTAGTACTGATACATCTGATTTTAGCTTCTCCTTCTCAAAATGCAGGGTGAATTTTGTTATATTATGATCACTTCTCATAAGGGTTCCTTTACCTTAAGCTCCTAAATCAAATTTGTTCCTTACCTTACACTCAATCCAGAACTACTGTTCCACTTTTGGACTCAACCAAAAGCTGCTCTAACAACAATCTCATAGGCACTCTAGGAATTTCTTCTATTGGGATCCAGCACCAACTTTATCTTCCCAATCTATCTACATATTGAAATCCCCATGAGTATTGTTACTTTCCCCTTTTTACATGCCCTTCCTGTCTCCCATTGTAATTTCTAGCCCTCATCCTGGCTATTGTTCAGAGTCTTGTATATAACTCCCATCAAGATGTTTTCTTTTCCAATATTTTTCCAAGATGTTTTGACCCTTGCAGTTTCTTAACTCTGCCTACAATGATACTACATCTTCCGATGCTATGTCACCTCTTTCTAAGGACTTGATTTCATTTTTCACCAAAACAGCCACCTCATCCCCTCTGCCTACCTGCCTATCTTTTCAATACTATGTGCATCTTTGGATATTAAGCTCCCAGCTATGATCTTCTTTCAGCCACGACTCAGTGATGCTCACAACGTCATACCTGCCAATCTCTAACTGTGCTACAAGACCTTATTCCATATACTGTGTGCATTCCAATATAAAACCTTCAGTCCTGTATTCATCACTCTTTTTGATTTTGGCCCCCTGTTACACTTTAACTAATTCACATGACCTCAATTTTGCCTATCAGCTGCCTGTCCTTTCCTCTCAGCCTCACTACACAACACATCTTGTTGTATACCAACTGCCCCATTCTCAGCTCTAACACTCTGGTTCCCATCCCCCTGAGAAATTAGTTTAACCCTCTGAAACAGCTCTAACAAATCTGCCTGCAAACATATTGGTCCCCCTCGGGTTCAGGTGTAAACTGCCCTTTTGTACAGGTCATACATTCTGCAGAAGAGATCACAATGGTCCAGAAATCTGAGACTGCCCCTGCACCAATTCTTCTGCCACACAATCAACTGCCAGGTCATCTAATTTTTACCCTCACCAGTGCATGGCATAAGCAGAAATCTAGTGATTGCTACCCTAGAGGTCCAGTTCTTCAGCTTTCCATCTAACTCCCTTTAGTCTCTCTTCAGGACCTCCTCCCTTTTCCTACGTATGTCATTGGTACCACTATGTATCACGTCTTCCAGCTGTTCACCCTCCCTCTTTAGAATGCTCTCGACATGATCTGAGACATCCTTGACCCTAGCACCTGTGAAGCAACACATCATCTGGGCATCTCTTTCACATCCATAGAATCTGCTGTCCACTCCTCTGATTATGGAATCTCCTATCACTGCTTCACTCCTCTTCCACAACACACCTTCCCTTCTGAGACACTGGGACAGACTCAGTGCCAGAGAACAGGTCATTGTGGCTGCCCCTTGGTAGGTCATCCCCTCCAACTATATCCAAAGCAATATACTTATTACTGAGGTGAATGGCCACAGAAGAACTCTGAAATGGCTGCCTATTCCCTTTCCCTCTCCTGACAGTCACCCAGGTACCTGCCTCCTGCAACTTAGGGGTGACTTCGTCCCAGTGGCTCTTAACTATCACTTCCTCATTTTCCCATATGAACCAAAGGTCATCGAGCTGCAGCTCAGTGCACTTTGTGCTGATGTAGTTCTCAGGAAGACAGGATATCTCCCAAAGTTCCCACATCTCACAGAAGAAACATATCACTAACTCTGGACCCATTGTCAGAGCAACAGCTATGTACTAACAGGAAATATAAACTTACTACAAAATTACTCACAACATCTGACTGTGTTTGTCCAAGCCAGTTTTCAAGGAAGCCTGTTTAGTCAAAGCCTGACCACTCTAACACTGTTCACTCACACAATGGCCACTCCACTTTCACATTGCTTCCTTTCATTCATCTCTGCCAAGTGCCTAATAGATTGTTATGATTGCAGTCCCAAAAAACCTGAGCACTTTTTAAACCTTGCACTGTCACCTTCAAATCACCTTTCACACTGATTGCAGCCCACCAAAAAGTTCCAAAACCATCCAAGCTCCTTTTAAACTGTGTACTGTGTCGCCAATGAACAACGTCTTCTACTGATTATGGACCGTTGAAAAGTCCTGAAAACACCCAAGTTCTTTTTGCACTGTATCACCAATGAACGATCTTTCATATTGATTGCAGCCCTCTGAAAAATAAGCGGTAAAGTCAAGAGTGAAGGTTATCAAAATTACAGTAAGATCTTGTTCAGCTGAATAAGTGGACTGAAGAGTGGCAAATGGAGTTCTATTCAGGAAAGTTCAAGGTGTAATATCAAGGTTGAAGTTAAACCAAGATAGGGCTTCCACAGTGAATGATAGGGTCCTCGAATGTGATGTGAAACAGGGGGGCCTTGGAGTTCAAGTAGAAAGCTGAAAACAGGACCTCCAGTGCAGCAATCTTTGGATTGATGCCTGTGCCACATGCCTGTGAGGATAAAAATAGGATGAGTTGGCAGATGAAATATGGGTGAGAAACTGGTGCAGGGGGCAGGATTTCAGATACCTGGATGAAAGAAGATCATAGTTGGGAGCTTAACATCCAAGGATACACATTGTATCAAAAGGATAGGCAGGTAGGCAGAGGGGGAGGCATGGCTCTGTTGGTATAAAAATGAAATTAAATCCTTAAAAATAGGTGACATGGGGGACGTCACGTGATGACGTAGGATTGAGTCGTGGAAATCCAGCTCCTCCTTACAAAATCAGCAAAGTACCGTTTAAACAAAGAAAAGTTAATAGTTTTTTGAAAACTACTTATAAACTAGTCAAGACTATTTTACGATACGCCTCGTAAACAGAAACAGAAGAAGACTGACGTTTTGATGACACCGCGAGATGGGAAGAAAAAAAAAAGGCCTACTACAACGATGGAACCTCGGGCTCATGTTGGATCTCCTTCGGAGGAGACACATTTTATCTCTGGCGTTGAGGAACGGGGCAATGGCAGCGGCAGCGGTCCCTGGGAAGAAGAAGCGGGAACCACGCATGCGTAAAGAAGAAGGCATGTGCAAGTTGATACAAGTCAAACTACAGGAACCGACTGCCACTGAAAGTGAAAGTGACCTGGAGTTATGATGTTTTGATTTATTTAACAAACCCACTGCATCGTTACGTAAACTATCTTCTAGATTGGAAGAATATGGGAAAGTATCAGGGTATAAAATAAATCGGGATAAAAGTGAAATCTTACCTCTTACTAAAGGAGACCATAGTCAATGTCGTTTAGCAACCCAATTTAGATGGCTGGTAAATGGTATAAAGTATTTAGGTATAAGACTTGTTAATGATATAAAGAATTTATGTAAATTTAATTAATTACCACTATTGAAAAAAATTCAAGAAGATCTTGACAAATGGATGATATTACCAATAACATTAGTCAGTAGAGTCAATGCTGTAAAAATGAATATATTTCCTAGATTACAGTATTTATTTCAAACACTACCAATACAACTGCCACAGAAATTTTTTCAAGAGTTAAATAAATGTGTGAGGAAATTTCTTTGGAAAGCTAAGATGTCAAGAACATCGTTGGAAATATTGACATGGAAATTTGAGTTAGGAGGGTTATAACTTCCAAATTTTAAGAATTATTATAAAGCAAATCAACTTAGATTTATTGCACCTTTTTTTGACGAATGAAAACCGGCATGGATTAGAATAGAATTAGATAAGATAGGAGAAAATACACCCGAAGATTTTATATATAATTGGGAATCTAAATGGCTATGGGAAAAGAACGAATCTCCTCTATTAAAACCTTTGATTGTTCTATGGAATAAGATAAACGTTGATGATGAAGTAAAGAAATCTTCATTAGCAGGGAGACTTTTGATTCAAAACAGACTTATTCCTTTTACAATGGATAATCAACTTTTATATAATTGGTACCAAAAAGGGATTAGATGTATAGGAGACTGTTATGAAGGAGGTATATTGATGTCATTTGAACAATTAAAGAATAAATATAAAATATCAAATAACACTTTCTTTTGTTACCTTCAATTAAGGGCTTATTTAAGGGATAAACTGGGTCAAACAATGTTTTTGCTGAAACCTAATTAAATTGAAACTTTAATTCAAAAAGGAAAAATTAAAAAAATTATTTCTTTTATGTATAATCTGATTCAAAAACAGACACAAACAAGGAATCCTCAAGTCAAGACAAAAATGGGAAACGGATTTGAGTATTAATATTGATGAAACAAATTGATCAAGACTATGTCTTGACAGTATGACAAATGCAATAAATGTTTGACTCAGATTAGTACAATATAATTTTTACACCAATGATATATTACACTGCAAAAAATAAATAGATTAAATTCAAACTTATCTGATCAATGTTGTCGATGTAATCAAGAAATTGGTACTTTTTTTACATTCTACTTGGTCCTGTTCCAAAATTCAACCTTTTTGGATAAATTTAAGAGTTTTATTGGAACAAATTACTGGAACTCAACTTCCACATAACTCTATATTATTTTTATTAGGTGACATTGAAGGGATAAAACTGAAACTTAAATTGAATAAATACCAGAAAGAATTTATAACGATTGCATTGGCAGTAGCCAAGAAGGCTATTGCAGTTACTTGGAAATCGGATTCGTATTTAAGTACGGATCATTGGAATAATGAAATTTTTAGCTGTATTCCACTTGAAAAAAATACTTATAATTTAAGAGATAAATATGATACATTTTTGAATATTTGGTGCCCTTATTTACAAAAGATAGGATGGTATATATAGGTGCTCCGATGATAAAGATGTTGGTCCTTTGGGGTAAGAAACAAATAAATATATTTAATTTATTTCGAATCTCATGGAGCATGTGGAGACCTTCCAATATCCAGGCAGTCTTTCTTTTTTCATTTTTCTTTCTTTTCTTTTAGGCAGGTGTATGTATCAGGGGGAAGGGTTAAGGGGAGCGGGGAGGGTAGATATTATTATTCCATGTAACCAAGTTTGAAAACTCAATAAAAAATTATTTAAAAAAATAGGTGACATAGGATTGCAAGATGTAAAATCTTTGTGGGTACAGTTAAGGAACTGCAAGGGTAAAAAGACCCTGAATGGAGTTATATACAGGTCTCCAAACAACATCCAGGATGTGGGCTACAAATTACAATGGAAGATAGAAAACACAAGTCTAAAGAGCAAAGTTATGATAGTCATGGAAAATTTCAAAATGCAGGTAGTTTGGGAAAATCATATTTGTTGCTGATTTGGATTCCAAGAGAGAGAATTTGTGGAATGCTTGTGAGTTGGATTTTTAGAGCAGTTTGTGCTTGAGTCTACTGGGGGATAAACTATTTTGGATCGGGTGTTGTGTAATGAACCAGATTTGATTTGGAACCTTAAGGTAAAGGGACCATTAGGAGCCATTTATCAAATTATGATAGAATTCACCCCGCAATTTGAAAATGAGAAGCTAAAGTCAGATTTATCAAAAACTTAGAACAGTACAGCACAAGCACAGACCCTTCAGCTTACAATATTGTGCTGAACCAGGTTAAAAGTAAATTAAAAATCCCTTAAAATGAATCCCTCATACCTACACAATGTCCATATCCATCCATTTTCTGTCACGGTCCCGACCCTTAATTCCCCATTTTCTCCTATTTCCCTTTGATTGTGTCACAGTCCCCACAGTTAATTCCCCATTTTCTACTAATTCCCTTTGATGGCGACACATAAAAACCCCAGCTTTGCACCCACTCCTTGCCAGATCGTTGTTTTAGCTAGTGTGGTAATTAACATTCCCAGCGACTCCGCCTTTGGACATGTAAGACACGGTGTCTTTCTGTCCACCTTTAATTTCTCCCTTTCCCTACTTAAACTTTGAAATTTTAACTTTATTCAGTCGGATCTGTTAAAGTGATAATTATAAACATGGCTACCTTGAGAAGCACTAAAAATATTGCCAATACAGGTAATGGTAAAGCTAAAAAAATTGACAAAACTTCTGAAGAGCCAGCCTGGGTTAATAGATTAGAGACTCGAATGACCTCTATCGTCACTGAATTAACTCAACTAAAAGAAAGTCTTTTTCCCCTGGAGGGAAAAATTGATTCTTTGAGCTTGGATCTTAAAGAAGTAACTCGTAATGCGGTTGATATTCCCGCTCGTTTGGAAAAAGCACAACGTCGGATTGTTGATTTGGAGACTCGTTCTCGTCGTTATAATATTAGAATTGTTGGATTGCAAGAGCAATCAGAATCTGCCGATATACTGGACTATTTCGCTAAAATGTTTCAATCTCTATTTCCTGAGGCATTTTCACAATTGCCCGATATCAAAACAGCCCACAGGATTGGAACTCCGAAAGAAGATAAAAACAGACATGTTATTGTGCGTTTCCTCCGTATTTGAGACAAAGACGGTAATATTAAACTGGTAAGGAAGCAAAGACTGTTTAAATTTCAAGGCTCTTTCTTTCAAGATTTTCCATGTGAAGTTGTTCAGCAACGTTCTGGATTCGCGACTGCAATGCGAATGGCCTTTCAAAAACAGATCTATCCCTCCCTTCTTTATCCAGCTAAATTAAGGCTTTTCACTAAAGACTCTGGGGTTCGTATTTTTGAGGATGCAGCCGATGCGCTGCGTTTTATTAATTCTCTCTCGGATGAGTCCGAAGCCTGCAGTTTAAAAGACTTACAATTATTCGATCGTTTTACGATATAAGGAATGATGAGATCAGAAGAATTGAGAAGTATAGAAAGTCTTGCAGTTAAAAAGTAGCTTTATCTTTGAAATAGACTGGTTTGGACGGTTTTAACTTTAGAAGATATTTTATGGGATCTTTGGAAGACTGTAGAAATTTTAAACTATTTAGAATTTCTTTCTGAATGAATTAATTGTTTCTTTTTGCTTTGTATGGTTTTGTTAAGAACTTTTAACTACTATTCGGTGTTTTTTTTACGCTTTATAGATAGAGGTAAATTTCTAAAGATGGCGATGTTTTCTGTGAAGATATTTCAAGAACTTGTTTTGGAATTTTTTTTTTCTTATCTAATGTTCTGAAGGTTACTTTCTAAATTGAAGGCCGTTTCTGTTAACTGTTTTTTCTAATTTAATTGTAATGGGTTGTATGTCGACTGTAATGAGTAGTATACCCGGGAGAGGGAGACAGATTACTTTTTTTTATTTGCACCTTTTACGTAGGCAGGTGGAGTTCAGAATTGCTTCTATGCATTTCTTGGGGCTTGCGTCGATTAATATCGACTTATTTCTGGGCTTTGTAGGTTGGGTAGGTTTCTTCGTTTTTATTTCTATTTTTTATTCCCATTATGGAATCCCGGAGCTTACGCAAATTGTTATCATTGTTGTTTATCACCACCATTTAAAATTTCTTTATCCTGACATGTGTTTAATTGTTTTCTTTAGATATAAAGTTTCATGATGTTAGTTAAACAGTTAAATGCTTTAAGTTGGAATGTCCGTGGTTGGAATCATCCTATTAAGTGTATGAAAACATTTAAAATTAATAATCAATTCCAATCTGATATAATCTTTGTACAAGAGACACGTCAGGTTATGTGATAACAATCGATTTTTTAAATTTTGGAAGGACCCTCAGATTCACGCAAACTCTCAAAGTAAAATTAGCGGTGTTTCCATTTTTATTGATTCCAATATTCCCTTTAATCAGGAGGATATTATATCTGATACTAATGGTAGATTTTTGATTGTTAAAGGAACAATTTACAATAAGAAAATGGTTTTGGTTAATATATATGGACCAAATGCTGATGATACTTCCTTTTTTTAAAGATATTTTTGCTCTATTACTTGATTTAAATGAATGTTATTAATGGTGGAGATTTTAATATTTGCTTACATCCCTTGTTAGATTTCTCTAAAATGAAAGCTTTTTTATATAAGATTAAATTTCCTCAAATTACTGCTGAAGATCAACAGATCCTCGATACTCCAATTGTTCAGCATGGAATTCAGAAAGCTATATGGTCAATGCAATCAGGTAAAGCTCCTGGACTCGATGGTTATTCGGAAGGATTTAATATTTTTGAAAAATTACTTTCTCCATACCTTTTGGAAATATTTCATGAATCTTTTGAGAAAGGTAATTTACCCTTTTTTTAATGAAGCTTCTGTTTCTTTAATCCTTAAGAAAGATAAAGATCCTACTGAATGCTCATCTTATAGACCTATTTCGCTATTAAATGTGGGTGCTAAAATTCCTTCCAAGATAATGACTCATCGTTTGGAAAACATTTTATCTAAAATTATCTCTATGGATCAAATAGGCTTAATTAAAGGCCGTTGCTCTTTCTCTAATGTTTGGAGATTAATGAATATTTATATTTGCCGTTATCCAAAACACCTCAACGTTTTATTTCTCTGGATGCAGAAAAGGCATTTGATAGTGTTGAATGGACTTATTTGTTTAAAGTATTGGAGCGATTTGGCTTTGGTAATAATTTTAATAAGTGGATTCAAATTTCTGTAAGAACCCTACCATTACCGTTATTACTAATAATCCTGAGTCTCCCTTTTTTTACTTTCACGTGGTACTCGACAAGGGTGTCCATTAAGTCCTTTAATATTTAATCTCGCACTGGAGCCTTTGGCTATAACAATCCGCAAATCTAAAAATATTCATAGTATCTCTATAAATGGGACTGCACATAAGATTTCTCTTTATGCAGATGATCTTTTGGTTTATATCTCGAATCCTGAAGATTCTATTCCTAATCTTTTGGAATTATTAAATGATTTTGGAAAATTTTCAGGATATAAACTTAATTTAAATAAAAGTGAATTGTTCCCTTTAAATTTTCCTGTTTTGATATACAAGGATATTCCATGTAGAATTGTAAATTCTTTTAAATATTTGGGTATTATTACAAAAAATATAAGGATCTTAAAAAAATTAATGTAGTTCCTTTATTGGATTCTATGAAACAATTATTTTCTAGATGGAATCCTCTTACACTTTCTTTAATAGGTCGTATTCATGCTGTGAAAATGATGATTTTACCTAGATTTTTATATTTTTCAAAATATACCTATCTTTCTAACCAAAAATTTTTTTGATCAAATTGATTCTGCTATTTCGTCCTTTATTTGGAATAATAAAAAAACAAGAGTTAACAAGTTTCATTTACAAAAATCTAAAAAAGATGGTGGACTCACGTTACCTAATTTAAGATTATATTATTGGGCTGTTAATATTTGACAATTATGTTTTTGGTTACATTGGCTTGATAGAACCAAAAACTAGCCTGGATTGATTTGGAATTTAAAGCTATTAATCAATTTTATTTAACTTCACTATTAGGAGCTCCATTACCTTTACAACTTGCTAAAATTTCCAATTTGAATTTCTATCCTGTTATTAAACAGTCCTTACGGATTTGGTTTCAGTTTTGCAACTCAAAAACAACATGTAATTTCATTTGTTACATTGTTGGCAAGAAGAGCTATCTTATTGAAGTGGAAAGATATCTCTGCTCCTACACTAACTCAATGGTTTTCCCAAGTAATGTTATGTCTTGGTTTGGAAAAATCAGAAGTAGAACTTTTGATCCCCGATTTGATTTTGAGAGAAGGTGGAGCTCTTTTGCTAAATATTATCATTTAATTTGAATCAAATTACATGGTTTCCTTTCAATTTTATTTTATATAAATATGATTTGGCGGTTGTTGCTTTTTCTTCTTATACGTATTTCTCTGGGAGTTAGTTCCTAATGGTTTTTTTTCTCTTTTTTTGTTTTGTAGCTAGTGGGCTTTTTTTTTAGTTAGCTGGGGTTCTCTTTTTGCCTATTCCTTTTATAATATTTTTTATTAGCATACAAGTTTTTTCTTCAGCTTTATTAATTATATACATACTAATTTGTTGAATTTCTGTATTTTATAGCTGTAGAAGATTATATATTAATAAAAAGTTTAAAAATGAAAAGAAATGAACATTCCCAGCCGTCTAGGATTGCGTATTCTCAGTTTTTCCTTCAGTACAGAGGTTTACCTGTGAAACTCTGTCTCTCTGTGTCAGGATAAGTATTCTTTTTCAATATTACATGTTTCCAGGATCTGTTTGTGGGGAAGGTCTTTCTTCATTCGAACAACTGTCAACTAAATATAGTTTACCAAAAACCCACTTTTTTTGCTACTTACAAATTAGAGACTTTCTGCGATCTCAATTATATACATTTCCTAATAGTCCAGATAAGAACTTGTTAGATGAAATTCTTAATATGAAACCTTTTTATAATGGTTCAATATCCAATATTTATGATGCGTTGATGGGAATGAGAAATGATTCTTTAGACAAAATCAAAAATCTTTGGGAACAAGATTTACGACTTCAATTTCTGAAGAAACTTGAAATGAAATTTTTAAATTGGTTCGTACTTCATCATTCTGTGTCTGTCATTCCCTCCTACAATTTAAAGTGGTCCATAGGGTTTATATAACCAAGGATAAGTTATCTCGTTTTTATATGGATGTATCTCCCTACTGTGATAGGTGTAACAATGGAGAAGCCTCATTTATTCATCTGTTTTGGACATGCCCAAGTCTTGAAAAATATTGGAAGGAAGTATTTCAAGCTTTTTCTGCACTCTTTAAAGTAAATTTTAAGCCTACAGCTCTGCCTTTAATACCATCATTCCAAATTAACTGTTTCCTAAGCTCCGGAACCTGGGCCTTAGCACTCAGATCTGCAGATGGATCTTCAACTTCCTCACAGACAGAACCCAGGCTGTAAAAATAGGGGACAAGCTCTCCTTTACAATCACTCTGAGCACCGGTGCCCCACAAGGCTGTGTACTCAGCCCCCTGCTGTACTCACTGTACACCCATGATTGTGCAGCCCAGTTTCCATCGAACTCAATATGCAAGTTTGCTGATGACAAAACAATTGTAGGTCGTATCTCGAGTAATGATGAGTTTGAGTACAGAGAGGAAATTAAGAACCTGGTGGTACGGTGCGAAGAAAGTAACCTATCCCTCAACATCAGCAAGACAAAGGAATTGGGTGTTGACTTCAGAAGGAGTAGTGGACCACACAATCCCATTTACATCGATGGTGTGCAAGTGGGACAGGTCAAAAGCTTTAAGTTCCTCGGGGTCAATATCACAAATGACCTGACTTGGTCCAACCAAGCAGGGTCCACTGCCAAGAAGGCCCACCGGCGCCTTTACTTCCTGAGAAAGCTAAAGAAATTTGGCCTGTCCCCTAAAACCCTCACTTATTTTCATAGATGCACCGTCGAAAGCATTCTTCCAGGGTGCATCACAACCTGGTATGGAAGTTGTCCTGTCCAAGACCGAAAGAAGCTGCAGCAGATCGTGAACACAGCGCAGCACATCACACAAACCAATCTTCCGTCCTTGGACTCACTTTACACTGCACGCTGTCGAAGCAGTGCTGCCAGGATAATCAAGGACACGACCCACCCAGCCAACACACTTTTCATCTCTCTTGGGAGAAGGCTCAGGAACTTGAAGACTCATACGGCCAGATTTTGGAACAGCTTCTTTCCATCTGCGATAAGACTGCTGAATGGATCCTGACCCCGATCTGAGCCGTTCCCTCCAAATATCCGGACCTGCCTCTCGGCTATTTTTGCACTACCTTACTTTCTATTATTCTATTTTCTATTTATGATTTATAATTTAAATTTTTAATATTTACTGTTGATTTGTAATCCAGGGAGCGGGAAGTGCAGAATCAAATATCACTGTGCTGATTGTACATTCTAGTATCAATTGTTTGGCGACAATAAAGTATAAAGTATAATCCTTTGACCACCCTATTTGGTATTGTTGGAGGGAAAGATGTCATTCTGAAGACATCTGATTTGCACATTCTGGCTTTTATCTCTCTTATGGCTAGAAGGGCGCTTTTGTTTAAGTGGAAGGATGCTGTTCCGCCTAACCACACTCGGTGGTTACGAGATGTTATGGCATGTTTAAACTTAGAAATGATTCGTTGTTCAATTTCTGCATCTAAATCAAGATTTTCAAAATCTGTGGGGGCCGTTTTTAAATTATTTTCAAAATCTTTGATTTCCCGTTAAAGTACAGAAGCTGGTTAATAGCATATTTCATTTTCTGATAAGGTTTTTTTTTCTTTTTTTCTTTACCAAACAGTTTCTTTCTTTTCAAATCTTTTTATTGTATACACAGCAAAAATAACATGAGTACATTGAAGTAACAACATTTACAATGCCACAAAAAAACCATTATCTTAAAGATTGAAAAAAAATTGTGATAACAAAAAAACCTACTTAGCAGAAAAGTGAGAAAAAAATGAACCCATTAGGTGTACAACCCCGGAGTCATGCGTCATACAAAAAGCTTCTAAAAATAAACATCAAACCGCCAGCAAGAAAAGAAAATATACTAAAAAATTTACAATTAGATCTTGGAAAAAATATATCAATTAACTCAAATGATAATAACGAGCAAATGAGCCCCATCTTTTCTCAAAATCAAATAAAGGTTCAAAGGTTCGACTTCTAATTTTCTCCAAACTAAGACATAGCATCACTTGAGAGAACCATTGTGACAAAGTGGGAGCTGATGTATCCTTCCACTTCAACAAAATGGCCCTCCTAACTATCAATGTAACAAATGCAATAACATGTTGGTCAGAAACAGAAATACCATGAATAGTTTGAGGAACTATTTCAAAGAGCATAGTTAATTTATTAGGTTGTAAATTAATCTTAAGTGCTTTAGAAATTGTTGAGAAAACCGACTCCCAGAACTGTTCCAATATAGAACAAGACCGAAACATATGTGTCAATATAGCTATCTCAGTTTTACATCTATCACAATGACTATCAACATTAGGAAAGATTTTAGAAAGTCTCTCCTTTGTCAAATGATAACGATGTACAATTTTAAATTGAATCGATGAATGGCAGCACAAATTGAAGAAGAGTTAACCAACTTCAATATCTGCATCCAATCCTCCGTCATAAAAGTCAAATTAAGTTCCTTTTCCCAATCCTGCCTATTCTTAGATAAAGGACGCTTATCCCATTGTAATAATAAATTATAAATTCTTCCAATAGAACCCTTAATCAAAGGATTCATACTCATAATAGTATCTAAGAGGTCAGCCTCCAATATGCAAAGGAAATTACATAAATATTTTTGTAAAAAATATCTAACTTGAAGGTATTGCAGAAAGTGTGAGTATGAAAGAGAATATTTATCAATTAATTGTTCAAAAGACATCAATCTATCTTCTTTAAATAAATCCAAACAAAATTAATACCTTTATTTTTCCAAAGTAAAAAAAAATTGGATCATTCAAGGAAGGCTTAAAAAAGTAATTTCGGTAAATTAAACTTCAAAGTTTGAATTTTTTAAGATTAAAAAAATTGCGGAACTGGAGCCAAATTTGCAAAGGATACTTAATCACAGGATATAGGTTTAAATTAACAACTTTACCTAATTGCATAGGTAAAGGAGCTCCCAATAACGAGGTTAAATAAAACTGATTTACAACTTTCAGTTCCAGGTCTACTCAAATTGGCCAATCACTCTTATCAACCCAGTATAACCAAAAAGACATATATCACAGATTAACAGCCCAATAACACATGCTTAAATTTAGAAATGATTCGTTGTTCAATTTCTGAATCTAAACCAAGGTTTTCAAAATCTGTGGGGGCCGTTTTTAAATTATTTTCAAAATCTTTGATTTCCCGTTAAAGTACAGAAGCTGGTTAATAGCATATTTCATTATCTGATAAAGTTATTTTTTTCTTTTTTTCTTTTACCAAACAGTTTCGACTTTGGTCGAGGGTATAGATTTTTTATATAAAATTGTTCATGTTCTAACATACGAATTAATCTAATCTATATGAATATAGAGTAAGGAGTTCGTTAATGTGATTCAATATAATGTATCTGGTACTATTATATTTTTACTTTTGTTTTATAATATGTATTTTCTTGGACTCTGTATTCTTCTATGTAGAAATTGACAAAAATATTGAACAAGATAAGTATTTAAAGTTTTCTTCAGTATCAAGGTTTACCTGTGAAACTCTGTCTCTCCATGTTAAGATAGGCATTAGAAGTTTTATTTCAGTACTGAGGTTTACCTGTGTAACTCTGTCCCTCCGTGTCAATATAAGTATTCTACGTTTTACTTCAGTAACTCCGTCTGTCCGTGTTAAGAAAAGTATTGTCTGCCGCTTGCCTTCCTACGCTCCGTGTCAAGATGAATTTTGCCTGCTGCCTGTCTCCTGTTTGCCGTTCAGCCCCTGCAATGCCCTGAGCCAAGAGAAGTTCCACCTGCCTCCTGCCTTCCTGTTCACCCTCCTGTTTGCCGTTCAACTCCAGCCACGCTCACGCCTTCGTCTGCATCCTAACTCAATTTCCGTGCCAGTGTCCTGCGTTTGGGTTCGCCCCATTCTTTGCAACATTTTCCTCATATTCATGTGCCTATCCACATGTCTATTAAAAGTTCCTAATGTATTTGTCTCTACCACCATATCAGGCAGCACATTCCAGGCATCCACTACTCTCTGAGTGAAAAACCTTACCCCTCACATCCCCTTTGAACCTATCTCCCCTCACCTTCAATACATGCCCTCTGGTATTTGAAATTTCCACTCTGGGTAAAAGATACCCCATCGACTCTACCTATTCCTCTCATAATCTTTTAAACCACTTTCAGACCTCCCCTCAGCCTCTGCCACTCCAAAGAAAACCACCCAAGTTTGTTTAGCCTCTCATAATAGCACATTCCCTCAAAAACAGACAGCAACCTGTTAAACCTCTTCTGACCCTCTTCAAAGCCTCAACATCCTTCCTATAGTGGGGTTACCAGAACTGAATCTGATCCTCCAGATCTGGCCGAACCAGACTTTCATAAAATTGCAACATAGCCCTTTGACTTTTGAACTCAATGCCTGAACTAATAAAAGCAAGCATTCCATAAGCCTTCCTAACTGCGCTGTCGACCTGTGTCACTGCTTTCAAGGAACTATGAAAGTGGACCCCAAGATCTCTCTGCTCAGCAACATTGTAAAGGGCCTTGCATTAGTCCTACCAGGTGCAACAGCTCACATTTATCTGGGTAAAACTCCATCTGCAATTTCTCTGCCTATATCTGCAACTGATGTCCATCGTGCTGTATTCTTTGCCAGGCTTCTGCGCTATTCGCAACTCCGCCAATCTTGGTATCATCTGCAAATTTACTAACCCACCCATCTACGTTTCATCCAGGTCAGTTATATACATCACAAACAGCAGAAGTACCAGCACAGATCCCTGTGAAACACCACAAGTTACAGACCTCCAGATCAAATAAGTCCCCTCGATCACTACCCTCAGCCTCCTCAGTGCAACCTAGTTCTGAAACGAAACACACAATTCACCGTGGACCCCATGCATCCTAATCTTCTGGATTAGCCTCCCATGAGGGACTTTGTCAAATGTCTTACTAAAATCCATGTGGACAACATACACTTCCCTACACTCATCAATCTGTCTCATCACCTTTTCAAAAAACTGAATCAAGTTGGTAAGGCATGACCTGCCATGCACAAAGTCATGCTGGCTCTCCCTAGGATGGCCATGGGTTTCCAAATGCTCATCTCTCTTTCTTTTCAGTTTTTTTATTGATTATTTGCATAGACTAATACAAAATATATTATAATATTATGGAACAAGAAACAAGATTGAATTGCCCCAAATTGATATATAGTAGATTAACCATAATATTGAAAAAGTATATTTTATTGTAATCTAAATCAAAATCAAAACTCCATAACAAACAGAAAAAAAGAGAAAAAAGAAACAGCTGTTTGGTTAAAAGAAAAAAACATCTCTGACATGAAGTCGTAAATTTGAACATATAATAGCCATCATCATTGCTGACCAAATCGAAAATTGTGAAAGAAATTCCAAAAAGGTCCCCATAGTGTGAAAAAATCTTGTCCAGGTATAGAAATAGAACACCTAATCTTCTTTAGATTTAAACATGAGATAACATCAATTAACCAAAGGGCATGAGTAGGTGGAGTGGCATCATTCCATTTAAGCAACAAAACTCTTCCGGCTAAAAGAGAAATAAAAGCCAAAGTATGTCAATCATTCGGCTTAAGAGTAAAATCATTTCCTCCAACAATGCCAAACAAGGCAGTCAGAGGGTTGGGTTTACTTTAAAAAGCTCCGACAGTGTTTGAAATATTTCTTTCCAAAATTTATCAAGCCGTGGGCAGGACGAAAACATATGAATTAGAGAGGCCTCTTCGACATTACACCTATTACAGTATGGAGAAATATCTGAGTAAAAACGAGACAGCTTATCTTTAGTCATATAGGCTCTATGAACGACTTTAAATTGTAAAAGAGAGTGACACGCACATAACGAAGAGGTGTGAACCAGTTTAAAAATTTCATTCCAAGTATCCTCATCAATTGAAATCTGCAAGTCATGTTCCCAGAGGGTTTTAATTTTAGCTAACAGAATATTTCTCAATGCCAACAACATATTATAGATATTAGAAATAGTTCCATCATGAAAAGGTTTCAAAGTAAAAATTTTATCAATTAAATTCTTATCTGGGCATTTAGGAAATGTATAAAGTTGAGAATGCAAGAAGTCTCTAGTTTGTAAATATCTAAAAAAGTGAGCTTTATAAAGATTATATGAATAGATAGTTGATCAAATGAAGAAAGACTTTCTCCAACAAACATATCCTGAAACCATTTAATACCTAGTCTATTCCACTCTTTAAAAACTACATCAGTCAAAGAAGGTTTAAAAAAATAATTAGAAAAAATGGGACTAGAGAGTGAAAAACCAAATAACCCAAAGAATTTCCTAAATTGTAACCAAATCCTCAAAGAATGTTTAACTACAAAATTATCAGTTAAGTTACTTAAGGATAGAGGAATTGAACAACCAAAAAGAGAAATAATAGAAGATTTATTAACAGAATTATCTTCTGAAGAAACCCAAACCGGACAGTTTTCACGATTAATGTAGTATATACAAAACGTAAGGTAACGTATATTGACTGCCCAGTAGTAAAACCTAAAATTGGGTAGGGCTAATCCCCCATTTTTTAGCTTTCTGAAGCTGAACTTTGTTTAATCAGGAGGTTTTATTCTTCCATAAGTAAGAAGATATAACCGAGTCTAAAGAGTCGAGAAAGGATTTAGGAATAAAAACAGGTAGGGCTTGAAATAGATATAACATTTAGGCAAAATGTTCATTTTAATAGAATTAATACATCCAATCAGCAATAAAGAAAGGGGAGACCAATTTGATAGTACCTTCTTAACATATTCCAAAAGAGTGATAAAGTTTTCTTTAAAAAGAAATTTATAATTCTTAGTAATTGTTATACCCAAATACGTAAATTGATTTCTTACAATTTTAAAAGGAAGGTCAGAGTTGACTGATAAAGTTCACTCTTATGAAGATTAAGTTTATATCTTGAGAACTGACTAAATTCAGAAAGTAAAGTGAGTATTGAGGGTAGAGCGCACTCCAGATTAGAAATGTAGAGCAAAAGCTCATCAGCATGAAGCGACACCTGATGAGTGATACCCTTCCTTAAAATACCCGAGATGTCAACAGGTTCACGAAACGCAATGGCTAATGGCTCTAAAGCCAGATCAAAAAGCAAAGGACTCAAAGGACATCCTTGTCTGGTTCCATGTTGAAGATTAAATGGTTTAGAACTTTGAGAGTTGGTTAGAACCTGTGCAGTGGGAGATGAATAAAGTAATATAATCCATTGAATAAAATCGGAGCCAAATTTATATTTTTCTAATATTTTAAATAATGAATTCCATTCAACCCGATCAAAGGCTTTCTCAGCATCCAAAGAAATCACACATTCAAAATTTTATTTAGAGGGAGAATAAATAACATCCAGTAAACGACAAATGTTAAAATGAGAATAACAATTTTTATAAATCCGGTCTGGTCATCAGAGATAATAAAAGGCAGGATGTTTTCCATCCTATGAGCCAAAAATTTAGATAAAATATTAGCCTCAATGTTAAGTAAAGAAATAGGTCAGTATGAAGAACAATCAGTTGGATCTTAATTCTTTTTGCAAATAAGTGAAATAGAGGCATCATAAAAAGATTGTGGCAATCTACCTAATTTAAAAGAGTCAGAAAGAACAGAAAGTAAGTGAGGAATAAGCAAAGGGGCAAAAGCCCTGTAGAACTCTCCAGATAATCCCTCAGTGCCGGGTGCCTTCCCCGAACTCAGAGAGTGGACAACCCGGGTAATTTCCTCAGAAGAAAAAGATTGATCTAACCATCTTTGATTAATCTCAGAAGGTGAGGGAATGTTTAAAACGATCTAGAAAATTATTCATAGCAAAATTGGCTTTTAGGGGAATCTGAACTATACAGTTTAGAGTAAAATTCTCTAAAAGTATCGTCTATTTCTAATTGATCAGAAGTTTTATCACCATTCGCTTTGGAGATTTCCTTAATTTGACATTTAATTGTTAAAGTTGATTAAGTTTGCCTGCTTTATAACCATGAATATAAAATTGACTTTTATATTTTAAAAGTTGAGTTTCAACAGGGCAAGTTAAAAACAGATCATATTTAGTTTTAACTTCCACATGTCTTTTATACAAAACGGGATCCGGATCAGAAGCATATTTTTGATCTAAATGATTCAGCTGATTGGCTAAATCAGTTCTCTCCTTGTTCGTTTTTTTTTCTTAATACTTGCTGTATTGGAAATAACTTGGCCTTTAATATAAGCCTTGAAAGCATCCCAAAGTAATAAGGTTAGAAGTGCCATCTAGCGTAAACTTTTCAAAGAAAAAAGTAATTTGATTCTCTAAAAATTGTAAAAAAAAAAGCCTTATCCTATAGTAAAATTGAATTAAAACACCAAAATCTGTTTGATCGAGAAACACTCGGAAGATTTAAGGATAAAAAGAAGGGGGCATGATCTGAAACAGCAATTTCTTTGTAATCACAGGATCGAACAGAGGGTATCAAGTGACTATCGACGAAAAAGTAATCGATCTTAGGTATGAGGAACATGAGAAAAAAGGAATATTCTCTACTTGATGGGTGTAAAAAATGCCATACATCAATAATGCCACATTTCATTAGAAATGATTGGTTATAGGAGGCAGCTCTACTAATATTCAATGGTTTCGAAGATGAATGGTCAAAAACAGGGTCAAGACAACAGTTAAAATCCCCTCCCAAAATTAAAGAGTACAAATGTAAGTCTGGTAAAAAGGGGAAAAAAAAAATTCAGAAAAGCCAGGACCGTCTATATTCGGAGCATAGGGATTAGCAAAAACCATTATTTTGTTATCTAGTTTCCCTGAAACTATAACAAACCGCCCATTGGGGTCGGACACTACATCATGTTCAACAAAAGCAACTGAATTGTCAATCAAAATTGAAGTACCTCTGGCCTTGGCTTGAAAAGAAGAGTGAAAAGCTAGACCATTCCAACATTTGAACAAACGCCCGCAGTCAGATCTGCGAACATGTGTCTCTTGTAAAAAGAAATAATTGAGGCATTCAATTTCTTAATATAAGTAAAGATCTTATTGCATTTCACAGGGTGGTTTAAATCTTTCACATTTAAACTAAAAAAATTAATATTGTAAACCATTTGATTAAGTTTAAAACAGAGGGTAAACATATAAACAACTGGAATGTACCAAACCTCCAAGCCTTAAAATTCAAAATACTTGACCAAGCAATAGATGAGGCAGGGATTACCAAACAGCTGGTAAAAGGGAAAAAGATTTTTAAAAAACAGCCCATTCCCATCCACCTACCTCCCAAGGAAAAAAATCATCCAAGCGAGGGCGAAAGCTAATCTACTGGTAAATCCCTCCCCAGCATCCCACTGGCAAAGCTGCAAGAGAAGAAAAAATTAGTACAGAATGAATTCAAACCTAGACTAACTAACCCTCAAAAGAACTAAAAAATATCAACACGTATTTGCAAAAAATAATTACAAAGAGAACTTACTGAAGTTAAGTCTGTTAATTTCTTAAACAGAAAAAATAAAAAGAGAAGAAAAAGAAGAAATATTTATGAAAATATATCGAAAGAAGGAATTATTCAAAGAAAAAGTAAAAAACAAATAAACTACGCAAAAGCAATGAATTACTCAGTCAAACTGCAGGAACAAGATTATATGAAGCAGAAATAAACATTTAAACTTCTGGAGTTGATAGACTAAATATTATTCCAAAGAACTGAAGGAGAACTCAAAACACCATGTTGAAAAAACGTTAACTCAGCAAAAAAATACAATAAGAACAGAAACTAATTAGAAGAGTATAGGAGAAAAGAAGAGAGAATTGCTCAAAACAAAAAGAAAAAAACAAAAAATAGAAGAAAAAGAAGAATTATTTATGAGAATAAATCAAAAAATAGAATTATTCAAAGAAAACAGTAAGAAACAAATAAACTATAGAATTGCAACGAATTAATCAGTCAAGCTCAGGGAACCAGGTTATATGAAGCAGAAATAAACATTTAAACTTCTGGAGTCGATAAACTAAATATTATTCCAAAGAGCTAATATCTCTATCGTTAAGAATTTTATCCAGCAATTTCCCTACAACTGATGTGAGTCTGCCCATTCTAGAGTTCTCAGGATTTTCCCTTGTTCCCTTCTTAAATAGAGGTACAACATTAGCTAATTGCCAGTCACCTGGGACCTTGCCTGTGCCTAGAGAGGAAACAAAGATACCAGATTAGGGCCCAGCAATCTTGTCTTTTGCCTCCTTCAATAACCTGGGGTAAATCCCATCAGGCCCTGCGGACATCCACTGTAATACTCATTTGGAGATCCAACACTTCCTTCTCCTTAACCTCTAAACATCCTAACATATCTCTGCACTCAGCTATGATCTCCTACTCCTCCAAGTCATTTTCTTTGGGAAATACTGAAGCAAAGTGTTCATTAAGTACCTCACTCACCTTCTCCGCATCCAAGCAAATGTTTCCCTCTTTATCCTTGAGTAGCCCTACCTTCTCCCTAGTTATCCTCTTGTTCTTGATGTATGTGTAGAATACCTTGGGATTCAGCTTAATCCAACTTCCCAAGGGCTTTTCATAGCCCCTCCTGGCTTTCCTAATTCCTTTCTTTACTTCTTTTCTGGTTTATTTATACTCCTCATTCGCTTCGTTTGATTCTAACTTCCAAAGCTTTGCATGCTTTTCCTTTTTCTTCTTGACAAAATTCATCACCTCTCTGGACATCCAAAGTTCTTTCATCATTCCATCCCTGTCTTTCCTTCTAACAGAAATCTACTTTACGATACTCTGAGCAATTGATTTTTAAACACCTTCCACAAGATTGATATGGAATTGCCAGAAAAAAGGTTTTCCCAATTAACTCTTCTGAGTTCCTTCCTAATGCCCTCAGAATTTGCACTTATCAAATTTAAGAATCTCCTGCAATGTTCATACCTGTCCTTATCTATAGCTATCCTGAAAGTTAAGGAGTTGTGGTCACTGTTCCCTAACTGCTCATCCACTAAGAGGTTGATCACCTGGCCAGGCTCATTACCCAACACCAGGACCAGTACAGCTCCTCCTCCTGTTGGACCGCCTACATATTGATTTAAGAAACCTCCCTGCTGGTCACCCATCTACTGTGTGAAGCTTATATTCTGGGTGTGACCACCTCCAATTCTGAATGAAACCACCAATTCTCCAGAACCTGGGCCTCTGTACCTCTATCTGCAAATGAATCCTCAATTTCCTAATCAGCAATCTACAAACCGTGTGGATTGGTCATAACATCTTCTACTTGCTGATGATCAACACTGGTATACAACAGGGATGTGCACTTAACCCACTGCTCTACTCTCTTTACACCCATGACTGTGTGCTTAGATACAGGTCAAATGTCATCTATAAATTTGCTTATGATAGAACCATTGTTGGCAGAATCGTAGAAGGAGATGAGAGGGTGTGCAGGAGTTAGATATAAGAGCTAGTTGGATGGTGTTGCAGCAATAACCTTGCACTCAAGAGCTGATTGTGAACTTCAGAAAGTGTAAGACAAGGGAACAGGAACCAATTCTCATAGCGGAATTAGAAGTGGAGAGAGTGAGCAGTTTCAAGTTCCTGGGTGTCAAGATCTCTGAGGATCTGACCTGGTCCCAACATATTGATGCAGTAATATAGAAGTCAAGACAGTGGGTATGTTTCATTTGGATTTTGAGGAGATTTGGTTTGTCATCTAGAACACTTGAAAATTTCTACAGACATACTGTGGAGAGCATTCTGACAGACTGCATCACTGTCTTTTATGCAGAGTCCACTGCAAAGGATCAGAGCAAGCTACAGAATATTGTAAAATTAGTCATCTCCATCATAGGTACTAGCCTCCGTAGTATCCAAGACATCTTCAAGGAGCAATCCCTCAGAAATGATCTCAGACATATGCTGGTGATATTAAACCAGATTCTGATTCTAACTGCATGATCCTCGACTCTCTGATTCTACAAACACGTGCAATTTACAGTGGCCAATTAACCCACAAACAAGCATGTACTTGGGATGTGGAAGGAGACATATTTCAACATGGTGATGTCATCTGAGGAGCTCCTGCAGACTCGGGAACTCCTGATGCTCCGGAATCCACCTACACCATCCAGCAGAGTCTCTGTGCCTGACTGTTACCCTGACACCCAGAGACTGTTGGTTACTATTACAGCAGCTAGTTTAACTAAAGGCTCACTATCTGGAGGTGTTCCTCTGACCCCTATTGGTTGTAGTTATTATTCCAGGGTAACAAATTGTTCAAATCAAATCTGCTTCAGTCAAAATTGATGTCTGAACAACAGGAAGAATGAGATCATCACTGACGGACAAATAACTACATGTGTTGCAAATAAGAGAAAAAAACTACTGAAATTACAGGACAGCCACTAACTGTGGAGAGAGCAACAAACTAATATCGCAAGCCTTTCACCAGAGCTGAGGAAATTAGACATTTTAAGGTTGAAAGCTAAGTACAGTATCATAAAAAAATCCATCTCACTCTGACCTTCACCCTCCACGATAAGCAAAACACCATGGTACTGCTGCTTGATCTCTCTTGAAATGTACTTGGCAGAAATAAACAATTTCCCTGTGGTCTCATTGGAGATGTGGAGTTTGGAAAGAGGGATGTGTATGAGAGGATCTGGGTTTATCAGGATGAGAGAGAAAAGGGGACAGAGGAGGAGAAGTTGACCCGAAATTGGTGAATCCAATATTTGTAATATCAGACTGTCAATAACTCAATTGGAGAATGAGGATCTATTCCTCTAACTTGCTTTTAGCCTCACCATGACACTGAATGACGCCGAGACCAGACGGTTTACTGTGGCAATGGGGAGGGGAATTAAAATGGCTTCCAAGTGGGAGCTATAGGTGGCCATGGTGCCTGAAGTGCAGATGTTTGCTAAGGTGGTTCCCTCGTCATCAGTTGGGTCACTTTGAGAGCACTGAATTCAATAGTCAACAATGGATGAAGATGTGAAGGCTGAAGGCTGGTGACGTGAAAGGGAACTATCACCTAGTTTTGTCTGAGGGAGATGTATTCAGTATAGAGTTGTTGGAAATGGAGATTTGGGTCAGGTCTCTATCGATTGTAGCAGGAGATTGAATTGGAAGTTGCTGCTCTTTCTGAAAACCCGATATTTTAGATGTCCTGTATTGGAAGGCCACCTCTCAAGAACAGATGCCACAGAAATGGAGAAACGGAGAGGAAGGAATGGCACACTTACATGGAAGAATTTGATGGGAAGGTTAGTCCTGGTAGCTATGGGAATTAGTGGGCTTGCGGTCATTGTCGGTGGACCTAGAAATGGGAAAGTTGGTGTTGGAAATAGTCCAAGTGAATCTGACATTTTGGAGGGAAATGGCTAATCAATATTTGGGTGAAGGCCGTTTATCTTAACTGAAAGAGTAGAACAGAGATCACCACTATAAAGAGGTGGGAGAGTGGGCTGGGACAAGAGCTAGTTGTATTTTTATTTCCTTTAGTGACACCTGAGGTCCCAGATGTCTGCAAAATTGCTAATGTTTTTCTTTGTAGAAGGGCAATTGTGGTTATTCACCAAATTATAGATCAGTGAGCATCACATGAAATGTAGGGAAATGATGAGAAAAGATTCACAGAGATAGAGTTTACTCACATTTGAGTGACAATCAGCTCGGCTTTGTGCAACAGAATTCCTGCCTTATGAACACCAGCTATTTCCTTAGGGCTCGTTCCTTCAATACAATTCTGCTTTTTTTCTGTCCATGCTTGGAACAAAGCCCTCATGAGAACAGGAGCAGAGTGGTCTGAAGAAAACTGAAGCTGAACATCAGTAAACAGGTTCTTAATGAGCAAGTCCTATTTTAGAGCACCACAGGTGACAGTTTCCATTTTCATACCAATGGCTGACAGTCAGCTGATCATGTCACAGTGGGAGGAACAAGGATCTGACAAACCCTCTGGCTAGGCATCTCTTTTTTATTTCCTAATTCTTCATATAATTTATCTCCCTCCCTCTCTCCCTCTATGCACCAGATTCACATTTATCTTCCTCTATCAGCTGCCTCTAAAATCTTTACATTAACATGCCAATTTGTATCTACCATTGCTGACTAAATGAAGTGACATGAAATAGTTGTCAACAGCAGGATGGCAAATTCAAGTCATCTGTCTCTCACCATTTCTCTGTGTTTTATCAGCTCATTGCAACCCTGGTTAAGGATGTGTGTTTTATGGAACAGCTTTTCAGAGAGGGAACAATTATGGCAGAAGATGCCAGTGCCGACAGCCTAAGTGGTTGAAACTATGGCTGTAGAGGAGGGTGCAGGAGATGCAAGAATAGGTAGGGGATCTGAGTTGAGGACATTTGCAGTAAAAAGACAACTTGTGCTTTTGCAGCATCTTTGTCAATCTGAGGACACTGACAGTCAAACATAGTTTTTTTTTCTTCTGACATCTCTTGCAAGACCAGAGCAAGAAGGACTCACACTTTCCCCTCCCTGAATGAAAGAATGGAACTGATAGTTTATAACAATTCAGCAGTTTCACATCATCTTTTCCCTCAATTCATGGTATGTGAATTCCAGGTTCCTTTAATGTACTGAAGCAAATTGCTCTCAGTTATGCTGGGTTTGTAGTCTGTTTCTCTAGATCACTTTGCCACCCTCTCTATAACTGTTGCAAACTCAGAACAAAAGTATCACAAAAAAAAATATTCACAGCAATTTCAAATCAACGGGAAAAACATGCAACAGTGAAGTGTTATTTTCAACCTAATGAACACAGAGACACTGTGTACAAAGCCACCCATTGGTGAGGGGTTAACGTACACACACTGAAGGATCAGTCCAGGTATGTTGTGAAAGTCAGTGGTGCCCTAGCAAGTTGCACAGAATCCCCTCACTTGACCTGATGGAGAGTGTCCTGAGGAGGAAGTCCAAGAACTCCAAAGCTTTTAGGGAATGGAGGCACATAATTTGTTTGTAATCCTGACAAATCAATAAGCAACACACACAAAATGCTGGAGGAACTCAGTATCATGGTCCGGTCCGTTCAATCCTTATTTCTGTTAATGTCCTTTTCCCCGTGTTTTACCGGGCTCCTTGATTAAGGCACCTGATTCTCATCTGAACCAGCAGCATAAAGACTCCGGCTTACATCTGCTCGGGGTTGGATTGTCACCTCACCCAGTGCGACAATGCACGTTCCAGGCTGCCAAGAATAGTGTTCTCTAAGTTGCTTCGGTTAACTCTCAGATCACCTTTTAATCTCTGCCCTCTTTTCTTCTATTTGTACTCTCCTGTGTTGGACTCCCAATCATGAGGAAAAGCCAATGACCATCCAGCATTCCATACCCATCATGATTTTACAAACTTCAGAGGTCACCCCACATTCTCCTGTGCTCCAGATACTAAAGAACCAGCATGGCTTACCTCGTCCTATAACTCAGGTCCTCCAGTCCAGGTAGCATCCTTGTACATCTCCCCTGTACCATTTCCATCCTGACAATGTCTTTCCTATATCAGAGTGACCAAAACTGTACACAATACTCCAAATGTGACCTCACCAACGATTTACATAACTGCCACATAATTACCCCACTCCTCAACTCCATGCCCTGACTGATGAAGGCCAGCATGGTTAAACTCCATCTTCACCACCCTGTCATCTCCTCACAATCTCCATCAGCACAGGTGCACCACAAGGCTGCGTGCTTACCCCTGCTCTTCTCATTTTATACTTATGACTGTGAAGCTAAGCATAACATATCATATTTATGTTTGCCGATGACTCCACTGTCATAGACTGAATCAAATGTGGTGATGAATCAGCATATAGGGGAGAGATTGAAAATCTGGCTGAGTGGTGCAACAACAACCTATCACTCCATGTCAACAAGATCAAGGAGAGGATTTGCCTTCAGGAGGAGGAAACCAGAAGTCCAAGAGTCCTCATCAGGGGATCAGAGGTGGAGAGGTTCAGCAACTTTAAATTCCTCAGTGTCAGTGTCATTACAAAGAAAGCACGGTAATGTCTCTACCTTCTTCCCAATTTGCCAAGACTTGGCATTGACATCCAAAACTTTGACAAATTTCAACAGATGTGTGGTGGAGAGTATATTGACTGGTTGCATCATGGTCTGGTATGGAAACACCAATGCCCTTGAATGGAAAAGCCCAGTCCATTATGGGTAAAGCCCTCCCTATCACTGAGCTCATATACAAGGAATGCTGTCGCAGAAAAGCAGCCTCCATAATTGAGGGCCCACATCATCCAGCCAATGCTCTATTCTCAGCAAAGAAGAGCAGGAACCTCAGGATCCACACCACCAGGTTCAGGAATAGTTATTAACACTCAACCATCAGACTCTTGAATCAGAGGATATCTTCACTTAACTTCTCTTGTCCCATCACTGAACTGTTCCCCAAATTTGGACTGACTTTCAAGGACTCTTCGAAACCATAGAAAAACTACAGCACAGAAACAGGCCTTTTGGCCCTTCTTGGCTGTGCTAAACCATTTTCTGCGTAGTCCCACTGACCTGCAAATGGACCATATCCCTCCATACACCACCCATTCATGTATCTGTCCAATTTATTCTTAAATGCTAAAAAATAACCCACATTTACCACCTCATCTGGCAGCTCATTCCACACTCCCACCACTCTCTGTGTGAAGAAGCCCCACCTAATGTTCCCTATAAACTCCCCCCCCCCTTAACCCATGTCCTCTTTTTTTTCTCCCCTTGCCTTAGTGGAAAAAGCCTGCTTGCATTCACTCTATCTATACCCATCATAATTTTATATACCTCTATCAAATCTCCCCTCATTCTTCTACGCTCCAGGGAATAAAGTCCTAACCTATTCAACCTTTCTCTGTAACTGAGATTCTCAAGTCCCGGCAACATCCTTGTAAACCTTCTCTGCACTCCTTCAACCTTATTAATATCCTTCCTGTAATTTGGTGACCAAAACTGAACACAATACTCCAGATTCTGCCTCACCAATGCCTTATACAACCTCATCATAACATGCCAGCTCTTATACACAATACTTTGATTAATAAAGGCTAATGTACCAAAAGCTCTCTTTACGACCCTATCTACCTGTGACGCCACTTTTAGGGAATTTTGTATCTGTATTCCCAGATCCCCCTGTTTCACTGCACTCCTCGGTGCCTTACCATTTACCCTGTATGTTCTACCTTGGTTTGTCCTTCCAAAGTGCAATACCTCACACTTGTCTGTATTAAACTCCATCTGCCATTTTTCAGCCCATTTTTTCAGCTGGTCCAAATCCCTCTGCAAGCTTTGAAAACCTTCCTCCGTGTCCACTACACCTCCAATCTTTGTATCATCAGCAAATTTGCTGATCCAATTTACCACATTATCATCCAGATCATTGATATAGATGACAAATAACAATGGACCCAGCACTGATCCTTATCACACACCACTAGTCACAGGCCTCCACTCTGAGAAGCAATCCTCTACTACCACTCTTTGGCTTCTTCCATTGAGCCAATGTCTAATCCAATTTACCACCTCTCCTAGCGACTGAATTTTCCTAACTAACCTCCCATGCGGGACCTTGTCAAAGGCCTTACTGAAGTCCATGTAGACAACATCCACTTCCTTCCCTTCATCCACTTCTCTGGTAACCTCCTCGAAAAGCTCCAATAGATTGGTCAAACACGACCTACCACGCACAAAGCCATGTTGACTCTCTCTAATAAGTCCCTGTCTATCAAAATGCTTGTGATTTTGTCTCTTAGTACTCCTTCCAGTAACTTACCCACTAACAACCGGCCTATAATTTCCCGGATTACTTTTCAATCCTTTTTTAAACAACTGAACAACATGAGCCATTCTCCAATCCTCCGGCACCTCACCCATAGACACCGACATTTTAAATATATCTGCTAGGGCCCTTGCAATTTCAACACTGGTCTCCTTCAAGGTCCGAAGGAATACCCTGTCATCTCCTAGAGATTTATCCACTTTAATTTTCCTCAAGATAGCAAGCACCTCCTCCTTTTCAATCTGTACAGTTTCCATGATCTCACTACTTGTTTCCCTTAATTCCATAGACTTCATGCTAGTTTCCTTAGTAAATACAGATGCAAAAAAACCATTTAAGATCTCCCCCATTTCTTTTGGTTCCGCACATAGCCGAACACTCTGATCTTCAAGAGGACCAATTTTATCCCTTACAATCCTTTTACTCTTAATATACCTGTAAAAGCTCTTTGGATTATCCTTCACTTTGACTGCCAAGCAACCTCATGTCTTCTTTTAGCCCTCCTGATTTCCTTCTTAAGTATTTTCTTGCACTTTTTATACTCCTCAAGCACCTTATTTATTCCTTGTTTCCTATTCATGTCATACAACTCTCTCTTCTTCTTTATCAGCGTTGCAATATCCCTTGAGAAACAAGGTTCCTTATTCCTATTCACTTTGCCTTTAATCCTGACAGGAACATACAAGCTCTGTACTCTCAAAATTTCTCCTTTGAACGCTTCCCACTTACTGATCACATCCTTGCCAGAGGACAACCTGTCCCAATCCACGCTTTTTAGATCCTTTCTCATTTCTTCATATTTGGCCTTCTTCCAGTTTAGAACCTCAACCCTAGGACCAGATCTATCTTTATCCATGATCAAATTGAAACTAATGGTGTTATTATCACTGGAACCAAAGTGCTCCCCTACACACACTTCTGTCACTTGTCCTAACTTATTTCCTAATAGGAGATCTAATATTGCATCCCCTCTAGTTGGTACCTCTATATATTGATTTAGAAAACTTTCCTGAACACATTTTACAAACTCTAACCCATCTAGACCCCTAACAGTATGGGAGTCCCAATCAATATGAGGAAAATTAAAATTCCCTACCACCACAACTTTATGTTTCCTGCACTTGCCTGCTATCTCTCTGCAGATTTGCTCCTCCAATTCTCGCTGACTATTGGGTGGTCTATAATACAACCCCACTAATGTGGCCATACCTTTCCTGTTTCTCAGCTCCACCCATAAGGACTCAGTAGACAAGCCCTCTAATCTGTCCTGCCTGAGCACTACTGTAACATTTTTTCCTGACAAGCAATGCTACCCGCGCCCCCCCCCCACCTTTCATTCCTCTGCCTCTATCACATCCGACACATCGGAACCCTGGAATATTAAGATGCCAGTCCTGCCCCTCCTGTAGCCAAGTTTCACTAATTGCTATAACGTTATAATTCCACGTCTCAATCCACGCCCTCAACTAGTCTGCCTTCCCCACAATACTCCTAGCATTGAAATATATACACCTCAGAAGATTTTTACCACCACTCACAACCTTTCTATTTGCGGCTTTGCTTGAACTTTTAACATCATTTATTTTCACCCCAGTCTCACTGTCAGCTCTGGCACTCTGGTGCCCATCCCCCTGCAAATCTACAAACGTTTGTAGTTTAAAGCCTCCCCAATAGCAATAACAAACCTCCCTGAAAGGATATTGGTCCCCTTGTAGTGCATGTGTAACCCGTCTCTCTGGTACAGGTCCCACCTGCCCCAGAAGAGGTCCCAATGATCCTGAAATCTGAAACCCTGCCCCCTACACCAGTTCCTCAGCCACTTGTTCATCCTCCAGAGCATCCTATTCTTACCCTCACTGGCACGCAGCACAGGTAGCAACCCTGAGATTACCACCCTTGAGGTCCTGCTTTTCAACTTCCTACCAAGCTCTCTATACTCACTCTCCAGGACCTCCTCACTCTTCCTTGCTACGTCATTGGTACCGATGTGCACCATGATATCTGGCTGATCACCCTCCCACTTCAGAATGTCATGCAAGCGATCAGAGACATCCTTGACCCTTGACATCCTTGACTCTTCATCTTATGTTTCAATATTTATTGCTTATTTATTATTATTATTAATATTTCCTTTTTATTTCCGTATTCGCACACTTATCTTTTGCACATTGGTTGTTCATCTGTCCTGTTGGATGCAGTCTTTTATGGATTCTGTTTTGTTTCCTGTATTTATTGTGAGTGCCCAGAAGATAATGAATCTCAGGGTGGTATATTGTGACATCTATGTATGTAATTTGATAATAAATTTACTTTGAACTTTGAACTTGTACAGCTGATTTCAGTGAATTGTGTACTTGGACTGGAAGGTCTCTCTGTTCCACAGTACTCATCAGTACCCTGCCACTTACTGTATGTACTTCCCTGTTTTGACTGTCTAAAAAAACATCATCTCACTTTGATCTAATTTGCTATTCTTTAGTTCTTCTCTTGAACAGATCAAGATCTTTTGGCAAATCAATGTAACCTCCTTCCTATCAACAAGACCACCTCATTTAGTATCATCAGCAAACTTGCGAATTGTGCCTTGTACACTCACATTCCAAATAATTTACTCAAATCACGAATAACAGAGGTCCCAACACTGACCACTGGTGACCACTAGTCACTATCCTCCAGTCAGAGAATCGACCTTCAACCACCACCCTCTGCTTCCTTGCATCATTAAACACACAAATTATCAAGATGGCCTTTCAAAGGAAACAGTCTCCCATAGGCAACCTTTTACTGTGAAGGTAGCTAATGAACCTTGCCTGCCAAATCTATCTCATATCCTCTTTTTGCCCTCCTGATTTCCCTCTTAAGCCTGGATTTAAACTTTTTATATTCATCGAGGGATTCCTTCACATCCAGCTGCCTAAACACATTGTACACTTTCTTCTTTTTCTTTACCATAGTCTTGATATCTTTTGAAAACCAGGGTTTCCTGAACTGGGTACGTCTACCATTCACACTAACAGGAACGTGCTGTCCCCTGGACTCTTGATTCACCCTTTTAAAAACCTCTTACTTGCCAAATATTTCTTTATCTTTAAATAGAGTCACTCAGTCAAACCAAGCTAGATCCAGCCTAATTCCTTGAGTTGGCCTTGCTGTAGTTAAGGACTTTACCACATGGACCTATCAAATAGGAAAATGATAGCTCCTGTGGTTCTCTCTTTTTTTCCCGTTACTACTTTAAAACTATAATTGTAGAACTGTGGTCACTAGACTCCCCATCTTACACTTCTGTTACTTGGCCATCCTTTTGCCTAAGAGGAGGTTCAGTAGCACTCCTTCCCAAATAGTTTCCTCTATATAATATGCGAGGACATTGTCTTGAACACTCCACACAAATTCTTCCCCATCCAGGCCCATTGCTCTCTGAGTGACCCAGGTGACACCAGGAAATTTGATATTTCCTTTGAGCACTTCTCTACTGTTCTCACAACTATGTGCAATTTCTCTACATGCCTGCTCCCCGAGTTACCACTGACTACTGGGGGAATCTGTAATTAGCCAGACCAAGGTGACCATCCCCTTCGTATTCCTAAGTTCAACCCCAAAGCCCTCACGAGATGACCCCTCAAGAATGTCCTCTCTAAGCACTCCATTATCAAAAGGGCAACACCCTCCCCAGTCTTATCTCTTCCTGCCATGCCTAAAGCAAGTATCCCTGACCACTACACTGCCCCTCCCTCAGCCACTTTTCTGTTATGGCCACAATATTCCATTTACTAGAAACAATCCACAATCCTCTCATTTCATGCAACCTACCTGTTAACATAAGTATATGTAACGAGATATAATTTAAATCAGTGGTCTTAACTGCAACTTCACTGTAAACATGGCTATGCTGATTGCTGGGTGAACACTCTTGGGTTGCTGAATATAACCCTGTCTTCTCACTGACTTCACACTCTCGTGTCCCACTACTTTGCCAATCTAGTTTAAACCCTCCCTTGTTGTCACCACATACTACCCCGAAATTCATTTTCTTGAGGCATCAGAGTAAATACAAAGAAACACTATCATGTCAATGAAAAAACACACACATGCCAATCAAGCAACCAATGAACAAAAGACAACAAACTGCAAATACTAAATTAAAAAAGAAACAAACAAAATAATAACAATAAATAAATAAGCAATAAATATCAAGAACATGAGATGAACAGTTGTCGGTAGCGGGAACAGTTCATGAACAGTCACGAAGAAGTTATAGCATAGGTTGCAGGAAGTTCCGTGTTGGGGTGAGTGAAGTTATCTCATCTGGTTCAAGAGCCTGATGGTTGAGGGGTAATAACTGTTCCTAAACCTAGTGGTGTGGGTCCTGCGGCTCCTGTACTTCCTTCCAAAGAAGAGAACATGGCCGGGATGGAGTAGGTACTTGATAATTGCACTGCTTTCCTGTGACAGTGCTCCTTGTAGACGTGCTCAATGGTGGACAGGGCTTTACCCACAATGGGCCTGGTTGTATCCACTACCTCCTTCAGGTTTTTCTGTTCAAGGGTATTGGTCATGATGCAACCAGTCTGTATTGTCTCCACAGCGCAGCTATAGAAGTTTGACAATGTTTCAAATGACACTGAGTTTTCACAAATTTCTAAGATACTTCTAAGTCCATTGAGTCATCTGTCATGATGACCAGTATGCCTCCATGCTCACTCTCTGAGCCTAAGAGCCAGTCACAGAGTCAAAGATCTGACAATGTCTGCTAGCCCTTGAGCGAACATCGCCCTCGACAGTATCCGAAGACATGTACTTGTTAGACGGGGGAATGACCACAGGGGACCCTTGCACGAATTGCATTCCCCCTGTCCTCCCCCATATATCTGAAATGTGCACTTTAGTTGTGAACACATCAGTAAAGGTCTCATCTCTAAAGCCATCAGCTTCCCAGATGATCCCAAGTGCCTGCAGGTCCAGCCCCAGTTCCTTGACCCAGTATGCAAGGGTGAACTGTCTACACATGTAAACCATGAGGTTCCCTGAATTCCTACGTCTTTTTAGGAGGAACATTCCACTGCCTAACCACTATCCTGCATTGACTGAATCAAGGACTGAGGATGAACAACAAAATATAACCTTACCTGTGCATTCTCAGTGAAGCCTTTTTAGAAAATTATCCTTATTCCCCAAATCTGAGCCACATACACCACTTCTTCATATCAAAGGCTGTTGAGTCAAAGTTTCTGCTCTCCTCCAGTCTACTGGCCCACTGTCACAAAGGCAACTCTGCTTGATCCTAATTTCTTGTATTGGCTCCTGTTAATTAGATCATAACTAACCAATTATTAACCTACTAATTGTAAACGCTGCACTTTTGGAGCCTGTTAAATGAAACTCACCAGAAGGTCATGGGACCTACCTGCTTTAGACTCTCTTACCTCTTGCGCCAAGTCCCGGCTCATGGTAAGTGAAACTCACCCAATTCCTTTCTGCATTTTGATCACTAATGATAACTGAGTGCTCCTGTGTGATCTGTATAGCCAGGAAGATCAGGTTTTCATGAGTACGACAGGTGAATTGTGGGTCAGACTCACTGAGTTTGAAGAAGAGTAAGAAGATTGTAACCCTTGAGTTCTGAGAACATGAAGAATGTAAGAGTGAACAACAGAAAACAATCAGACCTTATCACATTTTCTGTATTGAATTAATATAAATGCAAACGAAAACAAAAGGAATTATCCATCAAAATATTGTTGTAGAGATGTTGGGATTAGGCAGGGACAGTTGATGCACTTCCCTGATGTCACCTTTCCACCAAGAGTCTGAAATGGACGCATGTTGTACTGGGAACACATTCTCAGAGCTTGGTTTCGGTGAGATGGTTGTGAGCTAACATGGCCAGGGGTTTGATGCCCATTCACAGAAGTTTATAGTAACATCAGACAAACCCCACATTTACCTGGCTACCCACCATGTAATCAACGTCCTGTCACCAACTTTATTGACTCTGTATACTCCACACGTCCAACAGTCACACAATGACATATCTCAGTTACACCCACCATGTCCGACTTATTATCTATACATTAAACAATCAGAATCACTCTCCAGAGTCCTTCCTGCACTACATCCACTATCCAGTGCCCGACCCATACTTCACCCGCCTTCCAGTCCTAACGTACATGCCACAGACATTGACACAATCACAATCACCATTGAGTTTCATCCCCACCACTGTCCCACCATTTATTCCAACAGAGTATGGCCCTATATACCCATCAGAGAGACAAAAAACAGTCAATCAGAGCCCAATGTCTGTCCCAGTGACATGCACAGAATACAGACATAACCAATCTAGTGTCAATTCCACCATTAAACCAGATTCAATCCTCCCTTTCTACTTGCTGAAAGGATCCCACTACATTCTGTTTCCCCGGGTCCACTGTATTTGATCCGATGGTACCTTCACATCACTGTTTACAAGGTGACCTTCTTTTCTCTAAAACATCCCTTCTCCTCCACCATAGTTGACCAAATCTCAACCATGTCTTTTCCACTTACAGCACTCCAGCTCTCACTCCATTATCACCTCCCACTCATCAGCAGGTCCACAAGTTCCCACAGTTCATTAATCATTCTCCATCATTTCCATCACCTCCCAGGTAATGTCATTGACAGCAAAAATTTCCGCCCCTTCCATTTAACAATTGAGTTAGATTATCTCTTCCACAATTCACTCTTCTGCATTGATTTGCTGTGACTACATAACACTTGCTGTCCTCACAACTTTTGGAGATCAAACAACTGCCTTTTTAACTTGATCCCAACCCAACTCCCAGAGATGCAAAGGCTCCTTTCAGATCAGACCGTGCTTTATTTGCACATCTCTGAGTTACTGTAGTTGATCCCCTGCTCAGGATGTGGACGCCTCTACACTGGGAAACCACAAACCCAGTGACTGATTTCAAGAATTCTTTATTCTGACAGATCCCACTTTGTTCTCACATGAATTCAACACTCCACTCTGATCATCCTCACTTTGACAACTCAAGGTGAAGCTTGAGGAAGGGCATCATATCTCACAATTAAGCACATCACAAACCCTGTGTCTAAGAGATGACTCACAATCTCAGATAACCAGCCATTCCAATTTGTGACAGAACTGTTTAGCTCTGATGAAGGGCATCCACAAAAATGTAATATAAAACCATTTTCTCTATCTCTACAGATGCTGTCTGGCCTACTCTTCTCACTCTTATTGCCCTTTTCCATACCTGGCTGCATTCCAGCCATTGGCTATTTCACACATCACCACTCCCATCATGTGCTCCCTTACCTGCCCCTCCAGCTCAGATTGCTCATATACGCCTTGTGCCTGCAACATATTCCTCCACCCACAAGCACTGGTCAAACTGCTTAGTTTATCCAGCAGACTACTTGTTGCCCCAGATTCCAGCATCTGCAGTCTCCCGTGTCTCCTGCTCACCCTTATGTTGATTCCTCGTTTCCTGCTCTTGTTCAGCTGGAGTCTGTGTTGGAGGGAACAGATTGATTGACCGTAAACCATGATCTCTCTTTGGGGGCTTTGCTTTTGTTTGCATGGTGGGTGGTAAGAATGCTGATGCTTTATGCTAAAATAAGTGGGGGAGGGGAGTGGGGTTGATGCTGTTTTGTACGTGAGGGGAGCAGGAGGCTTTGGGGTTTTTACGTTTTGTTCTGTCATTCATTCTTTGGGTAGTTTCTTCTGTTTCGGGGATGTCTCCAGAGAGTAAGAATTTCAGGTTGTATACTGTATACATTCTCTAATATTAAATGGAACCGTTGAAATATTGGTCTGATATACTAGGAAACCAACGAGCTTCACAGCTCTGCCTCTCCCCTTACCCTGCAATGTGTTGTCCCGTTGGCCGCTGATCTCCCCTCCGGTGAGGCCCACCCTCAGGCTCCTCCACTCACGGACTGCGGACTACCGGACACGAAAGCTGAGCGCTGGCGCCTCCTTTCTCCCGCCGCTCGCGGTTGCGCTGTCGGAGGGATGCGCGCGCTCGACGCCTCGTCACGTGCGCTCACCCGTCAACCAATCGGAGCCTCATTTTCTCGCGCTCTCTTCCCGCGACCGGAGCCTTTGCCGCGCGCTCGTCCCTCGCCAGTCGCGCGGGCACCGGGAGACTAATCAGCGCTCAAAGCCTCTGACAAGTGCGAGTCGGAGGAGGCCGTATGTCACCTTCTGTCCGTTCCTCCAGTCAGAACTTTTGCCGTATCCCTTGTTCCCCAACCCCACTCTCTCCCCGAATCACCTCTTGCCGGCTGTCCCGACCTCCGGTGAGAACCTCGACCAGCCCACACTCGGCCACCGACCATTGAGAATCAAATTCGCTGCTCGAACAGCTCCCGACCCCCCTCTCATCACGTGACGGCCGATCCTCCAATCACAGCTTGTCAATCTTCCCGCCCGCACTTCGGCTGTTGGGTTTTGAATGTACAATCCTGTCCGAGGTCATAGAAAAGATCGGTCGGTATTTGGTTGGTGCTGCAGGGTCTGCGCTGACAGGACAGGCAGTGTCAGTAGTTCTGATATCCACAGACTTTCCAGTTGATTTACCGGAACAACTGCAATAATTCCTCAACGTTGTTGATAAAGACGTCATGAGTAGCTGTGTATATTTTCCAGTCCACTCCTTTGTCATGTCGGTGAGGCACCCCGCCATCAAACAACCCGCGGTATTAACCATGCCAACCTAAAAACAATCTCGCCTGAGTTCCACCAACATGTTGATTTTGCTTCCAGATGTGAAAGTACACTTGACCTGGTTTATACTAACATGCCAGTTGCTCATAACGCAGTGCCTCGACGCCACATTGACTCTTATACTAATACTAATTGCAGCATACAAACGGGGCAAACCAGTTCTAAAGGTGGTGAAAACCTGGTCTGAAGGTGCAATCTACCAATTGCAATCATGATAACATCAAGGAATATGTGGATTCTGTGACCAGCTACATACAGAAGTGTACTGAGGATGTCACCATCATGAAACGCATTCGGCTGTCAGTAAATCAGAAGCCATGTGTCAAGGCGCTGGAGCAGGGTCCCAATTGCATACCCAGTACTGTGCACACAGTGATATTAATTGAGTAACAAATCACGAGGTACAAACAAAGTCGGCGTCAAAGTTGATTCAGAGATGAAAACATCCAGAGGATGAAAGGGGTCTCCCGACCATCCATCGGGGGAATTTATCAGAAGTTCTGCATACACAGAGCCCTAAGTAGTATTAGGGATCCCACTCATCCATCCAGCATCCTCTTTGACTTTCTACCATCAGGAAGGAGGCGACAATGCAGAAAAACAAGAATGGTCAGGATCTGAAACAGTTTCTTCCCCAAGGCTATTCGGCTTCTGAACTCCCTGCCGCATCGAATTCGAAGTGTCACTGGTTAATCTGTTCCAGTACAATATTTAATATTAATGCACTTTAGTTTGTTGTTTATGTGTGATTCATCTGCAGATTTTCTCCTTACCTTCATAAATCATCGCGTGTTATGTGCACTACTGTGATTTACACCCTGGTACGGAGAAAAGTTGTCCCGATTCAATATACATTATTTGATTATATACGTTAACTACATGTATATAGTTAAACGACAATACACTTGACGTGACTTGATGAAGTGAAGTTGAGTCATTGGAATGTGAAAACCCTGGGAATCTCCAACAGTGAAAGATATGGGTGCCCCAGTGTTGTTTTAGTCTCGAACACGGACGTTGATATCGCCATCCTAGTGAGGGTTTCAGGAGAAAGTCAGCTGAAGGAACAAGGTAACAGGAACACATTATAGAAGGGTCATCTGGAAGGAAAACCTCTTCTTGGTTTAGAAACCTCTTTTGGGTTTGGGTTAGCTGTGGAAAATGAGATGTTTATCCCAGTGGGCGGTGTTAACAACGATGTCAATCTTGCTGAAAGGCAGCCAGTACAGAAACAGCAGCACCTCGAGAACTCCAAGGAACCGCAAAGTGATACTGACTCCAACAGATACCTCTAGTGGCTTAAGTGATGATGACAGTAATGAGGTAATTGGTCTGGCAGTCATGGCAGGACTTGTCCCAGTAAAAACTAAGAGAGGGAAAGCACACAAGACTGATGATGGAGAGTATGAAAGGAAACAGGAGATTTTTCATCAGCCACTAGATCCAGAAAAAATGATGAATGATGCAGGGAAGTTGTTGGGCTGAACTTCAATGAATAAGAATGTATACAAATTGCATCCATATGTGGGTATTCAAATTTTAGTTACCATGCTGATAACTCGGCAAATAAACCATTTGACACGGTGAGTTGAAGATCATATACGAAAGGAGAAGCAGAATTTACCTGCTGGTTGGGAAGCAATTAAGGCGTGGTTGGAGGGCAAGCCCCAAACCAGATTGACTGGAAGAAAGTGGTTAATTGCAAACAAAAGCCTCAGAGGCTGTTCCTGAATATAAAGACTGCCATAGGACAATTTGGCTCAGTTACTCAGGAGACCCAGGAAAATACGCAGATAATTTCGAAGGCGCTATATATGGCCCTCTCAAGTCGATTTTCGAGGATGTTTTGAAACCAGATGTTGCCAATATGGTGAAGCTAAAAAAAGCAAATTGGAGTGAAACTGCTGTTTTCTACAGTGAACTGGTACAAACTGATAAACAAGTGGAGTGGGATATTGACACCGGAATAAGATCGATACAGATGGATCAACAGTCTCCACCTGCTAACCAACAGAACAAATAGAATTTGATATGCAAGTCATATGGCAGAAGAGATCAAAGAACCAGATCCTGTTGCCATAAGAAATAAACTTCTCTACAAAGACAAAAACGACCTCGACAGCAAGCTCAACCCTGACCTCACAAGGGAAGGAAAACATTGATTGGACAGCACATCTTCAGGCTACAATTGCAGATGCAACAGGTATTTTGTCAAAGTTACAAAAATGACTAGGCCCAGCCCAACAGCTGTCATTTGCAGTGGCAGAGCAAACATCAGATGACTTAGCTACACTGTCGATGACCATGACTGTGCAAGAACAATAACATGCCAAGAAGATGCAAATTATTATTAAGAAGTGCCTCTGTTGAACCCAGATCTGGTTCTCTACACTGATGGCTCCTCAACAATTGAGGGCGGAATTTGATGGGAGAATGGAAGATCTGTCAGTGAACAGAATTATGTCTGAGTTATCAAGAGGAATACTGTGCAGGTCAAGACGAAGAAATATGGTGGCTTCCACTATCGTCACACAATCCTGTAAAAGTGCGTTATCCTCAGGCTTAGTTAATGGAAGAAAAGAAGCGGGGTTTAGTGCAGTGGCATGGGGAAGGAAAGATTGGGTTTAGAGAGTAACATGACCACATAACCTTTACACCTTACTGCTGTAAAATGCTTCGTGGCTGCTGAATTTAAGTCGCAAAACTGCATGGGAAGCCAAAACTGTACAAGGGTAATCCAATACTATCAGATTGGACTTCTCTTCCACAACTGCAGTGGTGGCAACAGACCTTAAACAACCAGGCATGCCTCTTACAACTAATGGTAATTGTACATGTACGCACTGTAAGGCTTCACTGCTAATGTAATGGTCTATCTGCAATGTTTCACTACTGAGGTAATAGTTTCACTGTAGCAGCGATGTTTGGGTTATGACTAGAGATAACAGCGGCTTTGGAATGTATGCTAGCCAATGAGAGGCATATTGTTCTTTTTTGTGGGTCAGAGAGCAGGGATTTCGCGGTCTTTTGTTGGCAAGAGATGAAGAGAGAAAACGTGAATGAAGAGAGTTGGTAGTCCATCGGACGGACTGGACTCGAAGCGAGGGTCTGACGGTCAGTGACACTCGGAGGGCTTGATGGGGGTCGAATGCATGATTCCATGAGCTCCAACATGCACTTTAGACTGTTTCCTTAAAATAGGCCCCTTTTCTTTTTATTTTCTTTACTAACCCTATAGTCAGATTAAGATTTATAATGTTCAATTGTTTATTGCATACAGTGTACTGACTGATGTCTGGGGTGTATGGGATGTTAGGGAGGGGTAGCACCTCTGATAGGGGAACATGTCGCGTCCTTTTCAGGGCGGTTAGTCCACCTTTGGTCCCCACCTGGCACTCAGCTCTCACCTGTGGCTCCCCGTAGCTGTTTGCATGCGACAGCGGCCACACCCCGGGCAATGGCTTCGACAAGCCGGCTAAACCAGATGAGGGTAGCCGACGGGTCTCAAACCCTCGGTGTGATAGGGAGTTGTCTATCCCAGCATGTGAAGACAGACTCCGGCGGATTGAGCGGACGAGACCAGTGGAAGGTCCAACAGTCAAGAAGGCGGTCTCTGCAAGCGTCGTGGAACATGTAGAGCAGGACAAGACACAAAAGACGTCCTGGTCATCCACTGCGCCTAGTCCCATCTCCAGCCGTCTAGACTCTGTCTTGCCACTGGATCCAGATGGGAATTGGGAAGAGAGAGTGAGGCTGACACTGCACAACTCTCCCTCACTTAAATCCAAATCACGCGCTAGTCTCGACTCCATCATAATGGTGTCGAGGTCCTCATTGACGTCAACGATGGATGAACAACTAACCAACTGACTGATATTTTGCGGTTCAGATTTGTAACTGGGCAACACATCACGCAGCATCCACACAAATGAGATTTCGCAGTTTGGCTGGGCCAGAGGCTGTCCTGCCCTGGACAAAGGTATGCTGGCCAAATCTCAGGGTTACATACAGTACAATATGCAATGGGTCATCTGAGGCCCCCATGTTGTTTTAAATGCCGCTCACAAACCCTTGCCATCATTAATAAGGAGCTGAAGAGTCAGGTATGCCCAAGGCTGGGGCAGCGGACAAAGCTGTTTTAAGAGCATTAAAGGCTGTGTTCATTTCCTGTATGCATTGTATTTCAGCAGACATGCTGGGTAAGGAGGTTGTCGAAGAGGAGCATCCATTGTTTGATATTTAGGATTCCAATGTCTACAGTAAGACTAGATGGAATACAGATTTTCAAATGTGTTCAGGAAAGTTTCCTTTTTCAGTACGTAGAAGCCCCATTGAGAAAGTGTGCAATACTAGTTTTGCCATTAGGGAATGAGACAAAGCAAGTGACAGAAGTTTGTGTTGGGGAACACTTTGCATCCAGTGACCGCAATGCTATTAGTTTCAACATAAATAGACAAAAATATAGGTCTTGTCCATGGATTGAGATTCTAAATTGGGGAAAAGCCAATCTGGCAATTGTGGATCGGGACAGGCTGTTTTCTGTCAGAGCTGTCCTTGGTAAGTGGGAAGCCTCCAAAAGTGAAATTTTGAGAGTACAACGCTTGTATGTGCTTGTCATAATAAAAGGTGAAGATAACAAAGTGTAGGGAACCTTGGTTTTCAAGAGCTATGAGGCCCAGATTAAGAGAAAAAAAAGGTGCACAGCATGTATAGGCAGGTAGGAACAAAGGAGGTGTTTATGGAGTATAAGAAATGCAAGAGAGCACTTTGGAAAGAAAGCAGGAGGGCTAAAAGAAGGCATGAAGTTGTTCTGGCAGAGAAGGCCAGACAGAATCCTCAGTGATTCTACAGAAATGTTAAGAGCAAAAGAATTGCAATGGACAAAATTGGTTCTCTGGAAGATCAGAATTATAATCCATGTGAGCAGCCACAACTGATGGGGGAGATCTTAATTTTTTTTTTTTTTTTGCATTTGTATTTACTCAGGAGATGGACACAGAATCTATAGAAGTGAGGCAAAGTGGCATCAACTTCACGGACCCTGTACAGGTTAATGTGAAGAGTTTGCTAGCAACCCTGAGACAAATCAGGGTGGATAGATCCCTGGGTCTGATAACATGTCCCCTCAGATCCTACGGGACCAAGTGCAGAAATTGCTGGGGACCAAGAAGAGATAGGAGAGGTACCCGAGGATTGGAGGATAGCCAGTGGTGTTTTGCTGTTTTAAAATGGCTCTAAACAGAAACCATGAAATTATAGGCCTGTGTGTCTGACATCATTTGTGGGAAAATTACAGGCAGGTATTCTGAGGGACCAGATATATATGTATATGTATTTGGATAGAGATAGACTGATTAAGCTTAGTCCCAACGGCAGAGCAGGTGGAAGAGGAGACATCTCCCAACGGCTGCAAAGGCGGATGAGGATGCCCAACAATGGGTAGGGAAGCTTGCGAGCACGCCGCAAGAACTGCCGTAGACCCACAACACTCAGGGCTTGTCTACCTAGCGTGTGAAGCCTGGATTCGGCGGACTGCGCGGAAGAAACCATCACTGGTTCAACGGAGGGAAAGGTGATTCTCAGCAATGCGTCTTGGAGCACTAAGAGGGCACAGTGAGACACACAGAACACTGCTGGCCATCCACTGCATCCTGACCTA
Organism: Mobula birostris; assembly: GCF_030028105.1. Lineage (NCBI taxonomy): Eukaryota > Metazoa > Chordata > Chondrichthyes > Myliobatiformes > Myliobatidae > Mobula > Mobula birostris. Next base: position 20,196,422 of record NC_092379.1, on the reverse strand, counting down.
TCTCCAGCCATCTCGACTATGTCTTGCCACTGGGTCCAGATAGGCCGGGACGAGAGAGTGAGGTTGACGACCTGCGCAACTCTCCCTCACTTTAATCCAAGTCAAGCGCAAGTCATGACTTCAAACCCAACGCGGAAGAAAGTGATGGTGCTCAACCTTGGCACATGGAACGTGAGAACTCTGCGAGATAACATCAAGGCAGACAGACCAGAGAGAAGAACTGCACTGGTTGCAAAAGAGCTAGCTCGCTACAACGTGGACATAGCAGCTCTCAGCGAAACGCGCCTAGCAGACAAGGGCCAGCTGACAGAACGTAGTGGTGGATGCACGTTCTTCTGGAGCGGTCGCAGCAGCGCTGAACGACGAGAAGCAGGCGTGGGATTTGCCATCAATTCTAACCTCGCCCGTAAACTCACCAAGCACCCAGAGTGCATCAATGACCGCCTGATGACACTTCAGCTCCCACTTGCAAACAAGAGTGCTACGCTGATTAGTGCCTACGCTCCCACCATGACCAACCCAGATGACCAAACCTGGGAAGGGATCATTGGAAGACACGGCACTGGCAAGTGTAACAGCAACGGCCTTCTGCTCCTCAAGACATGTGCCACACACGACCTTGTCATCACCAACACCCTGTTCCGCTTACCCACCCGTAAGAAGACGTCATGGATGCACCCACGCTCGAAGCACTGGCATCTGATTGACTACATCATCACCAGGAAGAGGGACAGGATGGATGTCAAAGTGACGAGAGCCATGTGTGGTGCCGACTGCTGGACCGACCACCGCCTCATCGTGTCCAAGTTCAGGCTTCGCATTCTGCCCATGAGAAGACCACAAGGGCAGAAGACTGCAAAGAGGCTGAATGTCTCCAAGCTGAAAAGCAGCAGGGTTGCAGAAGAACTTGTCGATGACCTTGAAGGCAGACTGCCAGACACACCACAGGAAGACGGGACCAGCGTTGAGGAAAAGTGGACGGCCTTCAGAGACGCTGTCTACACTACCGCCCTCGAACATCTCGGACCAGCATCCCGAAGAAACCAAGACTGGTTCGATGAGAATGATGAAGAAATACAGGCACTACTAACGGAGAAACATCAACATTACAGAGCGCATCAGAACGACCCCACGTCGCTAGCCAAGAAAGATGCCTTTACCAACGCAAGAAGAAAGGTGCAGAAAAAACTTCGCGAGATGCAGGACAGCTGGTTCAGCAAGAAGGCGGATGAAATCCAGGGCTATGCAGACAGCCACGACATAAAGCGCTTCTACGATGCGCTTAAGGCTGTATACGGACCCCAGCCCTCCGGCTCCTCACCTCTCCTCAACTAAGATGAGACGCAGCTGCTGACAGAGAAGAAGCAGATTCTGGATCGATGGGCTGAGCACATTAACAACGTGCTTAACCGTCTTGCCGACATCAACGATGAGGCCATTGCCCGCCTGCCCCAGGTAGAGATCAACAAGAACCTCGACACCCTCCCCACAGTAGATGAAGTCAGGAAGGCAGTGAAGCAACTCTCCTGTGGCAAAGCGCCAGGACCCGATGCAATCCCTACTGAGGTATACAAAGCAGGAGGCCCTGTCATAATGCAAAAGCTGACTGTACTCTTCCAGTCCATGTGGAAAAAGGGACAGGTCCCGCAACAGCTGAAAGATGCCAGCATAGTCCACATCTACAAGAGGAAAGGCAACCGCCAGTCTTGCGACAACCACCGAGGCATCTCCCTCTTGTCCATTGCGGGGAAGATTCTGGCCCGCGTCCTGCTCAACCGCCTTCTCCAACATCTTGAGCAAGGTCTGCTCCCAGAAAGCCAGTGCGGCTTCCGTGCTGAACGTGGGACCGCGGACATGATTTTTGCTGCGCGCCAACTCCGGGAAAAATGCCAGGAGCAACACAGCGACCTCTTTGTGACCTTTGTCGATCTAACCAAGGCTTTCGGTACGGTCAGCAGAGAAGGCTTGTGGAAGATCATGGAGAAGTTTGGCTGCTCCAGCAAGTTCATCACAATCGTCCGGCAGTTCCAAGACGGTATGATGGTGAAAGTTCTGGATGACGGCGACGAGTCGGAGGCCTTCCCAGTGACAAATGGCGTCAAACAAGGCTGCGTTCTTGCCCCGACTCTGTTCAGTATGGTATTCTCTGCCATGCTGACAGATGCCTTCCGTAACTACGAAGAAAGAATCCGCGTCAGGTACAGGACTGACGGCAGGTTGTTCAACCTTAGGCGCCTGCAGGCAGTTAGAAAGGTGCGAGAGACTGTCATCGAAGACTTATTGTTTGCTGTTGACTGCGCACTCAACGCCAGCACAGAGCAGGAGATGCAGCGTGAAATGGACTGCTTCTCACAAGCCTGCGACAACTTCGGTCTCACTATCAGCACCAAAAAGACCGAAGTTATGTACCAGCCTGCCCCAGGAAAGCCATACCAGGAGCCACGCATCACGGTGAAGGGCCAGAACCTCCAGGCAGTCGACAACTTCACCTACCTGGGCAGCATACTCTCTCGCGCAGTGAACATAGACGCTGAGGTCAACAACAGGATTGCCAAAGCCAGCGCCGCCTTTGGGAGACTCCGTGAGAACGTCTGGGAGCGGAGAGGACTCAGCCTTACCACCAAGCTGAAGGTCTACTGTGCAGTGGTCCTTACCACCTTCCTTTACGCCAGCGAGACCTGGACTGTCTACAGCAGACACGCCAAACAGCTCAAGAACTTTCACCTGAGCTGTCTCCGCAGACTGCTCCACATCAGATGGCAGGACAAAGTCCCCGACACGGAAATCCTGGAACGAGCTGGGCTCTGCAGCGTCTACACCCTCCTGCTGAAAGCCCAAGCAAGGTGGGCTGGACATGTGGTCAGAATGCCAGACAGCCGATTGCCTAAGCAGCTGCTGTGCGGATAACTGTGTCAGGGCAAGCGCTCAGTCGAGGGGCAGAAGAAACGTTACGAAGACTGCCTCAAAGCGTCCCTCAAAGGCCTGGGTGTCGACATCAACATGTGGGAGACGCTTGCCCTCGACCGTCCAGCTTGGCGCAGCAAGATCACCGCAGGAGCCCATGCAGCTGAAGTCAGGCGCATCATCGAGGCGCAACGAAAGCGCGCTGTGCGCAAGGCCCGAGCAGCATCCACTGCCACGACAGCACTCACCCACTTGTGTCCCACATGTGGGCGAGCCTTCAGGGCCCGGATTGGCCTCATCAGTTACCTCCGGACCCACAGCCACCAATCTCCCATTTGACTTTGAAGCCATGGTCATCTTCGACTACGAAGGACGAACAACAACAACAACAACAACAACAAGGTTAGTCAGAGGGCCTTGTATGTAGCACATCATGTCAAACCAATCTCACAGAGCTTTTCGAGGAAGTTGTCAGGAAAGTGGATGAAGGCAAGGCAGTGGATATTGTCTACATAGACTTTAACAAGACAATTGACAAAGTTCTACATGGTAGGTTGGTCAAGAAGGTTCAATCGCTCGATATTCAGGATGGTGTAGTAAATTGGATTAGACATTGGCTTTGTGGGAGAAGCAAGAGAGGGATAGTAGATGATTGCCTTTGGCTGGATGCCTGTGACCAGTAGTACTGTGTCCTTTGTTGCTTCTCATTTTTATCAATGATCTGGATGATAATATGCTTAACTGGATCAGCAAATTTGCAGATGATACCAAGTTTGAGGTTGTGGTGGACAGCAAGGAAGGCTATCATGGATTCCAGGGGGATCAGCATCAGCTGGAAAAATGAGCTGAAAATGGCAGATGGAATTTAATACAGACAAGTGCAACGTTTTGCAGAGTGAACAGTAGGACACTGAGAAGTGTGATAGAACAAAGGGATCTGAAAATACAGGTCCATAATTTGTTGAAAGTGGGTTCATAGGTAAATAGGGTTGTAAATAAAGCTTTTGGCACATTGGCCTTCATAAATCAATGTACTGAGTGCAGGAAGCAACAGAAAATTGGCAGATGCTGTAAATCCAAGAAACCTACACAAAATTCTGGAGGAACTCAGCAGGCTAGGCAAAATCTATAGAAAAGAGTACGCAGTCGATGTTTCGGGCCAAGACCTATAATCAGGATTGGAGAAAAAACATGGAAGTCAAACGTTGTCATATAACCATAATCCCATGTAGGATCTGTCTCTGCTACCAGTCTCTTGTTTAAAATATCCATTTTTCTTTAAATCAAAAACCTCTCCCCCATAAGGCCACTGGTCACTTGGCCAACCACATATCGCTAGTAAAAGGAATCGCATACCTGCTATCTCTAATTTCCAAACATACCGTATCAGCAGGGGATAAATCTCCCAGAGATTTCTTCACTCGTACAGCCTTCTGGTGCTTCTTTCCCATTATCTTCTTTATCTTTATCGGGAACTCTCTCTCCCTCCCTCTCTCCACATTCCTCATCAATTTTACTATTACTCTTCCTATCCTCCTTCAATGTACTTACCCGGTCCAGCAAAAAATAAAGTCAGTCTTTAAATTTACGAGATGCTGCGGTTTTTCTTACTTGATCTTGCCGATCCCATCTTTCCTACCCGATCACGGGCCAAGATCAGAGGGGCTCATAGCGGATCACGCATCAGTGGCGGTGGGGGGGGGGGGCGGGGGCGGTAATTTTGGTAATTTTGTGTTGCTCGGATACTCCGGTGATCGAACCTGTTGTGTAGGGATTCTGCTACACGACACGAATGTCAGGGAACTTTAAAAATAAAGATTAATACCAGACTTCAAGTGAAAGCTTATTTTTTTAAAAGAAAGATATCATGGAGAGTCCACGTGTGGAACTCTGAGTTATGAGGAATCAGCTTATCTTTATATCTAGTAGCAGATAAGTGAGTGGAACCAACACTGCTCACCCCACCACCATTAGCAAGACAAATGTTGATTTGTGCCTCATCCATCAACCCCTATCTTGTGCAGCTATCCCTCTTATGAAGGCTTTTGGGCGGCATGATAATCCTGGTTATGCAGACTTGGAACTTAATTGGAAAACATGGCATGTCCACAAGGTCACAGAGCCTTAGCAACATACAGCTCTTAACCGTATGTTCAAAATTTTCTTCCACTTGGGGTCAGAAAAGATTTCTTCTGAAACTGGAGCAAATCCCAGTCAGAATTCAAATAAGAAACAATTTATTTATTTTTATTTTAATGTGAGAAGTAGAAAGGACAAAAACCTTCAGAAATGTGCGATGGACATGTAAGAAGTAAAGCCAACTTCAGTGGAATGATGTGGGACAAGAACACAGTGTCTGTCCTGATGCAGAGTGTCCAGTTAAAATGTTGTCCCTTCCTTTCTGTTCACAGATGTTGTATGACCTGTTGATCTCATCTGGCAGTTTGAGTTTTCCTCCAGATTCTTGCATCTACACTCTCTCGTGTCTTCAAGAGAACTGTTCCTGGTGAAATGCAAAGAATATGGACTCCTCACCATCAACAAACTACACTGGGAGAGTCAAGTGAAAGACCTCATGACAACATTTGATCCAAGTGCTGGCACCTGACAGATATCATTATTGTTGCGGCAAAGAACATTAAGGGTGTTGGAGTGATAGCGGGTGATGGCAGCTGGACAGACAGCTTTATCACAGAGAATCACAGATAGAACACTGTGGAAGCAAGTCAATTTGCCCATTAAGTTTATGATGGCTGTATTCAAGAGCAAACCATTATGTCTCCCTGTCTACTCTATTCCATTTTGAATGTCCCAATTGGATCAGCTTCCTCTACCATGCACACCACTGATTTCTAGACACAAGCTTCTCACTGCACAAATCATTCCTTCCTGATGTGACTCCAATTCTTTTGTCAATCTCACTCATTCTACAGCCTCTAAATTCACCAACATCCGGGGGGCTGGAGGTCTCCCAGAATTCTCACATTGAGATTCAATTAGACCACTGGAAGAAGTCTCAAAGCACACAAATGTTACCTTTTAACATCTCTCACCATTCTTTTGGCAGTATCAGTTTCATATATGAATAGGCATCATTGTTTCCTTCCCTCTTACATCCTGATTATTTGAGCTGTAAAGGGATTACTAACAAATGAGATGATGTCATCAGCAGGTTATCTGTATGTAAGGGGGTTTCGATTTTTATGTTACTGCGGAGGCTAATTAAAATGGCGTTTTTGTTATGTTAATCTGGGGAATGCGGCTTTGTTGTGCTTTAACGCTGAGAAAGTTTGCGCTAGCAGCTTATTGTGGTTTAGAGGGTGATAAGAGGGTGCTATTAACCAATTGGGATAGTTGTTATGGTTTTGGTGTATTTGAGGATACTGTATGCGCGGGGTTTTGGGGCAGAAGGCGGGAGAGCGAGACAGAGGATGGACCAGGTGCTGTGAGTCCGCTAACGGGGTCGGACCCCAAGCGGGACGTTCGGCGAGGAGACGGAGACGGACTCGTGTGGAGCGTCTGGTCGACCACCGTTGTTGGTCCCAGGCGGCAAGTCGAGGTGGTCCGAGGGGTCACAGGTTGAAGAAGAAGGTCCTTGAGCTCCAACGGTTTTTGTGCACGAAGAGATTGAACTTTGATAAGTGTGGCGCCTTTTATTTTCCTTTTATATTTCATTCTCTTTTGATTATATAGTTCCAGTAATATCTATAAACTGTAAATCATTTAATTGCATCTGGTGTATTGTCTGTTATTTGGGCGGGATGGGGTACCTCACACAGCATCCACACGAACGAATTACCCAGTTTGGCGGGGCCGAGGCTGTTTCCCTAGACGACAGCGAGCCGAGCGACCCTGAGGGTGGCTACATGTACATTTTGGCTGTTCTTGCGGTAGAGATGGTGTGAATACTATATACTGTGTCATGAGTATAATTCTCACATCCCTGTGGCTGTCAGTGATACAGGAATAATGCTAATACTCCAGATTGTTGTCAGTGATAATGTACTTGCACACCCAGACTGTTAGTTGGTTAAGGGTGGGGCTCACATCACTATTGGTGTCTATGAGGTGGGTGAAATGACAATGTAGGAGCAGACATCTGTTTCCAAGTGCAGATGGTGCATGTCATACAGGCAGGAGCATTCCCAATGTCCTGAGTACAGTTGTCCTCCACTGTGCCAGAGACTGCAGTGTGGGAGTTGCTGTCACAGACTCTTCACTGCAGTGTGTGGTACATTTTGTGGATAGTATACACTGCATTCATGGTATATCAGTGGTGGGGGAAATGAACTGGGTTGTGGTTGGACAGACCATATACATCACCAAATGTGCCAGCACATGAGGTGCCAATGATGAAGTCTACACATCAGTAAGATAGCGACGGAGGCAGGGAATGGCCAAAGTACAGTCCCATCAGGAAGAGATCAGATCAAGCCTCTGCAGTCCTGCTACATGCAGCTGTGAGTGATGCTGCATCATTAAAAGCGAATGAAATGAGTCGACTCCAATAGAACCAACTTCCAGGAGGGTGGAGCCCAGCACATGAGAGCTGAAGACGAGGCATGAATGCTTTGTGATGAACTTCCCTCAGAAACGGTGTGAAACAGTTCAGATTAGATTAGGTTGCTTTATGGCCATGTACACCAGGATGCAATCAATTTCCTTCTTCACGTGAAGCTGATAGAGCTGCCAATATACATGATGATAGGAAATACATTTATCAGCATAAAAAGAGCAGAATAGTACGAGGATTGTTGTGCAGTGTGGGGTAATGCCACAAAACAACACACTACAATGACGGAAACAGAATAAAGAAGAGAATGGTATGAAAACGTGGCAGCACCACCAGGAAGGAGATGTGAAAGAATTGATCTGCTCAGGAGACTGATATCAAGGGGAAAAGATGTAATTCAGTCCGGATATTCCGGTTTTCCAGCTTCTTGACATTCTCTAGAAGGTAGCAGACTAAAAAGGGAATGTTCAGCATGGTATGCATCCTTGTCAATACCACGAGTCTCCCTGAGAAAATGCACCGTGGAGACTGACTGGATGGGAGGAATTAACAAGCCTCTGATGGACTGGGCTGTGTTTCGCACTCTCTTCAGGTTCAGACGGTCAAGAGCCGAGCAGCTGCCATACAGGAGTGTGACGCAACCTGTCCAAATGCTTTCTAAGTGAGTCTGTAGAAATTTGAGAGATTCCTGGCAGACATATTAAATATTTGACACCGACATAAAGGAATATGCGAATGAGCTTTCTTGATCACATCATCAGTGTGAGGGAACCTGGTGAGGTTGCTGGTGATATGGGTGCCGAGGAACTGGAAGCTGTTGAATATTTCTACTACTGCTCCATCGATAAGTTGGTGCTGTACCTGGCCACAGAGTTATGGATCTACAGGGAGTAGATCCAGACAAATAGCAGACCTCAGGGGTCAGCGCTAGGCCATTTGCTGTTTGTCATCCACATCAAAGATTTGAATAAGAATGGGCAAGGTATCATTAGTAAGTTTGTAGATTACCTTAAAGTAAATTGTAGAATGAACTGTGAAGAAGATGATCAAAACTTACAGGGGTATGTTGATTAGCTGAGCAAATGGACAGAGCAGTAGCATCTGGATTTCAATTCAGATAAGTGTGAGGTATTGCATTTTGGAAAGTAAAACCAAGGTAGGACTTTCATAGTAAACGGCCTGGCCCTGGGTACTGTTCTGGAACAAAGGGACCTTGGAGTTCAAGCACATGGTTCACTGAGAGTGTTATTAGGGTTAGATAGGATGGTGAGGAATAGTTTTGGAATGCTGGTCTTATTTCGATAGAACATTGATTCTGAATGTTGGTTGGTCATGGAATGATTGTACAAAGCACAGGTGAGGCTGCACTTGCAGTGCTGTGTTCATGTTATTCAGCAAGCTGCAAGAAAGATATCATTATACTAAAAGAATATGGGTAGGATTTACAAGGATGCTGCCAGGACTCTGGGGACTGAGTTACAGGGAGAGGTTAGACAGACTAAGGCTTTATTCCTTGGTGTGAAGGAGAATGAGGGGAGATTTGATAAAATCCCGAGGACACAGCTGTGATGAATCCACTCAGCCTTATACAAAAGATTGTGGAATCGAGAACTAGAGGGCTTAGGTTTCAGCTGAGAAGGGCAAGAATGTAAAAGATGTAATAGGAATGTAAAAGATTGTTCAAACAGAAATGGTGAAAAATGCTACCAGAGGAAGTGGTTGAGTTAAGTTAATAACAGCTTTTAAACGGCACTTGGACAGGTACATGGAGAGGAACATTTTGGAAGGTTATGGGTCAAACACTGGGAAATAGAAGTAGCCCAGATTGGCATCTTGGCCAGCATGGACGGCTTGTGCTAAAGGCCTGTTTCCATGCTGTAGGACTCTATCAATCTTCACCAAGGGCAATTTACAGTAGCCAATTAACCTATCTACAAGCAAGTATTTGGGGTGTGGGAGGAAAACACATTACAATGTGACATATTCACCTGAAGAGCTCCTATAGCTTCAGGACTCCTTGGCACAATGAACTCTTCCTGCGCACTGTTTCACCCCAAGTCACCAACAATCCCTCTGTCTGTCTGTAACACTGACACCCAGTGGCTTGAGGTTGATATTACAGCAGTCAGTTTGACTGAAGCCCCAATGCGATATTTCAGAGGAGTTCCTCTGCCCCCCAGTGGTTACAGGTTGTCACTGCAAGGTACCAAATGCTTTCACTCAAGAGACTGCAGATGCTGGAATCCAGAGCAACGCACAATCAGCTGGAGAAACACAGCGATTTCAGCAGCATTGATTGCTGAAAAGAAACTGTTGAATTCCATTAGGTCAGTACAAATTAGCATGTGGGCTATCACCGGCAGAATGTAATAATCACCAAAGCAAAATAAAACCAGTTCATAAGACCCATAAACAAGAGTCAGATCAAATCCATATTAAAGCCACTGTCTAAATGCATGAGTTTGTTGTTGAGTCACATTGTCCAATTGTTTCGCACTGAAGACTATCAATGGACTCAAATGAGCCACTGTAATCCTTGCTGATGAACAGGGGCTGATATGCCAGAATAGTTTATTTCAGATTGGAAAATGGGAGAGCAGTAACCATAATCAGAAAATAGTGAGGCAGTCAGTATTGTGTGACAAACAATGGTGCATTGCACTAACCACTCCAATACCAATGTGTCATTTCCAACAACATTTCCAAGTCACTGAATATCCCTTGGAGTACAGTTCAGTCAATCATCAAGAAATGGAAAGAATATGCCACAGCTGTAAATCTACCTGGAGCAGTCTATCCTCAAAAACTGAATGACTCTGCAAGACGGGGACTAGTAAGGGAGGTCACCAAGGGACAATTGACAACACTGGAGGAGTTACAAGCTTCAGTGGTTGAGATGAAAGAGATTGCACATACGACAACTGCTGCCTGGGTGCTTCACCAGTCAAATCTTTATGGGAGAGTGGCAAAGAGAAAGCGACTTTTGAAAAAAAAAAACCCATATGAAATCTTAGCTTGAGTTTCCCAGAAGGCATGTGGGAGACTCTGAAGTCAGTTGGAAGAGGGTTCTGTGGTCTGATGAAACCAAAATTGAACTATCTGGCCACCAGACTAAACATAATGTTTGGTATGGGGCAAGCACCGCACACAATCAAAAACACACCAGTCTACCGTGAAGCATGGCAGTGGCTGCATCATTGCTGTGGGGATGCTTCATTGCAGCAGGCCCTGTGAGGCTTGTGAAGGTAGACGGTAAAATGAATGCTTCAAAATGTAGGGAATTCCTAGAGGAAACCTTGATGCAGTCTGGAAGAGAACTGCAACTTGGGAGAAGATTTGTTTTCCAGTAAGACAGTGACCCCAAGCATAAAGCCAAAGCTCCACAGGAATAGCTTAAAAACAACAAAGTTAAGGTCCTGGAGCGACGAGGTCAGAGTCCAGACCTCAATCCAATTGAGAATTTGTGGCTGGACTTGCAAAGGGCTACTCAATACAATCCCCATGCAATCTGACAGAGCTTAAGCAGTTTTGTAAAGAAGAGTGGAGAATATTTCAGTGTCCAGATGTGCAAAGATGATAGAGACCTATGCACACAGACTCAGGGCACACGGGTGCTGCCAAAGGTGCACCTACTAAATACTGATTTGAAGGGGGTGTATAATTATGCAATCAATTATTCTGAGATTAATAATTGTAATAAATTTAGACCAATTTGTAGATATTTATTTTCACGTGGACACCAACGAGTCTTTTTTGATGAACAGTGTCAAAAAATCCACTGTGATTCAATGGTGTAAAACAATAAAACACAAAATCTTTCAAGGGGGTTGAATACCTTTTATAGGCACTGTACCTAACCACACAGTCATGTGTATAAAGGGAGTAGAGTAGTGGGATAAGCACACATCCCTGTGCTGTGGTAGTGTTGATCATCAGCGAGGAGGAGATATTATCACCAACCCTCACAGATTGTAGTCTCCTGTTTAGGAAATCAAGGATCCAATTGCAGAGGGAGATACAGAGGCTCAAGTTCTGAAGCTTATCAATCAGGACTGTGGGAATGATGTTGTTAAACACTGAGCTATAGTCAACAGACAACATCCTGACATAGGTGTTTGTATTGTTCAGGTGATCTAAGGCTGTGTGATGAGCCATTGAGATTGTGTCTGCTGTTGACCTATTGTGGTGATAGGCAAATTGCAGTGGGTCCAGGTCCTTGCTGAGACAGGAGTTCATTTTTAGCCAGGACCAGCCTCGCAAATGTGAATGCTATTGGACGATAGTCATTAAGGCAGCTCACACTACTCTTCTTGGGCACTGGTATAATTATTGCCTTTTTGAAGCAGTTGGAAACTTTTGACTGTAGCAATGAGAGGTTGAAAATGTCCATGAATACTCTGACCAGTTTAACCCAAATTTTTCAATCCTTACCAGGTACTCCATTGGGGCCTGCTGCCTTCACCCTCCTGAAAGACAGCCTGACATTGCCCTCTGAGACAGAAATCACAGGGTCACCGAGTGCAGCAGGAATCTTCACAGTTGTAGCAATATTCTCCCTTTCAAAGCGGGCATAGAAGGTGTTGAGCTCAGCTGGTAGTGATGCATCACTGCCATTCATGCTGTTGGGTCTCGCTTTGTAAGAAGTAATGTCCTGCAAACCCTGCCAGTGTTGACATGCTTCAGACGTTGCCTCCACCTCACTCGCAATTGTTTCTTCATTCTTGAAATAAACCTCCGCAAGTTATACCCAGTTTTCTATTACAGACCTGGATCACCAGACTTAATTGACACATACCTAGCCCTTAGCAGATGATAAAACTCCGGATTTATCAATGGCTTTTGGTCTAGGAACGCACAGCAGAGCAAGTTTCATAGGCACACACTCATTCACACAGGCTTAATGAGGTTGGTTAATTGTGTTGCTTTTGCGGCAGCAGTACAATGCAATACATAATAATGGAGAGAAAAAACAGCAAATTTCAGAATATTATATATATATATATGTAAAGTACTTCAATATGTAGTGCAAAAATAGAGTAGTGAAGTCATGATCAAGAGTTCAAAGTCCATTTAGAAATCAGATGGCTGAGAGGAAGAAGCTGCTCCCGAGTCCCTGAGTGTGTGCCTTTAGGCTTCTGTACTTCCTTCCTGATGGTAGCAATGAGAAGAGGGCATGTCCTTAATGATGGACCCCTCCTTTTTGAGGCATTGCTTCTTGAAGAAGTCCTGGAAACTATGGAGGTTTGTGCCTTTTATGGAGCTGACTAATTTTAACTCTCTGCAGCTTACTTCAACTTGAGGACGAGTCACACCACCTGGAACAGAGGCAATCGCAGTTAGAATGAATCTTCCAATAAATCCCTACATACTTAACAAATTCTGGTCTTGCACCAACATGAACAAATTCTAAATCTGAGAGGCTTCACTTTATCTGAAACTAAAGGCTTTCCCCTTTCTGCTCATTATTGGGATTTGCTGAGTGGAAATCTTGAACCTACTGCATTTTACAGCTTCCACTGAGGTCAGTCTATTCAGTTTAATCAACGGGAATCACTGAACACAGCACCTCAACAGAAAGTGGAAGAGCATCATCCTGTGCCGTTTGTTCCATCTGCCCCGGAGCAGGGGTGGCAGTCTAGCTGTGTACGTGTGAGAGGGAGTGAGAACCTGTAGAACTCTCTCCTACAGAAAGCACTTGAAGACTTTTCCTCTAATATATTCAAGAATGGGTTGTATATACTTCTTCGGGTGAATGCATCAAAGGATATCTGGAGTAAACAGGAACAGGAATTGAATTTGGATGATCAGCCGAGACCAGATTGAATGGTTGAGCAGATCAAAAGACCCAATGACCTGCTCCTGTTCTCATTTTCTATAGTCTATCACAGTGTTGGATAGTGATAAATCTGTCAAATTGCGAAGATCAGACTCGTACTGAATTCTGTCCACACGTACACTTGGTCTTCCTGGTGGAAACAAGTATACAGCTAAACAGGAACAGGTATACTCCCTCTTCTCTGGTGTTGACAAATCCTTGTCCTCTACCACACACATGTACAGTATCGGGAAGTATATGGCCATGCACTTTGGTTGAAGAAATGAAAGGGTTGACTATTTTCTAAATGGAGAGAAAATACAAAAATATGAAGCACAAAGGAACTTTGAAGTCCTTATGCAAGATTCCCTAAAGGTTAATTTGCAAGTTGAGTCTGTGGTGCAGAAGGCAAATGGGATGTTGGCATTCATTTCAAGAGGACTAGAATATAAAAACAAGGATGTAAAGTTGATACTTTATAAAGCACCGGTGAGGCCTCACGGGGAGTATCGTGGGCAGTTTAGGGCACCTTATCTTTCAAAGGATGTGCTGAAACTGGAGAGGGTTCTAAGGGACTCAGAAAAATTATTCCAGGATTGAACAGCTTGTCATATGAAGAGCATTTGATGGCTCTGGGCCTGTATTCACTGGGATTTAGAAGAATGAGCAGTGACCTAATTGGTAACCTGTCTAAACGACTATCAGCCAGTGGCACTTACATCCACATTGGTGAAGTATTTTGAGAGGCTCAAAGCATATTGGCTTCTGTCTGGTAACTTGGATCTCCCTCAGAGATAATGACAGACAGAAACTTGAAATTGCTCACTCTTTCCACTTCTGATCTCTCTATGAGAACTGTTATGTGCTCCCTCGCCCTTTCTGAGGTCCGTAATCAGTTCGCTGGACTTACTGACAGTGTCTGTAAGGCTGTCGCTGCAACACCACCCAACTAACTGATATATTTCACTCCTGCACGCCCTCTCGTCACCATCTGCAATACTGACAACATTGGCTGTATCATCAGCAAATGTATAGATGGCACTTGAGCTGTGCCTAGCCACACAGTCATGGGTATAGAGACAGTAGAGCAGTGGGCTAAGCACTGAGGTGTGCCAGTTGATTGTCAGTGAGGTGGAGATGCTGTTTCCGATCTGCACATGATATCCAGCTGCAGAGGGAGATACAGAAGCCCAGGTTCTGGAGCTTTTTAATCAGAACTGTAGGAGTGATTATGCTAAATGCTGAGCTGTAGTCAATAGACAGCATCCTGACACAAGTATTTGTATTTGAATGGTCCAGGTGCTCTAAGGCCGAGTGAGGAGCCACTGAGATCGCATAGGCAAATTGCAGGGGTCCAGGCCCTTGCTGAGACAGGAGTTAATTCCAGCTATAAACAACTTCTCAAAGCACTTCCTCACCATTGAGGTAAGTACTTCTGGATAATAGTCATTAACGCAGCTCACCATCCTTTGTTTATTTCTGCCAAACATATTTTAAGGGAGATCAAGCAGCAGTGCCGTGCTGTCTTGGTTATTGTGGAGAGTGGAAGTTAGAGTGAGATGGAGCTTTTTCTGATACTGTACTTAGTTTTCAATCTTAAACTATCTAATTTCCTCAGCTCTGGTGAAAAGTTTGTGATATTTGTTTGTTTCTCTCTCCAAAGATAGTGGCTGTCCTGTAATTTCAGTAGTTTTTATCTCTTATTTGCAACATATGTAGTTATTTGTCCCTCAGAGATGATTTTTATTCTTCCTGTTGGAGTTCAGATGCTAATTTTGTCTGAAGCTAATTTGATTTGAACAAATTGTTACCCTGCAATAATAATTACAACCACTGGGGGTCAGAGTTACATTCCACTGTGCCAGGAGGTCCTGAGACTACAGGAGTCTGCAGATGATTATGTCACATAAGTGACAGACAGGGAAAGGGCAGGGTTTTCAGTCATGAGTTAGTATCTCACTGATAGGACATTTTATACAATCCATGCTTTCTCTCGTTGGCTTTTTCTGTCAATGTATCATTACCTCGCAATAATCTGTATTTAAAGCTTGTCTTCAATGGAGCTTTGACCTGAGATCTTGTTCATTGGACTCCGTTTTTGCTATTTTACAGTTGTGTTGACTTGATCGTTGACATCCATGAGTGGGCACATTTGAAGATGTATATAGTCTACTCACCGACACTCCATTTCATTCTCTCAACTACAGATGTATAAGAATTTTTCCCCCTCATTTGCGACATGAGCAGGTTTTTTTTAACTTCGGTATTTTCATTCTGTCTGTTGTAACCCAGATGCTCATGTGGACTGTCCTCATTCAGGGATTCGACAGTTTCTTTCATTGATGTTACTCAACCCACTGAGTTCCTCCAGTAGGTTGTGTGCAGCTGCAGATTCCAGCGTCTGCAGACTCCTGTGTCTGGATTGAAGTCAATTTGACCGGAAGCATTTGTAACCACTGGGGGTCAGAGGCTTCAGTCAAACTGACTGTTGTAATACCAACCGACAGGCACTGGGTGACAGTGTATCGGTCAGACAGAGACGATGGAGGATGAAGGTAAAACAGTGCACAAGAGGATTCCAGAGCGTCAGGAATTGCTGCATCTGCAGGAGCACTTCAGATGAATATGTCACATTGAAATTTATCTCCCTTCCGCATCCTAAATACATGCTTGTTTATATGTTAATTGGCCACTGTAAATTGCATTTGTGTTTGTAAAGCCAGAGGGTTAAGGAGCATGGTATCAGGCCTTTCGGCCCAATTCATTGATGCCAACCAAGATGCCCATCCAAGCTAGTCTGCCTCTCTCCCTTCTTGAAGAGTGGAGTGACATTTGCAATGTTCTGGCAACATTTTGTGGGAACTTTTCCTATCCAAGGTGCTCTTGGTTTTATGCATCTCTATAAAATCACCACTCAGTCTCCTACAAGTCAAAGGTTTTCACCAAGTTTTTAATGATCCAGCATCACTCACAGCTGCATGTAGCAGGACTGCATAGGCTTGATCTGATCTCTTCCTGATGGGACTGTACTTTGGCCATTCCCTGCCTCCGTCGCTATCTTACTGATGTGTAGACTTCATCATTGGCACCTCATGTGCTGGTACATTTGGTGATGTATATGGTCTGTCCAACCACACCCCAGTTCATTTCCCCCACCACTGATATACCATGAATGCCGTGTATACTCTCTACAAAATGTACCACACACTGCAGTGAAGAGTCTGTGACAGCAACTCCCACACTGCAGTCTCTAGCACAATGGAGGACAACTGTACTCAGGACATTGGGAATGCTCCTGACTGTATGACATGCACCATCTGCACTTGGAAACAGATGTCTGCTCCTACATTGTCATTTCACCCACCTCATAGACACCAATAGTGATGTGAGCCCCACCCTTAACCAACTAACAGTCTGGGTGTGCAAGTACATTATCACTGACAACAATCTGGAGTATTAGCATTATTCCTGTATCACTGACAGCCACAGGGATGTGAGAATTATACTCATGACACAGTATATAGTATTCACACCATCTCTACCGCAAGAACAGCCAAAATGTACATGTAGCCACCCTCAGGGTCGCTCGGCTCGCTGTCGTCTAGGGAAACAGCCTCGGCCCCGCCAAACTGGGAAATTCGTTCGTGTGGATGCTGTGTGAGGTACCCCATCCCGCCCAAATAACAGACAATACACCAGATGCAATTAAATGATTTACAGTTTATAGATATTACTGGAACTATATAATCAAAAGAGAATGAAATATAAAAGGAAAATAAAAGGCGCCACACTTATCAAAGTTCAATCTCTTCGTGCACAAAAACCGTTGGAGCTCAAGGACCTTCTTCTTCAACCTGTGACCCCTCGGACCACCTCGACTTGCCGCCTGGGACCAACAACGGTGGTCGACCAGACGCTCCACACGAGTCCGTCTCCGTCTCCTCGCCGAACGTCCCGCTTGGGGTCCGACCCCGTTAGCGGACTCACAGCACCTGGTCCATCCTCTGTCTCGCTCTCCCGCCTTCTGCCCCAAAACCCCGCGCATACAGTATCTTCAAATACACCAAAACCATAACAACTATCCCAATTGGTTAATAGCACCCTCTTATCACCCTCTAAACCACAATAAGCTGCTAGCGCAAACTTTCTCAGCGTTAAAGCACAACAAAGCCGCATTCCCCAGATTAACATAACAAAAACGCCATTTTAATTAGCCTCCGCAGTAACATAAAAATCGAAACCCCCTTACATACAGATAACCTGCTGATGACATCATCTCATTTGTTAGTAATCCCTTTACAGCTCAAATAATCAGGATGTAAGAGGGAAGGAAACAATGATGCCTATTCATATATGAAACTGATACTGCCAAAAGAATGGTGAGAGATGTTAAAAGGTAACATTTGTGTGCTTTGAGACTTCTTCCAGTGGTCTAATTGAATCTCAATGTGAGAATTCTGGGAGACCTCCAGCCCCCCGGATGTTGGTGAATTTAGAGGCTGTAGAATGAGTGAGATTGACAAAAGAATTGGAGTCACATCAGGAAGGAATGATTTGTGCAGTGAGAAGCTTGTGTCTAGAAATCAGTGGTGTGCATGGTAGAGGAAGCTGATCCAATTGGGACATTCAAAATGGAATAGAGTAGACAGGGAGACATAATGGTTTGCTCTTGAATACAGCCATCATAAACTTAATGGGCAAATTGACTTGCTTCCACAGTGTTCTATCTGTGATTCTCTGTGATAAAGCTGTCTGTCCAGCTGCCATCACCTGCTATCACTCCAACACCCTTAATGTTCTTTGCCGCAACAATAATGATATCTGTCAGGTGCCAGCACTTGGATCAAATGTTGTCATGAGGTCTTTCACTTGACTCTCCCAGTGTAGTTTGTTGATGGTGAGGAGTCCATATTCTTTGCATTTCACCAGGAACAGTTCTCTTGAAGACACGAGAGAGTGTAGATGCAAGAATCTGGAGGAAAACTCAAACTGCCAGATGAGATCAACAGGTCATACAACATCTGTGAACAGAAAGGAAGGGACAACATTTTAACTGGACACTCTGCATCAGGACAGACACTGTGTTCTTGTCCCACATCATTCCACTGAAGTTGGCTTTACTTCTTACATGTCCATCGCACATTTCTGAAGGTTTTTGTCCTTTCTACTTCTCACATTAAAATAAAAATAAATAAAGTGTTTCTTATTTGAATTCTGACTGGGATTTGCTCCAGTTTCAGAAGAAATCTTTTCTGACCCCAAGTGGAAGAAAATTTTGAACATACGGTTAAGAGCTGTATGTTGCTAAGGCTCTGTGACCTTGTGGACATGCCATGTTTTCCAATTAAGTTCCAAGTCTGCATAACCAGGATTATCATGCTGCCCAAAAGCCTTCATAAGAGGGATAGCTGCACAAGATAGGGGTTGATGGATGAGGCACAAATCAACATTTGTCTTGCTAATGGTGGTGGGGTGAGCAGTGTTGGTTCCACTCACTTATCTGCTACTAGATATAAAGATAAGCTGATTCCTCATAACTCAGAGTTCCACACGTGGACTCTCCATGATATCTTTCTTTTAAAAAAATAAGCTTTCACTTGAAGTCTGGTATTAATCTTTATTTTTAAAGTTCCCTGACATTCGTGTCGTGTAGCAGAATCCCTACACAACAGGTTCGATCACCGGAGTATCCGAGCAACACAAAATTACCAAAATTACCGCCCCCGCCCCCCCCCTCACCGCCACTGATGCGTGATCCGCTCTGAGCCCCTCTGATCTTGGCCCGTGATCGGGTAGGAAAGATGGGATCGGCAAGATCAAGTAAGAAAAACCGCAGCATCTCGTAAATTTAAAGACTGACTTTATTTTTTGCTGGACCGGGTAAGTACATTGAAGGAGGATAGGAAGAGTAATAGTAAAATTGATGAGGAATGTGGAGAGAGGGAGGGAGAGAGAGTTCCCGATAAAGATAAAGAAGATAATGGGAAAGAAGCACCAGAAGGCTGTACGAGTGAAGAAATCTCTGGGAGATTTATCCCCTGCTGATACGGTATGTTTGGAAATTAGAGATAGCAGGTATGCGATTCCTTTTACTAGCGATATGTGGTTGGCCAAGTGACCAGTGGCCTTATGGGGGAGAGGTTTTTGATTTAAAGAAAAATGGATATTTTAAACAAGAGACTGGTAGCAGAGACAGATCCTACATGGGATTATGGTTATATGACAACGTTTGACTTCCATGTTTTTTCTCCAATCCTGATTATAGGTCTCGGCCCGAAACATCGACTGCGTACTCTTTTCTATAGATTTTGCCTAGCCTGCTGAGTTCCTCCAGAATTTTGTGTAGGTTTCTTGGATTTACAGCATCTGCCAATTTTCTGTTGCTTCCTGCACTCAGTACATTGATTTATGAAGGCCAATGTGCCAAAAGCTTTATTTACAACCCTATTTACCTATGAACCCACTTTCAACAAATTATGGACCTGTATTTTCAGATCCCTTTGTTCTATCACACTTCTCAGTGTCCTACTGTTCACTCTGCAAAACGTTGCACTTGTCTGTATTAAATTCCATCTGCCATTTTCAGCTCATTTTTCCAGCTGATGCTGATCCCCCTGGAATCCATGATAGCCTTCCTTGCTGTCCACCACAACCTCAAACTTGGTATCATCTGCAAATTTGCTGATCCAGTTAAGCATATTATCATCCAGATCATTGATAAAAATGAGAAGCAACAAAGGACACAGTACTACTGGTCACAGGCATCCAGCCAAAGGCAATCATCTACTATCCCTCTCTTGCTTCTCCCACAAAGCCAATGTCTAATCCAATTTACTACACCATCCTGAATATCGAGCGATTGAACCTTCTTGACCAACCTACCATGTAGAACTTTGTCAATTGTCTTGTTAAAGTCTATGTAGACAATATCCACTGCCTTGCCTTCATCCACTTTCCTGACAACTTCCTCGAAAAGCTCTGTGAGATTGGTTTGACATGATGTGCTACATACAAGGCCCTCTGACTAACCTTGTTGTTGTTGTTGTTGTTGTTGTTCGTCCTTCGTAGTCGAAGATGACCATGGCTTCAAAGTCAAATGGGAGATTGGTGGCTGTGGGTCCGGAGGTAACTGATGAGGCCAATCCGGGCCCTGAAGGCTCGCCCACATGTGGGACACAAGTGGGTGAGTGCTGTCGTGGCAGTGGATGCTGCTCGGGCCTTGCGCACAGCGCGCTTTCGTTGCGCCTCGATGATGCGCCTGACTTCAGCTGCATGGGCTCCTGCGGTGATCTTGCTGCGCCAAGCTGGACGGTCGAGGGCAAGCGTCTCCCACATGTTGATGTCGACACCCAGGCCTTTGAGGGACGCTTTGAGGCAGTCTTCGTAACGTTTCTTCTGCCCCTCGACTGAGCGCTTGCCCTGACACAGTTATCCGCACAGCAGCTGCTTAGGCAATCGGCTGTCTGGCATTCTGACCACATGTCCAGCCCACCTTGCTTGGGCTTTCAGCAGGAGGGTGTAGACGCTGCAGAGCCCAGCTCGTTCCAGGATTTCCGTGTCGGGGACTTTGTCCTGCCATCTGATGTGGAGCAGTCTGCGGAGACAGCTCAGGTGAAAGTTCTTGAGCTGTTTGGCGTGTCTGCTGTAGACAGTCCAGGTCTCGCTGGCGTAAAGGAAGGTGGTAAGGACCACTGCACAGTAGACCTTCAGCTTGGTGGTAAGGCTGAGTCCTCTCCGCTCCCAGACGTTCTCACGGAGTCTCCCAAAGGCGGCGCTGGCTTTGGCAATCCTGTTGTTGACCTCAGCGTCTATGTTCACTGCGCGAGAGAGTATGCTGCCCAGGTAGGTGAAGTTGTCGACTGCCTGGAGGTTCTGGCCCTTCACCGTGATGCGTGGCTCCTGGTATGGCTTTCCTGGGGCAGGCTGGTACATAACTTCGGTCTTTTTGGTGCTGATAGTGAGACCGAAGTTGTCGCAGGCTTGTGAGAAGCAGTCCATTTCACGCTGCATCTCCTGCTCTGTGCTGGCGTTGAGTGCGCAGTCAACAGCAAACAATAAGTCTTCGATGACAGTCTCTCGCACCTTTCTAACTGCCTGCAGGCGCCTAAGGTTGAACAACCTGCCGTCAGTCCTGTACCTGACGCGGATTCTTTCTTCGTAGTTACGGAAGGCATCTGTCAGCATGGCAGAGAATACCATACTGAACAGAGTCGGGGCAAGAACGCAGCCTTGTTTGACGCCATTTGTCACTGGGAAGGCCTCCGACTCGTCGCCGTCATCCAGAACTTTCACCATCATACCGTCTTGGAACTGCCGGACGATTGTGATGAACTTGCTGGAGCAGCCAAACTTCTCCATGATCTTCCACAAGCCTTCTCCGCTGACCGTACCGAAAGCCTTGGTTAGATCGACAAAGGTCACAAAGAGGTCGCTGTGTTGCTCCTGGCATTTTTCCCGGAGTTGGCGCGCAGCAAAAATCATGTCCGCGGTCCCACGTTCAGCACGGAAGCCGCACTGGCTTTCTGGGAGCAGACCTTGCTCAAGATGTTGGAGAAGGCGGTTGAGCAGGACGCGGGCCAGAATCTTCCCCGCAATGGACAAGAGGGAGATGCCTCGGTGGTTGTCGCAAGACTGGCGGTTGCCTTTCCTCTTGTAGATGTGGACTATGCTGGCATCTTTCAGCTGTTGCGGGACCTGTCCCTTTTTCCACATGGACTGGAAGAGTACAGTCAGCTTTTGCATTATGACAGGGCCTCCTGCTTTGTATACCTCAGTAGGGATTGCATCGGGTCCTGGCGCTTTGCCACAGGAGAGTTGCTTCACTGCCTTCCTGACTTCATCTACTGTGGGGAGGGTGTCGAGGTTCTTGTTGATCTCTACCTGGGGCAGGCGGGCAATGGCCTCATCGTTGATGTCGGCAAGACGGTTAAGCACGTTGTTAATGTGCTCAGCCCATCGATCCAGAATCTGCTTCTTCTCTGTCAGCAGCTGCGTCTCATCTTAGTTGAGGAGAGGTGAGGAGCCGGAGGGCTGGGGTCCGTATACAGCCTTAAGCGCATCGTAGAAGCGCTTTATGTCGTGGCTGTCTGCATAGCCCTGGATTTCATCCGCCTTCTTGCTGAACCAGCTGTCCTGCATCTCGCGAAGTTTTTTCTGCACCTTTCTTCTTGCGTTGGTAAAGGCATCTTTCTTGGCTAGCGACGTGGGGTCGTTCTGATGCGCTCTGTAATGTTGATGTTTCTCCGTTAGTAGTGCCTGTATTTCTTCATCATTCTCATCGAACCAGTCTTGGTTTCTTCGGGATGCTGGTCCGAGATGTTCGAGGGCGGTAGTGTAGACAGCGTCTCTGAAGGCCGTCCACTTTTCCTCAACGCTGGTCCCGTCTTCCTGTGGTGTGTCTGGCAGTCTGCCTTCAAGGTCATCGACAAGTTCTTCTGCAACCCTGCTGCTTTTCAGCTTGGAGACATTCAGCCTCTTTGCAGTCTTCTGCCCTTGTGGTCTTCTCATGGGCAGAATGCGAAGCCTGAACTTGGACACGATGAGGCGGTGGTCGGTCCAGCAGTCGGCACCACACATGGCTCTCGTCACTTTGACATCCATCCTGTCCCTCTTCCTGGTGATGATGTAGTCAATCAGATGCCAGTGCTTCGAGCGTGGGTGCATCCATGACGTCTTCTTACGGGTGGGTAAGCGGAACAGGGTGTTGGTGATGACAAGGTCGTGTGTGGCACATGTCTTGAGGAGCAGAAGGCCGTTGCTGTTACACTTGCCAGTGCCGTGTCTTCCAATGATCCCTTCCCAGGTTTGGTCATCTGGGTTGGTCATGGTGGGAGCGTAGGCACTAATCAGCGTAGCACTCTTGTTTGCAAGTGGGAGCTGAAGTGTCATCAGGCGGTCATTGATGCACTCTGGGTGCTTGGTGAGTTTACGGGCGAGGTTAGAATTGATGGCAAATCCCACGCCTGCTTCTCGTCGTTCAGCGCTGCTGCGACCGCTCCAGAAGAACGTGCATCCACCACTACGTTCTGTCAGCTGGCCCTTGTCTGCTAGGCGCGTTTCGCTGAGAGCTGCTATGTCCACGTTGTAGCGAGCTAGCTCTTTTGCAACCAGTGCAGTTCTTCTCTCTGGTCTGTCTGCCTTGATGTTATCTCGCAGAGTTCTCACGTTCCATGTGCCAAGGTTGAGCACCATCACTTTCTTCCGCGTTGGGTTTGAAGTCATGACTTGCGCTTGACTTGGATTAAAGTGAGGGAGAGTTGCGCAGGTCGTCAACCTCACTCTCTCGTCCCGGCCTATCTGGACCCAGTGGCAAGACATAGTCGAGATGGCTGGAGATAGGTCAGGATGCAGTGGATGGCCAGCAGTGTTCTGTGTGTCTCACTGTGCCCTCTTAGTGCTCCAAGACGCATTGCTGAGAATCACCTTTCCCTCCGTTGAACCAGTGATGGTTTCTTCCGCGCAGTCCGCCGAATCCAGGCTTCACACGCTAGGTAGACAAGCCCTGAGTGTTGTGGGTCTACGGCAGTTCTTGCGGCGTGCTCGCAAGCTTCCCTACCCATTGTTGGGCATCCTCATCCGCCTTTGCAGCCGTTGGGAGATGTCTCCTCTTCCACCTGCTCTGCCGTTGGGACTAAGCTTAATCAGTCTATCTCTATCCAAATACATATACATATATATCTGGTCCCTCAGAATACCTGCCTGTAATTTTCCCACAAATGATGTCAGACACACAGGCCTATAATTTCATGGTTTCTGTTTAGAGCCATTTTAAAACAGCAAAACACCACTGGCTATCCTCCAATCCTCGGGTACCTCTCCTATCTCTTCTTGGTCCCCAGCAATTTCTGCACTTGGTCCCGTAGGATCTGAGGGGACATGTTATCAGACCCAGGGATCTATCCACCCTGATTTGTCTCAGGGTTGCTAGCAAACTCTTCACATTAACCTGTACAGGGTCCGTGAAGTTGATGCCACTTTGCCTCACTTCTATAGATTCTGTGTCCATCTCCTGAGTAAATACAAATGCAAAAAAAAAAAAAAAATTAAGATCTCCCCCATCAGTTGTGGCTGCTCACATGGATTATAATTCTGATCTTCCAGAGAACCAATTTTGTCCATTGCAATTCTTTTGCTCTTAACATTTCTGTAGAATCACTGAGGATTCTGTCTGGCCTTCTCTGCCAGAACAACTTCATGCCTTCTTTTAGCCCTCCTGCTTTCTTTCCAAAGTGCTCTCTTGCATTTCTTATACTCCATAAACACCTCCTTTGTTCCTACCTGCCTATACATGCTGTGCACCTTTTTTTTCTCTTAATCTGGGCCTCATAGCTCTTGAAAACCAAGGTTCCCTACACTTTGTTATCTTCACCTTTTATTATGACAAGCACATACAAGCGTTGTACTCTCAAAATTTCACTTTTGGAGGCTTCCCACTTACCAAGGACAGCTCTGACAGAAAACAGCCTGTCCCGATCCACAATTGCCAGATTGGCTTTTCCCCAATTTAGAATCTCAATCCATGGACAAGACCTATATTTTTGTCTATTTATGTTGAAACTAATAGCATTGCGGTCACTGGATGCAAAGTGTTCCCCAACACAAACTTCTGTCACTTGCTTTGTCTCATTCCCTAATGGCAAAACTAGTATTGCACACTTTCTCAATGGGGCTTCTACGTACTGAAAAAGGAAACTTTCCTGAACACATTTGAAAATCTGTATTCCATCTAGTCTTACTGTAGACATTGGAATCCTAAATATCAAACAATGGATGCTCCTCTTCGACAACCTCCTTACCCAGCATGTCTGCTGAAATACAATGCATACAGGAAATGAACACAGCCTTTAATGCTCTTAAAACAGCTTTGTCCACTGCCCCAGCCTTGGGCATACCTGACTCTTCAGCTCCTTATTAATGATGGCAAGGGTTTGTGAGCGGCATTTAAAACAACATGGGGGCCTCAGATGACCCATTGCATATTGTACTGTATGTAACCCTGAGATTTGGCCAGCATACCTTTGTCCAGGGCAGGACAGCCTCTGGCCCAGCCAAACTGCGAAATCTCATTTGTGTGGATGCTGCGTGATGTGTTGCCCAGTTACAAATCTGAACCGCAAAATATCAGTCAGTTGGTTAGTTGTTCATCCATCGTTGACGTCAATGAGGACCTCGACACCATTATGATGGAGTCGAGACTAGCGCGTGATTTGGATTTAAGTGAGGGAGAGTTGTGCAGTGTCAGCCTCACTCTCTCTTCCCAATTCCCATCTGGATCCAGTGGCAAGACAGAGTCTAGACGGCTGGAGATGGGACTAGGCGCAGTGGATGACCAGGACGTCTTTTGTGTCTTGTCCTGCTCTACATGTTCCACGACGCTTGCAGAGACCGCCTTCTTGACTGTTGGACCTTCCACTGGTCTCGTCCGCTCAATCCGCCGGAGTCTGTCTTCACATGCTGGGATAGACAACTCCCTATCACACCGAGGGTTTGAGACCCGTCGGCTACCCTCATCTGGTTTAGCCGGCTTGTCGAAGCCATTGCCCGGGGTGTGGCCGCTGTCGCATGCAAACAGCTACGGGGAGCCACAGGTGAGAGCTGAGTGCCAGGTGGGGACCAAAGGTGGACTAACCGCCCTGAAAAGGACGCGACATGTTCCCCTATCAGAGGTGCTACCCCTCCCTAACATCCCATACACCCCAGACATCAGTCAGTACACTGTATGCAATAAACAATTGAACATTATAAATCTTAATCTGACTATAGGGTTAGTAAAGAAAATAAAAAGAAAAGGGGCCTATTTTAAGGAAACAGTCTAAAGTGCATGTTGGAGCTCATGGAATCATGCATTCGACCCCCATCAAGCCCTCCGAGTGTCACTGACCGTCAGACCCTCGCTTCGAGTCCAGTCCGTCCGATGGACTACCAACTCTCTTCATTCACGTTTTCTCTCTTCATCTCTTGCCAACAAAAGACCGCGAAATCCCTGCTCTCTGACCCACAAAAAAGAACAATATGCCTCTCATTGGCTAGCATACATTCCAAAGCCGCTGTTATCTCTAGTCATAACCCAAACATCGCTGCTACAGTGAAACTATTACCTCAGTAGTGAAACATTGCAGATAGACCATTACATTAGCAGTGAAGCCTTACAGTGCGTACATGTACAATTACCATTAGTTGTAAGAGGCATGCCTGGTTGTTTAAGGTCTGTTGCCACCACTGCAGTTGTGGAAGAGAAGTCCAATCTGATAGTATTGGATTACCCTTGTACAGTTTTGGCTTCCCATGCAGTTTTGCGACTTAAATTCAGCAGCCACGAAGCATTTTACAGCAGTAAGGTGTAAAGGTTATGTGGTCATGTTACTCTCTAAACCCAATCTTTCCTTCCCCATGCCACTGCACTAAACCCCGCTTCTTTTCTTCCATTAACTAAGCCTGAGGATAACGCACTTTTACAGGATTGTGTGACGATAGTGGAAGCCACCATATTTCTTCGTCTTGACCTGCACAGTATTCCTCTTGATAACTCAGACATAATTCTGTTCACTGACAGATCTTCCATTCTCCCATCAAATTCCTCCCTCAATTGTTGAGGAGCCATCAGTGTAGAGAACCAGATCTGGGTTCAACAGAGGCACTTCTTAATAATAATTTGCATCTTCTTGGCATGTTATTGTTCTTGCACAGTCATGGTCATCGACAGTGTAGCTAAGTCATCTGATGTTTGCTCTGCCACTGCAAATGACAGCTGTTGGGCTGGGCCTAGTCATTTTTGTAACTTTGACAAAATACCTGTTGCATCTGCAATTGTAGCCTGAAGATGTGCTGTCCAATCAATGTTTTCCTTCCCTTGTGAGGTCAGGGTTGAGCTTGCTGTCGAGGTCGTTTTTGTCTTTGTAGAGAAGTTTATTTCTTATGGCAACAGGATCTGGTTCTTTGATCTCTTCTGCCATATGACTTGCATATCAAATTCTATTTGTTCTGTTGGTTAGCAGGTGGAGACTGTTGATCCATCTGTATCGATCTTATTCCGGTGTCAATATCCCACTCCACTTGTTTATCAGTTTGTACCAGTTCACTGTAGAAAACAGCAGTTTCACTCCAATTTGCTTTTTTTAGCTTCACCATATTGGCAACATCTGGTTTCAAAACATCCTCGAAAATCGACTTGAGAGGGCCATATATAGCGCCTTCGAAATTATCTGCGTATTTTCCTGGGTCTCCTGAGTAACTGAGCCAAATTGTCCTATGGCAGTCTTTATATTCAGGAACAGCCTCTGAGGCTTTTGTTTGCAATTAACCACTTTCTTCCAGTCAATCTGGTTTGGGGCTTGCCCTCCAACCACGCCTTAATTGCTTCCCAACCAGCAGGTAAATTCTGCTTCTCCTTTCGTATATGATCTTCAACTCACCGTGTCAAATGGTTTATTTGCCGAGTTATCAGCATGGTAACTAAAATTTGAATACCCACATATGGATGCAATTTGTATACATTCTTATTCATTGAAGTTCAGCCCAACAACTTCCCTGCATCATTCATCATTTTTTCTGGATCTAGTGGCTGATGAAAAATCTCCTGTTTCCTTTCATACTCTCCATCATCAGTCTTGTGTGCTTTCCCTCTCTTAGTTTTTACTGGGACAAGTCCTGCCATGACTGCCAGACCAATTACCTCATTACTGTCATCATCACTTAAGCCACTAGAGGTATCTGTTGGAGTCAGTATCACTTTGCGGTTCCTTGGAGTTCTCGAGGTGCTGCTGTTTCTGTACTGGCTGCCTTTCAGCAAGATTGACATCGTTGTTAACACCGCCCACTGGGATAAACATCTCATTTTCCACAGCTAACCCAAACCCAAAAGAGGTTTCTAAACCAAGAAGAGGTTTTCCTTCCAGATGACCCTTCTATAATGTGTTCCTGTTACCTTGTTCCTTCAGCTGACTTTCTCCTGAAACCCTCACTAGGATGGCGATATCAACGTCCGTGTTCGAGACTAAAACAACACTGGGGCACCCATATCTTTCACTGTTGGAGATTCCCAGGGTTTTCACATTCCAATGACTCAACTTCACTTCATCAAGTCACGTCAAGTGTATTGTCGTTTAACTATATACATGTAGTTAACGTATATAATCAAATAATGTATATTGAATCGGGACAACTTTTCTCCGTACCAGGGTGTAAATCACAGTAGTGCACATAACACGCGATGATTTATGAAGGTAAGGAGAAAATCTGCAGATGAATCACACATAAACAACAAACTAAAGTGCATTAATATTAAATATTGTACTGGAACAGATTAACCAGTGACACTTCGAATTCGATGCGGCAGGGAGTTCAGAAGCCGAATAGCCTTGGGGAAGAAACTGTTTCAGATCCTGACCATTCTTGTTTTTCTGCATTGTCGCCTCCTTCCTGATGGTAGAAAGTCAAAGAGGATGCTGGATGGATGAGTGGGATCCCTAATACTACTTAGGGCTCTGTGTATGCAGAACTTCTGATAAATTCCCCCGATGGATGGTCGGGAGACCCCTTTCATCCTCTGGATGTTTTCATCTCTGAATCAACTTTGACGCCGACTTTGTTTGTACCTCGTGATTTGTTACTCAATTAATATCACTGTGTGCACAGTACTGGGTATGCAATTGGGACCCTGCTCCAGCGCCTTGACACATGGCTTCTGATTTACTGACAGCCGAATGCGTTTCATGATGGTGACATCCTCAGT
The DNA here is from genome assembly GCF_030028105.1 of Mobula birostris. Classification (NCBI taxonomy): domain Eukaryota; kingdom Metazoa; phylum Chordata; class Chondrichthyes; order Myliobatiformes; family Myliobatidae; genus Mobula; species Mobula birostris. The sequence goes on along the minus strand of NC_092379.1, from coordinate 20,167,460 downwards.
ACACTTCTGTATGTAGCTGGTCACAGAATCCACATATTCCTTGATGTTATCATGATTGCAATTGGTAGATTGCACCTTCAGACCAGGTTTTCACCACCTTTAGAACTGGTTTGCCCCGTTTGTATGCTGCAATTAGTATTAGTATAAGAGTCAATGTGGCGTCGAGGCACTGCGTTATGCGCAACTGGCATGTTAGTATAAACCAGGTCAAGTGTACTTTCACATCTGGAAGCAAAATCAACATGTTGGTGGAACTCAGGCGAGATTGTTTTTAGGTTGGCATGGTTAATACCGCGGGTTGTTTGATGGCGGGGTGCCTCACCGACATGACAAAGGAGTGGACTGGAAAATATACACAGCTACTCATGACGTCTTTATCAACAACGTTGAGGAATTATTGCAGTTGTTCCGGTAAATCAACTGGAAAATCTGTGGATATCAGAACTACTGACACTGCCTGTCCTATCAGCGCAGACCCTGCAGCACCAACCAAATACCGACCGATCTTTTCTATGACCTCGGACAGGATTGTACATTCAAAACCGAACAGCCGAAGAGCGGGCGGGAAGATTGACAAGCTGTGATTGGAGGATCGGCCGTCACGTGATGAGAGGGGGGTCGGGAGCTGTTCGAGCAGCGAATTTGATTCTCAATGGTCGGTGGCCGAGTGTGGGCTGGTCGAGGTTCTCACCGGAGGTCGGGACAGCCGGCAAGAGGTGATTCGGGGAGAGAGTGGGGTTGGGGAACAAGCGATACGGCAAAAGTTCTGACTGGAGGAACGGACAGAAGGTGACATACGGCCTCCTCCGACTCGCACTTGTCAGAGGCTTTGAGCGCTGATTAGTCTCCCGGTGCCCGCGCGACTGGCGAGGGACGAGCGCGCGTTAAAGGCTCCGGTCGCGGGAAGAGAGCGCGAGAAAATGAGGCTCCGATTGGTTGACGGGTGAGCGCACGTGACGAGGCGTCGAGCGCGCGCATCCCTCCGACAGCGCAACCGCGAGCGGCGGGAGAAAGGAGGCGCCAGCGCTCAGCTTTCGTGTCCGGTAGTCCGCAGTCCGTGAGTGGAGGAGCCTGAGGCTGGGCCTCACCGGAGGGGAGATCAGCGGCCAACGGGACAACACATTGCAGGGTAAGGGGAGAGGCAGAGCTGTGAAGCTCGTTGGTTTCCTAGTATATCAGACCAATATTTCAACGGTTCCATTTAATATTAGAGAATGTATACAGTATACAACCTGAAATTCTTACTCTCTGGAGACATCCCCGAAACAGAAGAAACTACCCAAAGAATGAATGACAGAACAAAACGTAAAAACCCCAAAGCCTCCTGCTCCCCTCACGTACAAAACAGCATCAACCCCACTCCCCTCCCCCACTTATTTTAGCATAAAGCATCAGCATTCTTACCACCCACCATGCAAACAAAAGCAAAGCCCCCAAAGAGAGATCATGGTTTACGGTCAATCAATCTGTTCCCTCCAACACAGACTCCAGCTGAACAAGAGCAGGAAACGAGGAATCAACATAAGGGTGAGCAGGAGACACGGGAGACTGCAGATGCTGGAATCCTGGGGCAACAAGTAGTCTGCTGGATAAACTAAGCAGTTTGACCAGTGCTTGTGGGTGGAGGAATATGTTGCAGGCACAAGGCGTATATGAGCAATCTGAGCTGGAGGGGCAGGTAAGGGAGCACATGATGGGAGTGGTGATGTGTGAAATAGCCAATGGCTGGAATGCAGCCAGGTATGGAAAAGGGCAATAAGAGTGAGAAGAGTAGGCCAGACAGCATCTGTAGAGATAGAGAAAATGGTTTTATATTACATTTTTGTGGATGCTCTTCATCAGAGCTAAACAGTTCTGTCACAAATTGGAATGGCTGGTTATCTGAGATTGTGAGTCATCTCTTAGGCACAGGGTTTGTGATGTGCTTAATTGTGAGATATGATGCCCTTCCTCAAGCTTCACCTTGAGTTGTCAAAGTGAGGATGATCAGAGTGGAGTGTTGAATTCATGTGAGAACAAAGTGGGATCTGTTAGAATAAAGAATTCTTGAAATCAGTTACTGGGTTTGTGGTTTCCCAGTGTAGAGGCGTCCACATCCTGAGCAGGGGATCAACTACAGTAACTCAGAGATGTGCAAATAAAGCACGGTCTGATCTGAAAGGAGCCTTTGCATCTCTGGGAGTTGGGTTGGGATCAAGTTAAAAAGGCAGTTGTTTGATCTCCAAAAGTTGTGAGGACAGCAAGTGTTATGTAGTCACAGCAAATCAATGCAGAAGAGTGAAGTGTGGAAGAGATAATCTAACTCAATTGTTAAATGGAAGGGGCGGAAATTTTCGCTGTCAATGACATTACCTGGGAGGTGATGGAAATGATGGAGAATGATTAATGAATTGTGGGAACTTGTGGACCTGCTGATGAGTGGGAGGTGATAATGGAGTGAGAGCTGGAGTGCTGTAAGTGGAAAAGACATGGTTGAGATTTGGTCAACTATGGTGGAGGAGAAGGGATGTTTTAGAGAAAAGAAGGTCACCTTGTAAACAGTGATGTGAAGGTACCATCGGATCAAATACAGTGGACCCAGGGAAACAGAATGTAGTGGGATCCTTTCAGCAAGTAGAAAGGGAGGATTGAATCTGGTTTAATGGTGGAATTGACACTAGATTGGTTATGTCTGTATTCTGTGCATGTCACTGGGACAGACATTGGGCTCTGATTGACTGTTTTTTGTCTCTCTGATGGGTATATAGGGCCATACTCTGTTGGAATAAATGGTGGGACAGTGGTGGGGATGAAACTCAATGGTGATTGTGTCAATGTCTGTGGCATGTACGTTAGGACTGGAAGGCGGGTGAAGTATGGGTCGGGCACTGGATAGTGGATGTAGTGCAGGAAGGACTCTGGAGAGTGATTCTGATTGTTTAATGTATAGATAATAAGTCGGACATGGTGGGTGTAACTGAGATATGTCATTGTGTGACTGTTGGACGTGTGGAGTATACAGAGTCAATAAAGTTGGTGACAGGACGTTGATTACATGGTGGGTAGCCAGGTAAATGTGGGGTTTGTCTGATGTTACTATAAACTTCTGTGAATGGGCATCAAACCCCTGGCCATGTTAGCTCACAACCATCTCACCGAAACCAAGCTCTGAGAATGTGTTCCCAGTACAACATGCGTCCATTTCAGACTCTTGGTGGAAAGGTGACATCAGGGAAGTGCATCAACTGTCCCTGCCTAATCCCAACATCTCTACAACAATATTTTGATGGATAATTCCTTTTGTTTTCGTTTGCATTTATATTAATTCAATACAGAAAATGTGATAAGGTCTGATTGTTTTCTGTTGTTCACTCTTACATTCTTCATGTTCTCAGAACTCAAGGGTTACAATCTTCTTACTCTTCTTCAAACTCAGTGAGTCTGACCCACAATTCACCTGTCGTACTCATGAAAACCTGATCTTCCTGGCTATACAGATCACACAGGAGCACTCAGTTATCATTAGTGATCAAAATGCAGAAAGGAATTGGGTGAGTTTCACTTACCATGAGCCGGGACTTGGCGCAAGAGGTAAGAGAGTCTAAAGCAGGTAGGTCCCATGACCTTCTGGTGAGTTTCATTTAACAGGCTCCAAAAGTGCAGCGTTTACAATTAGTAGGTTAATAATTGGTTAGTTATGATCTAATTAACAGGAGCCAATACAAGAAATTAGGATCAGGCAGAGTTGCCTTTGTGACAGTGGGCCAGTAGACTGGAGGAGAGCAGAAACTTTGACTCAACAGCCTTTGATATGAAGAAGTGGTGTATGTGGCTCAGATTTGGGGAATAAGGATAATTTTCTAAAAAGGCTTCACTGAGAATGCACAGGTAAGGTTATATTTTGTTGTTCATCCTCAGTCCTTGATTCAGTCAATGCAGGATAGTGGTTAGGCAGTGGAATGTTCCTCCTAAAAAGACGTAGGAATTCAGGGAACCTCATGGTTTACATGTGTCGACAGTTCACCCTTGCATACTGGGTCAAGGAACTGGGGCTGGACCTGCAGGCACTTGGGATCATCTGGGAAGCTGATGGCTTTAGAGATGAGACCTTTACTGATGTGTTCACAACTAAAGTGCACATTTCAGATATATGGGGGAGGACGGGGGGAATGCAATTCGTGCAAGGGTCCCCTGTGGTCATTCCCCCGTCTAACAAGTACATGTCTTTGGATACTGTCGAGGGCGATGTTCGCTCAAGGGCTAGCAGACATTGTCAGATCTTTGACTCTGTGACTGGCTCTTAGGCTCAGAGAGTGAGCATGCAGGCATACTGGTCATCATGACAGATGACTCAATGGACTTAGAAGTATCTTAGAAATTTGTGAAAACTCAGTGTCATCTGAAACATTGTCAAACTTCTATAGCTGCGCTGTGGAGACAACACTGACTGGTTGCATCATGACCAATACCCTTGAACAGAAAAACCTGAAGGAGGTAGTGGATACAACCAGGCCCATTGTGGGTAAAGCCCTCTCCACCATTGAGCACGTCTACAAGGAGCACTGTCACAGGAAAGCAGTGCAATTATCAAGTTCCTACTCCATCCCGGCCATGTTCTCTTCTTTGGAAGGAAGTACAGGAGCCGCAGGACCCACACCACTAGGTTTAGGAACAGTTATTACCCCTCAACCATCAGGCTCTTGAACCAGATGAGATAACTTCACTCACCCCAACACGGAACTTCCTGCAACCTATGCTATAACTTCTTCGTGACTGTTCATGAACTGTTCCCGCTACCGACAACTGTTCATCTCATGTTCTTGATATTTATTGCTTATTTATTTATTGTTATTATTTTGTTTGTTTCTTTTTTAATTTAGTATTTGCGGTTTGTTGTCTTTTGTTCATTGGTTGCTTGATTGGCATGTGTGTGTTTTTTCATTGACATGATAGTGTTTCTTTGTATTTACTCTGATGCCTCAAGAAAATGAATTTCGGGGTAGTATGTGGTGACAACAAGGGAGGGTTTAAACTAGATTGGCAAAGTAGTGGGACACGAGAGTGTGAAGTCAGTGAGAAGACAGGGTTATATTCAGCAACCCAAGAGTGTTCACCCAGCAATCAGCATAGCCATGTTTACAGTGAAGTTGCAGTTAAGACCACTGATTTAAATTATATCTCGTTACATATACTTATGTTAACAGGTAGGTTGCATGAAATGAGAGGATTGTGGATTGTTTCTAGTAAATGGAATATTGTGGCCATAACAGAAAAGTGGCTGAGGGAGGGACAGTGTAGTGGTCAGGGATACTTGCTTTAGGCATGGCAGGAAGAGATAAGACTGGGGAGGGTGTTGCCCTATTGATAATGGAGTGCTTAGAGAGGACATTCTTGAGGGGTCATCTCGTGAGGGCTTTGGGGTTGAACTTAGGAATACGAAGGGGATGGTCACCTTGGTCTGGCTAATTACAGATTCCCCCAGTAGTCAGTGGTAACTGGGGGAGCAGGCATGTAGAGAAATTGCACATAGTTGTGAGAACAGTAGAGAAGTGCTCAAAGGAAATATCAAATTTCCTGGTGTCACCTGGGTCACTCAGAGAGCAATGGGCCTGGATGGGGAAGAATTTGTGTGGAGTGTTCAAGACAATGTCCTCGCATATTATATAGAGGAAACTATTTGGGAAGGAGTGCTACTGAACCTCCTCTTAGGCAAAAGGATGGCCAAGTAACAGAAGTGTAAGATGGGGAGTCTAGTGACCACAGTTCTACAATTATAGTTTTAAAGTAGTAACGGGAAAAAAAGAGAGAACCACAGGAGCTATCATTTTCCTATTTGATAGGTCCATGTGGTAAAGTCCTTAACTACAGCAAGGCCAACTCAAGGAATTAGGCTGGATCTAGCTTTGTTTGACTGAGTGACTCTATTTAAAGATAAAGAAATATTTGGCAAGTGAGAGGTTTTTAAAAGGGTGAATCAAGAGTCCAGGGGACAGCACGTTCCTGTTAGTGTGAATGGTAGACGTACCCAGTTCAGGAAACCCTGGTTTTCAAAAGATATCAAGACTATGGTAAAGAAAAAGAAGAAAGTGTACAATGTGTTTAGGCAGCTGGATGTGAAGGAATCCCTCGATGAATATAAAAAGTTTAAATCCAGGCTTAAGAGGGAAATCAGGAGGGCAAAAAGAGGATATGAGATAGATTTGGCAGGCAAGGTTCATTAGCTACCTTCACAGTAAAAGGTTGTCTATGGAGAGACTGTTTCCTTTGAAAGGCCATCTTGATAATTTGTGTGTTTAATGATTCAAGGAAGCAGAGGGTGGTGGTTGAAGGTCAATTCTCTGACTGGAGGATAGTGACTAGTGGTCACCAGTGGTCAGTGTTGGGACCTCTGTTATTCGTGATTTGAGTAAATTATTTGGAATGTGAGTGTACAAGGCACAATTCGCAAGTTTGCTGATGATACTAAATGAGGTGGTCTTGTTGATAGGAAGGAGGTTACATTGATTTGCCAAAAGATCTTGATCTGTTCAAGAGAAGAACTAAAGAATAGCAAATTAGATCAAAGTGAGATGATGTTTTTTTAGACAGTCAAAACAGGGAAGTACATACAGTAAGTGGCAGGGTACTGATGAGTACTGTGGAACAGAGAGACCTTCCAGTCCCAAGTACACAATTCACTGAAATCAGCTGTACAAGTTCAAAGTTCAAAGTAAATTTATTATCAAACTACATACATAGATGTCACAATATACCACCCTGAGATTCATTATCTTCTGGGCACTCACAATAAATACAGGAAACAAAACAGAATCCATAAAAGACTGCATCCAACAGGACAGATGAACAACCAATGTGCTAAAGATAAGTGTGCGAATACGGAAATAAAAAGGAAATATTAATAATAATAATAAATAAGCAATAAATATTGAAACATAAGATGAAGAGTCAAGGATGTGAAGGGTCAAGGATGTCTCTGATCGCTTGCATGACATTCTGAAGTGGGAGGGTGATCAGCCAGATGTCATGGTGCACATCGGTACCAATGACGTAGCAAGGAAGAGTGAGGAGGTCCTGGAGAGTGAGTATAGAGAGCTTGGTAGGAAGTTGAAAAGCAGGACCTCAAGGGTGGTAATCTCAGGATTGCTACCTGTGCTGCGTGCCAGTGAGGGTAAGAATAGGATGCTCTGGAGGATGAACAAGTGGCTGAGGAACTGGTGTAGGGGGCAGGGTTTCAGATTTCAGGATCATTGGGACCTCTTCTGGGGCAGGTGGGACCTGTACAAGAGAGACAGGTTACACATGCTCTACAAGGGGACCAATATCCTTTCAGGGAGGTTTGTTATTGCTATTGGAGAGGCTTTAAACTACAAACGTCTGTAGATTTGCAGGGAGATGGGCACCAGAGTGCCAGAGCTGACAGTGAGACTGGGGTGAAAATAAATGATGTTAAAAGTTCAAGCAAAGCCGCAAATAGAAAGGTTGTGAGTGGTGGTAAAAATCTTCTGAGATGTATATATGTCAATGCTAGGAGTATTGTGGGGAAGGCAGACGAGTTGAGGGCGTGGATTGAGACGTGGAATTATAACGTTATAGCAATTAGTGAAACTTGGCTACAGGAGGGGCAGGACTGGCATCTTAATATTCCAGGGTTCCGATGTTTGTCAGATGTGATAAAGGCAGAGGAATGAAAGTGGGGGGGGGCGCGGGTAGCATTGCTTGTCAGGGAAAAATGTTACAGCAGTGCTCAGGCAGGACAGATTAGAGGGCTTGTCTACTGATTCCTTATGGGTGGAGCTGAGAAACAGGAAAGGTATGGCCACATTAGTGGGGTTGTATTATAGACCACCCAATAGTCAGCAAGAATTGGAGGAGCAAATCTGCAGAGAGATAGCAGGCAACTGCAGGAAACATAAAGTTGTGGTGGTAGGGAATTTTAATTTTCCTCATATTGATTGGGACTCCCATACTGTTAGGGGTCTAGATGGGTTAGAGTTTGTAAAATGTGTTCAGGAAAGTTTTCTAAATCAATATATAGAGGTACCAACTAGAGGGGATGCAATATTAGATCTCCTATTAGGAAATAAGTTAGGACAAGTGACAGAAGTGTGTGTAGGGGAGCACTTTGGTTCCAGTGATCATAACACCATTAGTTTCAATTTGATCATGGATAAAGATAGATCTGGTCCTAGGGTTGAGGTTCTAAACTGGAAGAAGGCCAAATATGAAGAAATGAGTAAGGATCTAAAAAGCGTGGATTGGGACAGGTTGTTCTCCGGCAAGGATGTGATCGGTAAGTGGGAAGCGTTCAAAGGAGAAATTTTGAGAGTGCAGAGCTTGTATGTTCCTGTCAGGATTAAAGGCAAAGTGAATAGGAATAAGGAACCCTGTTTCTCAAGGGATATTGCAACGCTGATAAAGAAGAAGAGAGAGTTGTATGACATGAATAAGAAACAGGGAATAAATAAGGTGCTTGAGGAGTATAAAAAGTGCAAGAAAATACTTAAGAAGGAAATCAGGAGGGCTAAAAGAAGACATGAGGTTGCCTTGGCAGTCAAAGTGAAGGATAATGCAAAGAGCTTTTACAGGTATATTAAGAGTAAAAGGATTGTAAGGGATAAAATTGGTCCTCTTGAAGATCAAAGTGTTCGGCTATGTGCGGAACCAAAAGAAATGGGGGAGATCTTAAGTGGGTTTTTTGCATCTGTATTTACTAAGGAAACTAGCATGAAGTCTATGGAATTAAGGGAAACAAGTAGTGAGATCATGGAAACTGTACAGAGTGAAAAGGAGGAGGTGCTTGCTATCTTGAGGAAAATTGAAGTGGATAAATCTCTAGGAGATGACAGGGTATTCCTTCGGACCTTGAAGGAGACTGGTGTTGAAATTGCAAGGGTCCTGGCAGATATATTTAAAATGTCGGTGTCTATGGGTGAGGTGCTGGAGGATTGGAGAATGGCTCATGTTGTTCAGTTGTTTAAAAAAGGATTGAAAAGTAATCCGGGAAATTATAGGCCGGTAAGTTTGACGTCGTTAGTGGGTAAGTTACTGGAAGGAGTACTAAGAGACAAAATCACAAGCATTTTGATAGACAGGGACTTATTAGAGAATCAACATGGCTTTGTGCGTGGTAGGTCGTGTTTGACCAATCTATTGGAGCTTTTCGAGGAGGTTACCAGAGAAGTGGATGAAGGGAAGGAAGTGGATGTTGTCTACATGGACTTCAGTAAGGCCTTTGGCAAGGTCCCGCATGGGAGGTTAGTTAGGAAAATTCAGTCGCTAGGTATACATGGAGAGGTGGTAAATTGGATTAGACATTGGCTCAATGGAAGAAGCCAAAGAGTGGTAGTAGAGGATTGCTTCTCAGAGTGGAGGCCTGTGACTAGTGGTGTGCGATAAGGATCAGTGCTGGGTCCATTGTTATTTGTCATCTATATCAATGATCTGGATGATAATGTGGTAAATTGGATCAGCAAATTTGCTGATGATACAAGGATTGGAGGTGTAGTGGACACGGAGGAAGGTTTTCAAAGCTTGCAGAGGGATTTGGACCAGCTGAAAAAATGGGCTGAAAAATGGCAGATGGAGTTTAATACAGACAAGTGTGAGGTATTGCACTTTGGAAGGACAAACCAAGGTAGAACATACAGGGTAAATGGTAAGGCACCGAGGAGTGCAGTGAAACAGAGGGATCTGGGAATACAGATACAAAATTCCCTAAAAGTGGCGTCACAGGTAGATAGGGTCGTAAAGAGAGCTTTTGGTACATTAGCCTTTATTAATCAAAGTATTGTGTATAAGAGCTGACATGTTATGATGAGGTTGTATAAGGCATTGGTGAGGCAGAATCTGGAGTATTGTGTTCAGTTTTGGTCACCAAATTACAGGAAGGATATTAATAAGGTTGAAAGAGTGCAGAGAAGGTTTACAAGGATGTTGCCGGGACTTGAGAATCTCAGTTACAGAGAAAAGTTGAATAGGTTAGGACTTTATTCCCTGGAGCGTAGAAGAATGAGGGGAGATTTGATAGAGGTATATAAAATTATGATGGGTATAGATAGAGCGAATGCAAGCAAGCTTTTTCCACTAAGGCAAGGGGAGAAAAAAAACAGAGGACATGGGTTAAGGGTGGGGTGGGGGGAGTTTAAAGGGAACATTAGGTGGGGCTTATTCACACAGAGAGTGGTGGGAGTGTGGAATGAGCTGCCAGATGAGGTGGTAAATGTGGGTTATTTTTTAACATTTCAGAATAAATTGGACAGATACATGAATGGGTGGTGTATGGAGGGATGTGGTCCATTTGCAGGTCAGTGGGACTACGCAGAAAATGGTTTGGCACAGCCAAGAAGGGCCAAAAGGCCTGTTTCTGTGCTGTAGTTTTTCTGTGGTTTCTAAGAGTCCTTGAAAGTCAGTCCAAATTTGGGGAACAGTTCAGTGATGGGACAAGAGAAGTTAAGTGAAGATATTCCCTCTGATTCAAGAGTCTGATGGTTGAGTGTTAATAACTATTCCTGAACCTGGTGGTGTGGATCCTGAGGTTCCTGCTTTTCTTTGCTGAGAATAGAGCATTGGCTGGATGATGTGGGCCCTCAATTATGGAGGCTGCTTTTCTGTGACAGCATTCCTTGTATATGTGCTCAGTGGTAGGGAGGGCTTTACCCATAATGGACTGGGCTTTTCCATTCAAGGGCATTGGTGTTTCCATACCAGGCCATGATGCAACCAGTCAATATACTCTCCACCACACATCTGTTGAAATTTGTCAAAGTTTTGGATGTCATGCCAAGTCTTGGCAAATTGGTAAGAAGGTAGAGACGTTACCGTGCTTTCTTTGTAATGACACTGACACTGAGGAATTTAAAGTTGCTGAACCTCTCCACCTCTGATCCCCTGATGAGGACTCTTGGACTTCTGGTTTCCTCCTCGTGACCTCTGAAGTTTGTAAAATCATGATGGGTATGGAATGCTGGATGGTCATTGGCTTTTCCTCATGATTGGGAGTCCAACACAGGAGAGTACAAATAGAAGAAAAGAGGGCAGAGATTAAAAGGTGATCTGAGAGTTAACCGAAGCAACTTAGAGTACACTATTCTTGGCGGCCCGGAACGTGCATTGTCGCGCTGGGTGAGGTGACAATCCAACCCCGAGTAGATGTAAGCCGGAGTCTTTATGCTGCCGGTTCAGATGAGAATCAGGTGCCTTAATCAAGGAGCCCGGTAAAACACGGGGAAAAGGACATTAACAGAAATAAGGATTGAACGGACCGGACCATGACACTGAGTTCCTCCAGCATTTTGTGTGTGTTGCTTATTGATTTGTCAGGATTACAAACAGATTATGTGCCTCCATTCCCTAAAAGCTTTGGAGTTCTTGGACTTCCTCCTCAGGACACTCTCCATCAGGTCAAGTGAGGGGATTCTGTGCAACTTGCTAGGGCACCACTGACTTTCACAACATACCTGGACTGATCCTTCAATGTGTGTACGTTAACCCCTCACCAATGGGTGGCTTTGTACACAGTGTCTCTGTGTTCATTAGGTTGAAAATAACACTTCACTGTTGCATGTTTTTCCAGTTGATTTGAAATTGCTGTGAATATTTTTTTTTGTGATACTTTTGTTCTGAGTTTGCAACAGTTATAGAGAGGGTGGCAAAGTGATCTAGAGAAACAGACTACAAACCCAGCATAACTGAGAGCAATTTGCTTCAGTACATTAAAGGAACCTGGAATTCACATACCATGAATTGAGGGAAAAGATGATGTGAAACTGCTGAATTGTTATAATCTATCAGTTCCATTCTTTCATTCAGGGAGGGGAAAGTGTGAGTCCTTCTTGCTCTGGTCTTGCAAGAGATGTCAGAAGAAAAAAAAAACTATGTTTGACTGTCAGTGTCCTGAGATTGACAAAGATGCTGCAAAAGCACAAATTGTCTTTTTACTGCAAATGTCCTCAACTCAGATCCCCTACCTATTCTTACATCTCCTGCACCCTCCTCTACAGCCATAGTTTCAACCACTTAGGCTGTCGGCACTGGCATCTTCTGCCATAATTGTTCCCTCTCTGAAAAGCTGTTCCATAAAACACACATCCTTAACCAAGGTTGCAATCAGCTGATAAAACACAGAGAAATGGTGAGAGACAGATGACTTGAATTTGCCATCCTGCTGTTGACAACTATTTCATGTCACTTCATTTAGTCAGCAATGGTAGATACAAATTGGCATGTTAATGTAAAGATTTTAGAGGCAGCTGATAGAGGAAGATAAATGTGAATCTGGTGCATAGAGGGAGAGAGGGAGGGAGATAAATTATATGAAGAATTAAGAAATAAAAAAGAGATGCCTAGCCAGAGGGTTTGTCAGATCCTTGTTCTTCCCACTGTGACATGATCAGCTGACTGTCAGCCATTGGTATGAAAATGGAAACTGTCACCTGTGGTGCTCTAAAATAGGACTTGCTCATTAAGAACCTGTTTACTGATGTTCAGCTTCAGTTTTCTTCATACCACTCTGCTCCTGTTCTCATGAGGGCTTTGTTCCAAGCATGGACAGAAAAAAAGCAGAATTGTATTGAAGGGACGAGCCCTAAGGAAATAGCTGGTGTTCATAAGGCAGGAATTCTGTTGCACAAAGCCGAGCTGATTGTCACTCAAATGTGAGTGAACTCTATCCCTGTGAATCTTTTCTCATCATTTCCCTACATTTCATGTGATGCTCACTGATCTATAATTTGGTGAATAACCACAATTGCCCTTCTACAAAGAAAAACATTAGCAATTTTGCAGACATCTGGGACCTCAGGTGCCACTAAAGGAAATAAAAATACAACTAGCTCTTGTCCCAGCCCACTCACCCACCTCTTTATAGTGGTGATCTCTGTTCTACTCTTTCAGTTAAGATAAACGGCCTTCACCCAAATATTGATTAGCCATTTCCCTCCAAAATGTCAGATTCACTTGGACTATTTCCAACACCAACTTTCCCATTTCTAGGTCCACCGTCAATGACCGCAAGCCCACTAATTCCCATAGCTACCAGGACTAACCTTCCCATCAAATTCTTCCATGTAAGTGTGCCATTCCTTCCTCTCCGTTTCTCCATTTCTGTGGCATCTGTTCTTGAGAGGTGGCCTTCCAATACAGGACATCTAAAATATCGGGTTTTCAGAAAGAGCAGCAACCTCCAATTCAATCTCCTGCTACAATCGATAGAGACCTGACCCAAATCTCCATTTCCAACAACTCTATACTGAATACATCTCCCTCAGATAAAACTTGGTGATAGTTCCCTTTCATGTCACCAGCCTTCAGCCTTCACATCTTCATCCATTGTTGACTATTGAATTCAGTGCTCTCAAAGTGACCCAACTGATGACGAGGGAACCACCTTAGCAAACATCTGCACTTCAGGCACCATGGCCACCTATAGCTCCCACTTGGAAGCCATTTTAATTCCCCTCCCCATTGCCACAGTAAACCGTCTGATCTCGGCGTCATTCAGTGTCATGGTGAGGCTAAAAGCAAGTTAGAGGAATAGACCCTCATTCTCCAATTGAGTTATTGACAGTCTGATATTACAAATATTGGATTCACCAATTTCGGGTCAACTTCTCCTCCTCTGTCCCCTTTTCTCTCTCATCCTGATAAGCCCAGATCCTCTCATACACATCGCTCTTTCCAAACTCCACATCTCCAATGACACCACAGGGAAATTGTTTACTTCTGCCAAGTACATTTTAAGAGAGACCAAGCAGCAGTACCATGGTGTTTTGCTTATCGTGGAGAGTGAAGGTCAGAGTGAGATGGAATTTTTTATGATACTGTACTTAGCTTTCAACCTTAAAATGTCTAATTTCCTCAGCTCTGGTGAAAGGCTTGCGATATTAGTTTGTTGCTCTCTCCACAGTTAGTGGCTGTCCTGTAATTTCAGTAGTTTTTATCTCTTATTTGCAACACATGTAGTTATTTGTCCGTCAGTGATGATCACATTCTTCCTGTTGTTGAGACACCAATTTTGACTGAAGCAGATTTGATTTGAACAATTTGTTACCCTGGAATAATAACTACAACCAATAGGGGTCAGAGGAACACCTCCAGATAGTGAGCCTTTAGTTAAACTAGCTGCTGTAATAGTAACCGACAGTCTCTGGGTGTCAGGGTAACAGTCAGGCACAGAGACTCTGCTGGATGGTGTGGGTGGATTCCGGAGCATCAGGAGTTCCCGAGTCTGCAGGAGCTCCTCAGATGACATCACCATGTTGAAATATGTCTCCTTCCACATCCCAAATACATGCTTGTTTGTGGGTTAATTGGCCACTGTAAATTGCACGTGTTTGTAGAATCAGAGAGTCGAGGATCATGCAGTTAGAATCAGAATCTGGTTTAATATCACCAGCATATGTCTGAGATCATTTCTGAGGGATTGCTCCTTGAAGATGTCTTGGATACTACGGAGGCTAGTACCTATGATGGAGATGACTAATTTTACAATATTCTGTAGCTTGCTCTGATCCTTTGCAGTGGACTCTGCATACAAGACAGTGATGCAGTCTGTCAGAATGCTCTCCACAGTACATCTGTAGAAATTTTCAAGTGTTCTAGATGACAAACCAAATCTCCTCAAACTCCAAATGAAACATACTCACTGTCTTGACTTCTATATTACTGCATCAATATGTTGGGACCAGGTTAGATCCTCAGAGATCTTGACACCCAGGAACTTGAAACTGCTCACTCTCTCCACTTCTAATACCACTATGAGAATTGGTTCCTGTTCCCTTGTCTTACACTTTCTGAAGTTCACAATCAGCTCTTGAGTGCAAGGTTATTGCTGCAACACCATCCAACTAGCTCTTATATCTAACTCCTGCACACCCCCTCATCTCCTTCTACGATTCTGCCAACAATGGTTCTATCATAAGCAAATTTATAGATGACATTTGACCTGTATCTAAGCACACAGTCATGGGTGTAGAGAGAGTAGAGCAGTGGGTTAAGTGCCCATCCCTGTTGTATACCAGTGTTGATCATCAGCAAGTAGAAGATGTTATGACCAATCCACACGGTTTGTAGATTGCTGATTAGGAAATTGAGGATTCATTTGCAGATAGATGTACAGAGGCCCAGGTTCTGGAGAATTGGTGGTTTCATTCAGAATTGGAGGTGGTCACACCCAGAATACAAGCTTCACACAGTAGATGGGTGACCAGCAGGGAGGTTTCTTAAATCAATATGTAGGCGGTCCAACAGGAGGAGGAGCTGTACTGGTCCTGGTGTTGGGTAATGAGCCTGGCCAGGTGATCAACCTCTTAGTGGATGAGCAGTTAGGGAACAGTGACCACAACTCCTTAACTTTCAGGATAGCTATAGATAAGGACAGGTATGAACATTGCAGGAGATTCTTAAATTTGATAAGTGCAAATTCTGAGGGCATTAGGAAGGAACTCAGAAGAGTTAATTGGGAAAACCTTTTTTCTGGCAATTCCATATCAATCTTGTGGAAGGTGTTTAAAAATCAATTGCTCAGAGTATCGTAAAGTAGATTCCTGTTAGAAGGAAAGACAGGGATGGAATGATGAAAGAACTTTGGATGTCCAGAGAGGTGATGAATTTTGTCAAGAAGAAAAAGGAAAAGCATGCAAAGCTTTGGAAGTTAGAATCAAACGAAGCGAATGAGGAGTATAAATAAACCAGAAAAGAAGTAAAGAAAGGAATTAGGAAAGCCAGGAGGGGCTATGAAAAGCCCTTGGGAAGTTGGATTAAGCTGAATCCCAAGGTATTCTACACATACATCAAGAACAAGAGGATAACTAGGGATAAGGTAGGGCTACTCAAGGATAAAGAGGGAAACATTTGCTTGGATGCGGAGAAGGTGAGTGAGGTACTTAATGAACACTTTGCTTCAGTATTTCCCAAAGAAAATGACTTGGAGGAGTAGGAGATCATAGCTGAGTGCAGAGATATGTTAGGATGTTTAGAGGTTAAGGAGAAGGAAGTGTTGGATCTCCAAATGAGTATTACAGTGGATGTCCCCAGGGTCTGATGGGATTTACCCCAGGTTATTGAAGGAGGCAAAAGACAAGATTGCTGGGCCCTAAACTGGTATCTTTGTTTCCTCTCTAGGCACAGGCAAGGTCCCAGGTGACTGGCAATTAGCTAATGTTGTACCTCTATTTAAGAAGGGAACAAGGGAAAATCCTGAGAACTCTAGAATGGACAGACTCACATCAGTTGTAGGGAAATTGCTGGATAAAATTCTTATCGATAGAGATATTAGCTCTTTGGAATAATATTTAGTTTATCAACTCCAGAAGTTTAAATGTTTATTTCTGCTTCATATAACCTGGTTCCCTGAGTTTGACTGATTAATTCGTTGCAATTCTATAGTTTATTTGTTTCTTACTGTTTTCTTTGAATAATTCTATTTTTTGATTTATTCTCATAAATAATTCTTCTTTTTCTTCTCTTTTTTGTTTTTTTTCTTTTTGTTTTGAGCAATTCTCTCTTCTTTTCTCTTATACTCTTCTAATTAGTTTCTGTTCTTATTGTATTTTTTTGCTGAGTTAACTTTTTTTCAACATGGTGTTTTGAGTTCTCCTTCAGTTCTTGGGAATAATATTTAGTCTATCAACTCCAGAAGTTTAAATGTTTATTTCTGCTTCATATAATCTTGTTCCTGCAGTTTGACTGAGTAATTCATTGCTTTTGCGTAGTTTATTTGTTTTTTACTTTTTCTTTGAATAATTCTTTCTTTCGATATATTTTCATAAATATTTCTTCTTTTTCTTCTCTTTTTATTTTTTCTGTTTAAGAAATTAACAGACTTAACTTCAGTAAGTTCTCTTTGTAATTATTTTTTGCAAATATGTTTTGATATTTTTTAGTTCTTTTGAAGGTTAGTTAGTTTAGGTTTGAATTCATTTTGTACTAATTTTTTCTTCTCTTGCAGCTTTGCCAGTGGGATGCTGGGGAGGGATTTACCAGTAGATTAGCTTTCGCCCTCGCTTGGATGATTTTTTTCCTTGGGAGGTAGGTGGATGGGAATGGGCTGTTTTTTTAAAATCTTTTTCCCTTTTACCAGCTGTTTGGTAATCCCTGCCTCATCTATTGCTTGGTCAAGTATTTTGAATTTTAAGGCTTGGAGGTTTGGTACATTCCAGTGGTTTATATGTTTACCCTCTGTTTTAAACTTAATCAAATGGTTTACAATATTAATTTTCTTAGTTTAAACGTGAAAGATTTAAACCACCCTGTGAAATGCAATAAGATCTTTACTTATGTTAAGAAATTGAATGCCTCAATTATTTCTTTTTACAAGAGACACATGTTCGCAGATCTGACTGCGGGCGTTTGTTCAAATGTTGGAATGGTCTAGCTTTTCACTCTTCTTTTCAAGCCAAGGCCAGAGGTACTTCAATTTTGATTGACAATTCAGTTGCTTTGTTGAACATGATGTAGTGTCTGACCCCAATGGGCGGTTTGTTATAGTTTCAGGGAAACTAGATAACAAAATAATGGTTGTTGCTAATCCCTATGCTCCGAATATAGACGGTCCTGGCTTTTCTGAATTTTTTTTTCCCCCTTTTTACCAGACTTACATTTGTACTCTTTAATTTTGGGAGGGGATTTTAACTGTTGTCTTGACCCTGTTTTTGACCATTCATCTTCGAAACCATTGAATATTAGTAGAGCTGCCTCCTATAACCAATCATTTCTAATGAAATGTGGCATTATTGATGTATGGCGTTTTTTACATCCATCAAGTAGAGAATATTCCTTTTTTCTCATGTTCCTCATACCTAAGATTGATTATTTTTTCGTCGATAGTCACTTGATACCCTCTATTCGATCCTGTGATTACAAAGAAATTGCTGTTTCAGATCATGCCCCCTTCTTTTTATCCTTAAATCTTCCGAGTGTTTCTCGATCAAACAGATTTTGGTGTTTTAATTCAATTTTACTATAGGATAAGGCTTTTTTTTTTACAATTTTTAGAGAATCAAATTACTTTTTTCTTTGAGAAGTTTACGCTAGATGGCACTTCTAACCTTATTACTTTGGGATGCTTTCAAGGCTTATATTAAAGGCCAAGTTATTTCCAATACAGCAAGTATTAAGAAAAAAAAAACGAACAAGGAGAGAACTGATTTAGCCAATCAGCTGAATCATTTAGATCAAAAATATGCTTCTGATCCGGATCCCATTTTGTATAAAAGACGTGTGGAAGTTAAAACTAAATATGATCTGTTTTAACTTACCCTGTTGAAACTCAACTTTTAAAATATAAAAGTCAATTTTATATTCATGGTTATAAAACAGGCAAACTTAATCAACTTTAACAATTAAACGTCAAATTAAGGAAATCTCCAAAGCGAATGGTGATAAAACTTCTGATCAATTAGAAATAGACGATACTTTTAGAGAATTTTACTCTAAACTGTATAGTTCAGATTCCCCTAAAAGCCAATTTTGCTATGAATAATTTTCTAGATCGTTTTAAACATTCCCTCACTTTCTGAGATTAATCAAAGATGGTTAGATCAATCTTTTTCTTCTGAGGAAATTGCCCGGGTTGTCCACTCTCTGAGTTCGGGGAAGGCACCCGGCACTGAGGGATTATCTGGAGAGTTCTACAGGGCTTTTGCCCCTTTGCTTATTCCTCACTTACTTTCTGTTCTTTCTGACTCTTTTAAATTAGGTAGATTGCCACAATCTTTTTATGATGCCTCTATTTCACTTATTTGCAAAAAGAATTAAGATCCAACTGATTGTTCTTCCTACTGACCTATTTCTTTACTTAACATTGAGGCTAATATTTTATCTAAATTTTTGGCTCATAGGATGGAAAACATCCTGCCTTTTATTATCTCTGATGACCAGACCGGATTTATAAAAATTGTTATTTTCATTTTAACATTTGTCATTTACTGGATGTTATTTATTCTCCCTCTAAATAAAATTTTGAATGTGTGATTTCTTTGGATGCTGAGAAAACCTTTGACCGGGTTGAATGGAATTCATTATTTAAAATATTAGAAAAATATAAATTTGGCTCCGATTTTATTCAATGGATTATATTACTTTATTCATCTCCCACTGCACAGGTTCTTACCAACTCTCAAAGTTCTAAACCATTTAATCTTCAACATGGAACCAGACAAGATTGTCCTTTGAGTCCTTTGCTTTTTGATCTGGCTTTAGAGCCATTAGCCATCGCGTTTCGTGAACCTGTTGACATCTCGGGTATTTTAAGGAAGGGTATCACTCATCAGGTGTCGCTTTATGCTGATGAGCTTTTGCTCTACATTTCTAATCTGGAGTGCTCTCTACCCTCAATACTCACTTTACTTTCTGAATTTAGTCAGTTCTCAAGATATAAACTTAATCTTCATAAGAGTGAACTTTATCAGTCAACTCTGACCTTCCTTTTAAAATTGTAAGAAATCAATTTACGTATTTGGGTATAACAATTACTAAGAATTATAAATTTCTTTTTAAAGAAAACTTTATCACTCTTTTGGAATATGTTAAGAAGGTACTATCAAATTGGTCTCCCCTTTCTTTATTGCTGATTGGATGGATTAATTCTATTAAAATGAACATTTTGCCTAAATGTTATATCTATTTCAAGCCCTACCTGTTTTTATTCCTAAATCCTTTCTCGACTCTTTAGACTCGGTTATATCTTCTTACTTATGGAAGAATAAAACCTCCTGATTAAACAAAGTTCATCTTCAGAAAGCTAAAAAATGGGGGATTAGCCCTACCCAATTTTAGGTTTTACTACTGGGCAGTCAATATACGTTACCTTACGTTTTGTATATACTACATTAATCGTGAAGACTGTCCGGTTTGGGTTTCTTCAGAAGATAATTCTGTTAATAAATGTTCTATTATTTCTCTTTTTGGTTGTTCAATTCCTCTATCCTTAAGTAATTTAACTGATAATTTTGTAGTTAAACATTCTTTGAGGATTTGGTTACAATTTAGGAAATTCTTTGGGTTATTTGGTTTTTCACTCTCTAGTCCCATTTTTTCTAATTATTTTTTTTAACCTTTGACTGATGTAGTTTTTAAAGAGTGGAATAGACTGGGTATTAAATGGTTTCAGGATATGTTTGTTGGAGAAAGTCTTTCTTCATTTGATCAACTATCTATTAATATAATCTTTGTAAAGCTCACTTTTTTAGATATTTACAAATTAGAGACTTTTGCGTTCTCAACTTTATACATTTCCTAAGTATCCAGATAAGAACTTAATTGATAAAATTTTTACTTTGAAACCTTTTCATGATGGAACTATTTCTAATATCTATAATATGTTGTTGGCATTGAGAAATATTCCGTTAGCTAAAATTAAAACCCTCTGGGAACATGACCTGCAGATTTCAATTGATGAGGATACTTGGAATGAAATTTTTAAACTGGTTCACACCTCTTCATTATGTGCATGTCACTCTCTTTTACAATTTAAAGTGTTTCATAGAGCCTATATGACTGAAGATAAGCTATCTCGTTATCACTCAGATATTTCTCCATACTGTAATAGGTGTAATGTCGAAGAGGCCTCTCTAATTCATATGTTTTCGTCCTGCCCACAGCTTGATAAATTTTGGAAAGAAATATTTCAAACACTTTCGGAGCTTTTTAAAGTAAACCTTAAACTCTGACTGCCTTGTTTGGCATTGTTGGAGGAAATAATTTTACTCTTAAGCTGAATGATTTACATATTTTGGCTTTTATTTCTCTTTTAGCCAGAAGAGTTTTGTTGCTTAAATGGAATGATGCCACTCCACCTACTCATGCCCGTTGGTTAATTGATGTTATGTCATGTTTAAATCTAAAGAAGATTAGGTGTTCTATTTCTATACCTAGATAAGATTTTTTCACATTATGGGACCTTCTTGGAATTACTTTCACAATTTTCGATTTGGTCAGCAATGATGATGGCTATTATATGTTCAAATTTATGACTTCATGTCAGAGATGTTTTTTCTTTTAACCAAACAGCTGTTTCTTTTTTCTCTTTTTTTCCTCTTTTTTTCTGTTTGTTATGGGATTTTGATTTAGATTACAATAAATATACCATTTCAATATTATGGTTATTAATAGATTTGGAGCAATTCAATCTTGTTTCTTGTTCCATAATATTATAATATATTTTGTATTAGTCAATGCAAATAATCAATAAAAAATTGAAAAGAAAGAGAGATGAGCATCTGGAAACCCATGGCCATCCTAGGGAGAGCCAGCAGGCTTTGTGCATGGCAGGTCGTGCCTTACCAACTTGATTCAGTTTTCTGAAAATGTGATGAGACAGATTGATGAGTGTAGGGAAGTGTATGTTGTCCACATGGATTTTAGTAAGGCATTTGACAAAGTCCCTCCTGGGAGACTAATCCAGAAGATTAGGATGCATGGGGTCCATGGTGAATTGTGTGCTTCGATTCAGAACTAGGTTGCTCTGTGGAGGTTGTTGGTAGTGGTCAAGGGGACTTATTTGATCTGGAAGTCTGTAATTCGTGGTGTTTCACAGGGATCTGTGCTGGTACTTCTGCTGTTTGTGATGTATATAACTGACCTGGATGAAAATGTAGATGGGTGGGTTGAAAATTTGCAGATGATACCAAGATTGGCGGAGTTGCGAATACTGCAGAAGCCTGGCAAAGAATACAGCACGATGGACATCAGTTGCAGATATAGGCAGAGAAATTGCAGATGGAGTTTAACCCAGATAAATGTGAGGTGTTGCACCTGGTAGGGCAAATGCAAGGTCCTTTACAATGTTGCTGAGTAGAGAGATCTTGGGGTCCACTTTCATAGTTCCTTGAAAGCGGTGACACAGGTCGACAGTGCAGTTAAGAAGGCTTATGGAATGCTTGCTTTTATTAGTTCAGGCATTGAGTTCAAAAGTCAAGGGGTTATGTTGCAATTTTATGAAATTCTGGTTAGGCCAGATCTGGAGGATTGGATTCAGTTCTGGTAACCCCACTATAGGAAGGATGTTGAGACTTTGAAGAGGGTCAGAAGAGGTTTAACAGGTTGCTGTCTGTTTTTGAGGGAATGAGAGGCTAAACAAACTTGGGCTGTTTTCTTTGGAGTGGCAGAGGCTGAGGGAAGGTCTGAAAGTGGCTTAAAAGATTGAGAGGCATAGGTAGAGTCGATGGGGTATCTTTTACCCAGAGTAGAATTTTCAAATACCAGAGGGCATGTATTGAAGGTGAGATGAGATAGGTTCAAAGGGGATGTGAGGGGTAAGGTTTTCACTCAGAGTAGTGGATGCCTGGAATGTGCTGCCTGATATGGTGGTAGAGACAAATACATTAGGAACTTTTAATAGACATGTGGATAGGTACATGAATATGAGGAAAATGTTGTAAAGAACAGGGCGAACCCAAACGCAGGACACTGGCACGGAGATTGAGTTAGGATGCAGACGAAGATGTGATCATGGCTGGAGCTGAACGGCAAACAGGAGGGTGAACAGGAAGGCAGGAGGCAGGTGGAACTTCTCTTGGCTCAGGGCATTGCAGGGGCTGAATGGCAAACAGGAGACAGGCGGCAGGCAAAATTCATCTTGACACGGAGCGTAGGAAGGCAAGCGGCAGACAATACTTTTCTTAACACGGACAGACGGAGTTACACAGGAAACCTTGGTACTGAAGTAAAACGTAGAATACTTATCTTGACATGGAGAGACAGAGTTTCACAGGTAAACCTTGATACTGAAGTAAACTTAAAATACTTGTTCAATATTTTTGTCAATTTCTACATAGAAGAATACAGAGTCCAAGAAAATACATATTATAAAACAAAAGTAAAAATATAATAATACCAGATACATTATATTGAATCACATTAATGAACTCCTTACTCTATATTCATATAGATTAGATTAATTCGTATGTTAGAACATGAACAATTTTATATAAAAAATCTATACGCTCGACCAAAGTCGAAACTGTTTGGTAAAGAAAAAAAGAAAAAAATAACCTTATCAGATAATGAAATATGCTATTAACCAGCTTCTGTACTTTAAAAGGAAATCAAAGATTTTGAAAATTATTTAAAAACGGCTCCCACTGATTTTGAAAATCATGGTTTAGATTCAGAAATTGAACAACGAATCATTTCTAAATTTAAGCATGCCATAACGTCTCATAACCACTGAGCGTGGTTAGGCGGAACAGCATCCTTCCATTTAAGCAAAAGTGCCCTCCCAGCCATAAGAGAGATAAAAGCCAGAATGTGCAAATCAGATGTGTTCAAAATGATATCTTTCCCTCCAACAATACCAAATAGGGTGGTCAAAGGATTATACGTTATTGTCGCCAAACAATTGATACTAGAACGTACAATCATCACAGCGATATTTGATTCTGCACTTCCTGCTGGATTACAAATCAATAGTAAATATTAAAAATTTAATTTATAAATCATAAATAGAAAATAGAAAACTAGAAAGTAAGGTAGTGCAAAAAAACCGAGAGGCAGGTCCGGATATTTGGAGGGTACGGCCCAGATCGGGGTCAGGATCCGTTCAGCAGTCTTATCACAGATGGAAAGAAGCTGTTCCCAAATCTGGCCGTACGAGTCTTCAAGTTCCTGAGCCTTCTCCCGGAGGGAAGAGGGACGAAAAGTGTGTTGGCTGGGTGGGTCGTGTCCTTGATTATCCTGGCAGCACTGCTTCGACAGCGTGCTGTGTAAAGTGAGTCCAAGGACAGAAGATTGGTTTGTGTGATGTGCTGCGCTGTGTTCACGATCTGCTGCAGATTCTTTCCGTCTTGGACAGGACAACTTCCATACCAGGTTGTGATGCACCCTGGAAGAATGCTTTCTACGGTGCATCTATAAAAATTAGTGAGGGTTTTAGGGGACAGGCCAAATTTCTTTAGTTTTCTCAGGAAGTAAAGACGCTGGTGGGCCTTCTTGGAAGTGCACCCTGCTTGATTAGACCAAGTCAGGTCATTTGTGATATTGACCCCGAGGAACTTAAGGCTTTTGACCTGTCCCACTTGCACACCACCGATGTAAATGAGGTTGTGTGGTCTGATACTCCTTCTGAAGTCAACAACCAATTCCTTTGTCTTGCTGACGTTGAGGGATAGGTTATTTTCTTTGCACTGTGCCACCAGGTTCTTAATTTCCTCTCTGTACTCAAACTCATCATTATTTGAGATACGGCCTACAATTGTTGTGTCATCAGCAAACTTATATATTGAGTTTGATGGAAACTTAGCTGCACAATCATGGGTGTACAGTGAGTACAGCAGGGGGCTGAGTACACAGCCTTGTGGGGACCGGTGCTCAGAGTGATTGTAGAGGAGAGCTTGTCCCCTATTTTTACAGCCTGGGTCCTGTCTGTAAGGAAATTGAAGATCCATCTGCAGATCTGAGTGCTAAGGCCCAGGTTCCGGAGCTTAGGAATTAGTTCATTTGGAATGATGGTATTAAAGGCAGAGCTGTAGGCTTAAAATTTACTTTAAAGAATACAGAAAAGGCTTGGAATACTTCCTTCCAATATTTTTCAAGACTTGGGCATGTCGAAAACAGATGGATAAATGAAGCTTCTCCATTGTTACACCTATCACAGTAGGGAGATACATCCATATAAAAATGAGATAACTTATCCTTGGTTATATAAACCCTATGGACCACTTTAAATTGTAGGAGGGAATGACAGACACAGAACGATGAAGTACGAACCAATTTATGAATTTCATTTCAAGTTTCTTCAGAAATTGAAGTCTGTAAATCTTGTTCCCAAAGATTTTTGATTTTCTCTAAAGAATCATTTCTCATTCCCATCAACACATCAAAAATATTGGATATTGAACCATTATAAAAAGGTTTCATATTAAGAATTTCATCTAACAAGTTCTTATCAGGACTATTAAGAGATGTATATAATTGAGATCGCAGAAAGTCTCTAATTCGTAAGTAGCAAAAAAAGTGGGTTTTTGCTAAACTATATTTAGTTGACAGTTGTTCGAATGAAGAAAGACTTCCCCCACAAACAGATCCTGGAAACATGTAATATTGAAAAAGAATACTTATCCTGAGACAGAGAGACAGAGTTTCACAGGTAAACCTCTGTACTGAAGAAAAAACTGAGAATACGCAATCCTAGACGGCCGGGAATGTTCATTTCTTTTCATTTTTAAATCTTTTTATTAATATATAATCTTCTACAGCTATAAAATACCAAAATTCAACAAATTAGTATGTATACAATTAGTAAAGCTGAAGAAAAAACTTGTATGCTAATAAAAAATATTATAAAAGGAAAAGAAAAAAAGAGAACCCCAGCTAACTAAAAAAACCCCACTAACTACAAAACAAAAAAAGAGAGAAAAAAACCATTAGGAACTAACTCCTGGAGCAATAAGTCTTACAAATCATATACAAGAAGAAAAAGCAACAACTGCCAAATCATATTTATATAAAATAAAATTGGAAGGAAACAATGTAAATTGATTCAAATTAAATGATAATATTTAGCAAAAGAGCTCCACCTTCTGTCAAAATCAAATCGGGGATCAAAAGTTCTACTCCTGATTTTTCCAAACTGAGACATAATATTACTTGGGAAAACCACTGAGTTAGTGTAGGAGCAGAGGTATCTTTCCACTTCAATAAAATAGCTCTTCTTGCCAACAATGTAATGAATGAAATTACATGTTGATTTGAGTTGCAAAACTGAAACCAAATCCGTAAGGACTGTTTCATAACAGGATAGAAATTCAAATTGGAAATCTTAGCAAGTTGTAAAGGTAATGGAGCTCCTAATAGTGAAGTTAAATAAAATTGATTAATAGCTTTAAATTCCAAATCAATGCAGGCTGGTTTTTGGTTCTATCAAGCCAATGTAACCAAAAACATAATTGTCAAATATTAACAGCCCAATAATAAAATCTTAAATTAGGTAACGTGAGTCCACCATCTTTTTTAGATTTTTGTAAATGAAACTTGTTAACTCTTGTTTTTTTATTATTCCAAATAAAGGACGAAATAGTAGAATCAATTTGATCAAAAAAAATTTTGGTTAGAAAGATAGATATGAAAAATTTTTATATTTTGAAAAATATAAAAATCTAGGTAAAATCATCATTTTCACAGCATGAATACGACCTATTAAAGAAAGTGTAAGAGGATTCCATCTAGAAAATAATTGTTTCATAGAATCCAATAGAGGAACTACATTAATTTTGTTAAGATCCTTATATTTTTTGTAATGATAATACCCAAATATTTAAAAGAATTCACAATTCTAAATGGAATATCCTTATATTTCAAAACAGGAACATTTAAAGGGAACAATTCACTTTTATTTAAATTAAGTTTATATCCTGAAAATTTTCCAAAATCATTTAATAATTCCAAAAGATTAGGAATAGAATCTTCAGGATTTGAGATAGAAACCAAAAGATCATCTGCATAAAGAGAAATCTTATGTGCAGTCCCACTTATAGAGATACTATGAATATTTTTAGCTTTGCAGATTGTTATAGCCAAAGGCTCCAGTGCGAGATTAAATATTAAAGGACTAAATAGACACCCTTGTTGAGTACCACGTGAAAGTAAAAAAAGGGAGACCCAAGATTATTAGTAATAATGGTAGCGATAGGGTTCTTATAGATATTTGAATCCACTTATTAAAATTATTACCAAAGCCAAATCTCTCCAATACATTAAACAAATAAGTCCATTCAACACTATCAAATGCCTTTTCTGCATTCAAAGAAATAACACATTGGGGTGTTTTGGATAATGGTGAATATAATTATTCATTATCTCCGAACATTAGAGAAAGAGCAACGGCCTTTAATTAAGCCTATTTGATCCATAGAGATAATTTTAGA
This sequence comes from Mobula birostris, assembly GCF_030028105.1. NCBI lineage: Eukaryota > Metazoa > Chordata > Chondrichthyes > Myliobatiformes > Myliobatidae > Mobula > Mobula birostris. The sequence goes on along the minus strand of NC_092379.1, from coordinate 20,140,623 downwards.
TAAAATGTTTTCCACATGATCAGCCATTATCTTGGAAAGAATTTTAGCATCCACATTTAATAGCAAAATAGGTCTATAAGATGAGCATTCAGTAGGATGTTTATCTTTCTTAAGGATTAAAGAAACAGAAGCTTCATTAAAAAAAAAGGTAAATTACCTTTCTCAAAAGAATCATGAAATATTTCCAAAAGGTATGGAGAAAGTAATTTTTCAAATTTTTTGTAAAATCCTGCCGAATAACCATCGAGTCCAGGAGCATTACCTGATTGCATTGACCATATAGCTTTCTGAATTCCATGCTGAACAATTGGAGTATCGAGGATCTGTTGATCTTCAGCAGTAATTTGAGGAAATTTAATCTCATATAAAAAAAGCTTTCATTTTAGAGGAATCTAACAAGGGATTTAAGCAAATATTAAAATCTCCACCCATTAATAACATTCATTTAAATCAAGTAATAGAGCAAAAATATCTTTTAAAAAAAGGAAGGACCATCAGCATTTGGTCCATATATATTAACCAAAACCATTTTCTTATTGTAAATTGTTCCTTTAACAATCAAAATCTACCATTAATATCAGATATAATATCCTCCTGATTAAAGGGAATATTGGAATCAATAAAAATGGAAACACCCCTAATTTTACTTTGGGAGTTTGCGTGAATCTGAGGGTCCTTCCAAAATTTAAAAAATCAATTGTTATCACATAACCTGACATGTGCCTCTTGTACAAAGATTATATCAGGTTGGAATTGATTAATAATTTTAAATGTTTTCATACACTTAATAGGATGATTCCAACCACGGACATTCCAACTTAAAGCATTTAACTGTTTAACTAACATCATGAAACTTTATATCTAAAGAAAACAATTAAACACATGTCAGGATAAAGAAATTTTAAATGGTGGTGATAAACAACAATGATAACAATTTGCGTAAGCTCCGGAATTCCATAATGGGAATAAAAATAGAAATAAAAAAAGAAAAAAACTACCTACAAAGCCCAGAAATAAGTCGATATTAATCGATGCAAGCCCCAAGAAATGCATAGAAGCAATTCTGAACTCCACCTGCCTACGTAAAAGGTACAAATAAAAAAAAGTAATCTGTCTCCCTCTCCCGGGTATACTACTCATTACAGTCGACATACAACCCATTAAAATTAAATTAGAAAAAAACAGTTAACAGAAACGGCCTTCAATTTAGAAAGTAACCTTCAGAACATTAGATAAGAAAAAAAACACTTCCAAAACAAATTCTTGAAATATTTTCACAGAAGAAAACATCGCCGTCTTTAAAATTTTTACATCTATCTATAAAACGTAAAAAACACTGAATAGTAGTTAAAAGTTTTTAACAAAACCATACAAAGAGAAACAATTAATTCATGTATGTAGCAAACAGAAAGAAATTCTAAATTGTTTAAAATTTCTACAGTCTTCCAAAGATCCCATAAAATATCTTCTAAAGTTAAAACCATCCAAACCAGTCTATTTCAAAGATAAAGCTACTTTTTAATAGCAAGACTTTCTATACTTCTCAATTCTTCCGATCTCATCATTCCTTATATCGCAAAACGATCGAATAATTGTAAGTCTTTTAAACTACAGGTTTCGGACTCATCCGAGAGAGAATTAATAAAGCGCAGTGCATCGGCTGGATCCTCAAAAATACGAACCCCGGAGTCTTTAGTGAAAAGCCTTAATTTAGCTGGATAAAGAAGGGAGGGATAGATCTGTTTTTGAAAGGCCATTCGCATTACAGTCGCGAATCCAGAACGTTGCTGAACAACTTCACGTGGAAAATCTTGAAAGAAAGAGCCTTGAAATTTAAACAGCCTTTGCTTCCTTGCCAGTTTAATATTACCGTCTTTGTCTCGAATACGGAGGAAGCGCACAATAACATGTCTGTTTTTACCTTCTTTCGGAGTTCCAATCCTGTGGGGCAATTGTGCAAATGCCTCAGGAAATAGAGATTGAAACATCTTAGCGAAATAGTCCAGTATATCGGCAGATTCTGATTGCTTTTTCAATCCAACAATTCTAATATTATAATGACGAGAACGAGTTCCCAAATCAACAATCCAACGTTGTGCTTTTTCCAAACGAGAGGGAATATCAGCCGCGTTACGAGTTACTTCTTTAAGATCCAAGCTCAAAGAATCAATTTTTCCCTCCAAAGGAAGAAGACTTTCATTTAGTTGAGTTAATCCAGCGACAATAGAGCTCATTCGAGTCTCTAATCTATTAACCCAGGCTGGCTCTTCAGAAGTTTTGTCAATTTTTTTAGCTTTACCATTATCTATATCGGGAATATTTTTAGTGCTTCTCAAGGTAGCCATGAGAATTATCACTTTAACAGATCTGACTGAATAAAGTTAAAATTTCAAAGTTTAAGTCGGGAAAGGGAGAAATTAAAGGCAGACAGAAAGACACTGTGTCTTACATGTCCGAAGGCGGAGTCTCCGGGAATGTTAATTACCACACTAGCTAAAACAACGATCTGGCAAGGAGTGGGTGCAAAGCCGGGGTTTTTAATCTGCGGGTCTTGATGAGAATCACGTGTGTCGCCATCAAAGGGAATTAGTAGAAAATGGGGAATTAATGGTCGGGACCGAGACAGAAAATGGATGGATATGGACATTGTGTAGGTATGAGGGATTCATTTTAAGGGATTTTTAATTTACTTTTTAGCTGGTTCAGCACAATATTGTAAGCTGAAGGGTCTGTGCTTGTGCTGTACCGTTCTAAGTTTTTGATAAATCTGACTTTAGCTTCTCCTTTTCAAATTGCGGGCTGAATTCTATCATAATTTGATAAATGACTCCTAATGGTCCCATTACCTTAAGGTTCCAAATCAAATCTGGTTCATTACACAATACCCGATCCAAAATAGTTTATCCCCCAGTAGACTCAAGCACAAACTGCTCTAAAAATCCATCTCACAGGCATTCCACAAATTCTCTCTCTTGGAATCCAAATCAGCAACAAATATTATTTTCCCAAACTACCTGCATATTGAAATCCTCCATGACTATCATAACTTTGCTCTTTTGACTTGTGTTTTCTATCTTCCATTGTATTTTGTAGCTCACATCCTGGATGTTGTTTGGAGACCTGTATATAACTCCATTCAGGGTCTTTTTACTCTTGCAGTTTATTAACTCTACCCACAAAGATCTTACATCTTGCAATCTTATGTCACCTATTTTTTATAACTTGGTTACATGGAATAATAATATCTACCCTCCTCCCTCCCCTTAACCCTTCCCCCCAATACATACCCCTACCTAAAAGAAAAGAAAGAAAAAGGAAAAAAGAAAGACTGCCTGGATATTGGAAGGTCTCCACATGCTCCGTGGGATTCGAAATAAATTTAATATATTTATTTGTTTCTTACCCCAAAGGACCAACACCTTCATCATCGGAGCACCCTATATATTGTTACGTACTCCGTAACTGGGTTGCCAAACCAGTAGAAATGGATCACTCAGTTGGAGTCTGGATTACTAGATCTAAGAAAGTTTTATTAAAGAAATAAGCAACACAGTAATCGAAAGGATAATAAATGCAACAGTTCAGCAATGATAAACACACATGTGCACAGAGTTAAGATAACAGGATCAGTCAAGCTCTATCGTTGTCTAGGGGTAAATGACCAATTTCAAAGTGACACAAAGTCCAGTTCAATTTAGTTCAGTTCGCAGTAATCGTTGCCATGGCGATGGACAATGTGGGGGGAAGGAGAGAGAGAACGAGAATGATCATTCAAAAACGGCTTCCACTCACAGACCTGCGATATTGCTCACAAGCAGCTTTCGGGCGAGTCCTTTGTGATGTCACCTGGGGTTACCGACTGTGACCCCTCCTCCAGATGCGGTCGATCCTCTGCAGTGAACCCAGCACCCAAGCAATGGCGGACACACACCGGGTTCCCGCTGATCGTACCTTTCCACCCTGTGCGTTTGTGGCCCGGTACTCCCCACCGACTCGTGAGAGGCACACCACTTCCAGGGTCTCGTTACCTCGAGTGTCGTGTGTGTCTTGCCTTAGCGAACCTGTCCCTTTTTATCCCCCTGCTGGGGTATCGCCTGTCCATCACTTCAAACAGTTCAGGGTTCAAAGGGGGAGCCGATCTTGACAATACCCAGACTGATGGCTCCTTCATTAACATCTCCAAATGCTGCTTCATTGTTCCTTATCTCTCCCTCCCCTGAGGACAGGTGGCAGACCAACTGCTGATGCCACTGGTGCTAGCCCAGGCCAGCAAACATCTTAATTTATGTGTATTCTCGTCACAATATACTATCCTATCTTTTGTAAATAAGGACACCAAATATTCAAAAATGTAACATATTTATCTCTTAAATTATAAGTATTTTTTTCAAGTGGAATACAGCTAAAAATTACATTATGCCAACAATCCATACTTAAATACGAATCCGATTTCCAAGTAACTGCAATAGCCTTCTTGGCTACTGCCAATGCAATTTTTATAAATTCTTTCTGGTATTTATTCAATTTAAGTTTCGGTTTTATACCTTCAATGTCACCTAATAAAAATAATATAGAGTTATGTGGAAGTTGAGTTCCAGTAATTTGTTCCAATAAAACGCTTTATTAATTTATCTAAATTTATCTAAAAAGGTCTTAATTAATCTTTAAATTTTTAAATTTTTAATTTTTAAAAAAGGTCTTAATTAAAAAATTAATCTTAATTTATCTAAAAAGGTTGAATTTTGGAACAGGACCAAGTAGAATGTAAAAAAGTACCAATTTCTTGATTACACCGAAAACATTGATCAGATAAGTTTGAATTTAATCTTTTTTTTGCGGTGTAATATATAATTGGTATAAAAATTATATTGTACTAATCTGAGTCGAACATTTATTGCATTTGTCATACTGTCAAGACATAGACTTGACCAATTTGTTTCATCAATATTAATACTCAAATCTGTTTCGCATTTTTGTCTTGACTTGTGGATTCCTTGTTTAAGTGTCTGTTTTTGAATCAGATTATACATAAAAGAAATTTTTTTTTAAATTTTTCCTTTTTGAATTAAAGTTTCAATTTCATCAGGTTTCAGCAAAAACATTGTTTGATCCAGTTTATCTCTTAAATAAGCCCTTAATTGAAGGTAACAAAGAAAGTGTTATTTGATATTTTATATTTATTCTTTAATTGTTCAAATGACATCAATATACCTCCTTCATAACAGTCTCCTATACATCTAATCACTTTTTGGTACCAATTATATAAAAGTTGATTATCCATTGTAAAATGAATAAGTCTGTTTTGAATCAAAGGTCTCCTTGCTAATAAAGATTTCTTTACTTCATCATCAACATTTATCTTATTCCATAGATCAATCAAATGTTTTAATATAGGAGATTCTTTCTTTTCCTGTATCCATTTAGATTCCCATTTATATATAAAATCTTCGGGTGTATTTTCTCCTATCTTATCTAATTCCATTCTAATCAATGCCGGTTTTCATTCATCAAGAAAAGGTGCAATAAATCTAAGTTGATTTACTTTATAATAATTCCTAAAATTTGGAAGTTGTAATCCTCCTAACTCAAATTTCCATATCAATGTTTCCAACGATGTTCTTGACATCTTACCTTTCCAAAGAAATTTCCTCACACATTTATTTAACTCTTGAAAAACTTTCTGTGGTAGTTGTATTGGTAGTGTTTGAAATAAATACTGTAATCTAGGAAATATATTCATTTTTACAGCATTGACTCTACCCACTAATGTTATTGGTAACATCATCCATGTGTCAAGATCTTCTTGAATTTTTTTTTCAATAGTGGTAATTAATTAAATTTACATAAATTCTTTATATCATTATCAAGTCTTATACCTAAATACTTTATACCATTTATCGGCCATCTAAATTGGGTTGCTAGACGACATTGACTATAGTCTCCCTTAGTAAGAGGTAAGATTTCACTTTTATCCCGATTTATTTTATACCCTGATACTTTCCCATATTCTACCAATCTAGAAGATAGTTTACATAACGAATGCAGTGGGTTTGTTAAATAAATCAAAACATAATCAGCAAATAAATTAATCTTATATTCCTCCTGATTAACTCTAAAACCCTTAATATTTGAATCAATTCTAATTAATTCTGCTAATGGTTCTATCGCCAGTACAAATAAAACAGGTGATAATGGACAACCTTGTCTAGTTGACCTTTTCAACTGGAATGGTGTTGAAATTTGACTATTTGTCACTACTTTAGCGTTAGGATTAGTGTTTAAGGTTTTAATCCAGTTTATAAATGGTACTCCTAACCCATATTTTTCTAATACTTTAAATAAAAAATCCCAATCCAATCTATCAAATGCTTTTTCTGCATCCAAGGCTACTACTATACTCACTTTCTCCCTCTTTTGTGCCAAATGAATTATACTAAGTAGCCGATTTACATTATCTGCCGATTGTCTATTTTTAATAAATCCTGTTTGAACCATATGTATTATTTTGGTAAATATTTAGATAATCTACTAGATAAAATTTTTGCTATTATTTTATAATCTGTCTTCAACAAAGAAATAGGCCTATATGATGCTGGTTTTAAGGGATCTCTATCCTTTTTTGGCAATACTATTACAATTGCTGTCAAAAAAGATTCTGGATGTTTATGTGTTTTTTCTGCTTGACGTATTAACTCCATAAAAGGAGAAATTAATAAATCTTTAAACTTTTTATAAAATTCAGGTGGAAAACCATCCTCTCCTGGAGATTTATTACTTGGAAGTGATCCTAAAGCTTCTTCAACCTCTTTTAATGTAAAAGGCATATCTAATCCCTTCTGTTCTTCCAAATTCAATTTTGGAAGAGTTATTTGTGATAGAAATCTTTCTATCTCATTAACGTCGTTTTGTGATTCTGATTGATATAATTCAGAGTAGAAACTTTTAAAGGTTTCATTAATTTCTAAAGGTTTATAAGTAATTTTATTTGCACTTGTTCTCATTGCATTTATCGTTTTGGAAGCCTGTTCTGTTTTCAACTGCCAAGCAAGAATTTTGTGTGATCTCTCACCTAACTCATAATACCTTTGCTTAGTTCTCATGATTGCTTTTTCTGCTCGATATGTCTGAAGCGTATTATATTGTAGCTTCTTACTGACAAGTTGTCTTCATTTTTCTTCTATCATATGTCTTTGAGATTCTTTTTCTAATTTTGTAATCTCTTTTTCCAATTGGTCTAGTTCTACCATATATTCCTTCTTAATTTTAGAAGTATAACTTATTATCTGACCCCTCAAATATGCCTTCATCACATCCCATAATACAAATTTATCATCAACTGAATGAGAGTTTGTATCCAAAAAAAAATTGGATCTGTTTTTTTCATAAAATCACAAAAATCTTGACGTTTTAATAATATTGAATTAAATCTCCATCTATAAGTCGCTTCTTCCTTATCCGTCATTATTATCATTGTCTTGGTTGGTGCAACTGTAACGAAACCCAATTTCCCCCGGGATGAATAAAGTATGACTATGACTATAAAGGAGAATGATCTGACAATATTCCTGCTTTGTATTCCATATTTTTCACTCTGTCTTGAATATTCACTGATAATAGAAAAAAATCTATCCTTGAGTAAGTTTTATGTCTATTAGAATAGAATGAATAGTCTCTTTCTTTGAGGTTAATTCTTCTCCATATGTCAATCAAATTTAAATCTTTCATCAATCCTAAGGTTAGTTTTACTGCTTTCGATTTTGTAACAGCCTTGGTTGATCTATCTAAGACTGGGTCTAGATAAAAGTTAAAGTCTCCACCTATTAATGTTTTATCATGTATATCAGCGAAATTCAAAAAGGCTTCTTGTATAAATATTGCATCATTTTCACTTGGTGCATAAATATTCATGACAGTCCTTAATTCGGAAAGAGTTGGCAGTGTATAATCGCATATCACCCCACAGAATTAGTTATTACGTTTTGTATTCTAATTGGTAACGTTTTATTGATCAAAATTGCAATTCCCCTCGCTTTTGAATTAAATGAAGCTGCAACAACACTTCCCACCCAGTCTCTAATTTCTGATGTTCTGTTTCTGTTAAGTGTGTTTCCTGCAAGAAGGCTATATCTACCTTCATTTTCTTAATGTGTGTTAGAATTCTTTTTCTTTTCACTGGTCCGTTAAGCCCATTAACATTAAAACTTAAAAAATTCAATAAGTTAGTCTTTATTCTTAACAAAATTACTCCAATCTAAAAGATTACTTAACATCTCAACTCTCATAGTTCCTTGGGGAATCTCCTTAAACTTCACCATGTTGCTTCACTGTGTTTCCCTCCCAATCATCCAGGCAAAAAGAAAGAAATAAAAGATAGATAAAATATAAAAAGAAAAATAACAAAATACACCCCTACTAATGTTGTGAATGAAAAAAACCACAACATTACCCCCCTCCATTTTGCGTGTCATGGCTGTTGCTACGATTGCACACATGAATCCTGTAGTGATTGGTCGGTATTTCTTCCCGCTCCCCCGTAACAAAAAAAAATTACACACACACACACATATATATTATATATATAGTGAGGGGATCCAGGAGTGCCCCTATTAACTGATTGAAGAGAGACAGAGAGAGACATTCATCATTGATGGTTTGTTTGGAAAGGACAGAGAGACAGAGTTATTTACCCACTATATGTTGCTTTTTGAAAAGAGAGAGAGAGAGACGAAGATTAACAGTTGGACTGTCACTTTAAGGCATTGGAAGTAACTTTGGATTTTTACTGAGTTTGGAGTTGGAGACGGCACCGAGCAGCTCGAAGATTGCTATGGTGACCAAAGGCAGATTGTTGATGTTACATTCAAGGACTTGTTGCCTGCTTGTGTACTTCTTTGCAGACAAAGGAAGGAGGGACTCTTTGAATGACAAGTGATGCTCAGCCTGGTGAAATAAATGGGAGGTCAGATGATACAGACCTCAGGACACATGATCTGGACACTGAATGAGCATGGTTGTGCCCGCAGAGAAAGTGGGTTTTGGAGGATCGATCAGGCGGATTGATCGAAGTTGCTATTCCAGTTTGAGGAGAAGGGGTTGACTGGTGGGGAGGTGTCTATGTGTCCACCCTCGCCTGGGTGATAGCTCCACCACAGAAGACCAGTCCCCCTGGTTAAAGTCACAGTCGGTGACTTGTAAAGGATTTCGGAGGATGACGAGAAGGTCGACGGCATCAGCTCACCTGAAGACTCAACTCACTCTCTCTCTCTCTCTCTCTCTCTCTCCATCAGTACTCAACTAAATACCACGAACTGAACTGAACTTTACTCAACATCGTAAGACTGTATCTTTTTACCCCTAGACTTAAAGAAGCTTGGTTTTTTCATACATGTATATTCCACACTTGCCTTTATATATAATCATTGCTAACCTGTTTGATTTATCTACATTTATATTACTGTAATGCATAGTTACTAATAAATATTCTTAGTTTACAGCAATAGGAGACTCCAAAGTGTTTTCCATCTCTGCTGGTTCTTTATCCCTGTCACGGGGTACATTATAGTGACATTAAATTATATATGTATATATGTATGTATGTGTGTGTGTGTATATATGTATATATACACACACATATATATAATTTAATGTCACTATTCCCAACTAATATTCCTCAAGCTTTTACATTTCTTCTCCTCTATCATATAATTAAGAATATATTTGTATATTCTTCCACCTTTAAAAATCCACAAAGTCTATTCCCTGTCCTAGTCTTCATCTTTAATCTATCTCGCTCCCCTAGATTTCTTTTTGTGCTTGGTGAATATTCAAAGATTCTCGCACAAACTCCTCTGCCATCCGGTAATCATTAAAAAAATCTTTTTTCTCCGCCAGCCAAAAAAATCTTCAAGGTTGTAGGATAGCGCAGTGTAAATTGATAACCATGATCCCATAGGACTCTTTTCACTTCTTCCTTCTCTTCAAAAGTTCATAACGTATGTCAGGGTAGAAAAAAATTTGTTCCCTTCTATCATCAATGGCCCTTTTCTATTCTTGGCAGCTTGGGCAGCCGCCTGTAGAGTCCTTTCTTTGTCTTGAAATCTTAAACATTTTATTAAATTGACCGATCTCCCTCTTCCATTTGCAAATTTTCCAGGATCCATCTTTGAAAAAATTCTATTGGATTATCTCCCTCTATACCTTATATTGGAATGCACACAGTATATGGAATAAGATCTTGTGGCGCAGTTAGAGATTGGCAGGTATGACGTGAGCATCACTGAGTCGTGGCTGAAAGATAATAGCTGGGAGCTTAACATCCAAAGATGCACATAGTATTGAAAAGATAGGCAGGTAGGCAGAGGGAATGAGGTGGCTCTTTTGGTGAAAAATGAAATCAAATCCTTAGAAAGAGGTGACATAGTATCGGAAGATGTAGTATCATTGTAGGCAGAGTTAAGAAACTGCAAGGGTCAAAACATCTTGGAAAAATATTGGAAAAGAAAACATCTTGATGGGAGTTATATACAAGACTCTGAACAATGGCCAGGATGAGGACTAGAAATTACAATGGGAGATAGGAAGGGCATGTAAAAATGGGAAAGTAACAATACACATGGGGATTTCAATATGTAGATAGATTGGGAAGATAAAGTTGGTGCTGGATCCCAATAGAAGAAATTTGTAGAATGCCTATGAGATTGGTTTTAGAGCAGCTTTTGGTTGAGTCCAAAAGTGGAACAGTAATTCTGGATTGAGTGTAAGGTAAGGAACAAATTTGAATTAGGAGCTTAAGGTAAAGGAACCCTTATGAGAAGTGATCATAATATAATAAAATTCACCCTGCATTTTCAGAAGGAGAAGCTAAAATCAGATGTATCAGTATTACAGTGGAGTAACGGAATTACAGAAACATGAGAGAGGAGCTGACTACAGTTGATTAGAAGGGGTCAGTAACAGGAATGATGGCAGAACAGAAAAGGCTGGAGTTTCTGGGAGAAATTTGGAAGGCATGGGAAAGATGCATCCCAAAGGTGAAGACGTATTCTGAAGGGAGGATGAAACAAGCATATCTATCAAAGGAATTCAAAGACAGCACAAAGGAAGTAAAAGGGCATATAATATAGCAAAAACTAACAGAAGGCTTGCTATCTAGTATGTGCTATATGTAGCTCTGTATGACTGTTGGTACAGTGTTTTTCACCCTGTCCCTGGAGAAAAGTTGCTTTGTTTGTCTGTATTCATGGGCATTCATACCTGGTTGAACTTAAACTTGAAGACAACTAAAAAAGACATAAAGAGAGAAGAGATGAAATATGAAGGTAAGCTAGCCAATAAGATAAAAGAGGACACCAAAAGTTTTTTCAGATATATATCAAGTAAATGAGAGACCAGAGTGGATATCGGACCACTGGAAAATTATGCTGGAGAGGTAGCAATGTGGGACAAAGAAATGGCAGGTGAACTTGGTAAATATTTTGTGTGTCAGTCTTCACTATGGAACACACCAGCAGAATGCCATAAAAGTAAGAGTGTCAGGGGGCAGAAGTGAATGTCATTTCTATTACTAAGGAGAAGGTGCTTGGGATGCTGAAAAGTCTGAAGGCACTAAAGTCACCTGGACTCCATGGATGACACCTCAGGGCTCTGAGCGAGGTAGCTGAAGAGACCATGGAGGCGTTAGTAATGATCTTTCAACAATCACTAGATTCTGAAATGGTTCCAGAGGACTGAAAAATTGCAAATGTCACTCCACTTTTACAGAAGGGACAGAGGCGGAAGAAAAGAAATTATAGGCCAGGTGGTTAACAGTTAGTGCAGACTCAGTAGTGAATAATTGTTAGTACAGACTAACTGGTTAATGGTTAGTGCAGGCTCAGTGGTTAATGGTTAGTGCAGACTCAGTGGTTAATGGTTAGTGTAGACTCAGTGGGATGATGGGCCTGTTTCTGTGCTGTATCTCTCTCTCTGTACAGGAAACAGTACAGACTGAGTACAGAAGCCCTTGTAAGTGTTCCCTGGACTAACCATCAAAAGAGGTAAGTGTGACCCCACTGCAGTCTGAAGGGGGATGCAGATCTGAATCATCAGTGATTAATATTCTTTCCCAGACACTGCCTACCTCACTGTTTTCATATTTTTTATGAAGATGCAGATTCTAATAGAAAATGTGACTTCCTTGGGACTCAGCCCCCGTTCATCATCAAGAACTTATGTGGACATGGTTGGTCTGTAATGCAAAATAATTGGACAATTTTCCCCAAAAGAAACCACTTGCATTTACAGCAACACACATCAAAGTTGCTGGTGAACGCAGCAGGCCAGGCAGCCTCTCTAGGAAGAGGTACAGTCGACGTTTCAGGCCGAGACCCTTCGTCAGGACTAACTGAAGGAAGAGTTAGAAAGAGATTTGAAAGTGGGAGGGGGTGGGGAGATCCAAAATGATAGGAGAAGACAAGAGGGGGAGGGATGGAGCCAGGAGCTGGACAGGTGATTGGCAAAAGGGATACAAGAGGATCATGGGACAGGAGGCCCAGGGAGAAAGACAAAGGGGTGGGGGGAACCCAGAGGATGGGCAAGGGGTATGGTGAGAGGGACAGAGGGAGAAAAAGGAGAGTGAGAGAAAGAATGTGTGTATAAAAATAAATAACAGATGGGGTACGAGGGAGAGGTGGGGCATTAGCGGAAGTTAGAGAAGTCGATGTTCATGCCATCAGATTGGAGGCTACCCAGACAGAATATAAGGTGTTGTTATTTACAGCGTGGCTTTAATATAGGAAATCATCAGAAGGTGTTTCACAGGAGCATAAATCAGACGTCAGGTCATAGAAGGAGAGGGAATGGCAAGTGAGGAAGTGTCTGGTCAGAGGAGGAATCTGGAAGCAATGCCTCAGTCCAACGGGATGATGTGCTGAAATGGTTTGCACCACAATTTACTCACTCACTGAGATGTCAGACACAGAGTGATGGAAGAATGAAGAGAATGAAATGACATCCATAAGATGGATTTAAATTAAAGAGGAAGAGAAAGACACAGTACTGCAGGTTTAAAATAATTTGAATGAAGCTGTGAACTTTGAGGAAGCTCCTCAGACAGAGTAATTGACAATAGGACTGGACTTCCATATGGAGGAGGGTAAGAGGAAACTCAGGAATCATTTTAGAATGGATTCATAGTAAAAAAAATTCAGTGAAGTACATGTAAATTATTTCATTCATTTATTTATTGGCATACAGCATGGAATAGTCCCTTCGAGCCACACTGCCCAGGAATCCCCTGATTTAATCCTAGTCTAATCACAGGACAATTTACAATGACCAGTTACCATCTGGTATGTTTTTGGACTGTGAGAGGCAACCGGAGTACCCGATGGAAACCCACACATTCTCGGGGAGTAATTACAAATTCCTTACAGGCAGCAGCAGAAATTGAACCCTAGGTCGCCTGCACTGTAAAACATTCTGCTAACCACGGCACTACTATGCCGCCCCAAATGCTGGGTTTGTTGATCAAAACTTAAACTTGTATTGGATCCTGATGGTTTTGCAACCTAAAGTTCTTCAGAAGTCAAGAAGGGGCATTAAAACCCATTGCTTATGACCGCTGAATACTGGTAGCAGACATTCCATTCAAATTCCATTGCTGAAATTAACCAATAAGATATTGACCTATTCGAGTAATGTGATACCCACCACTGAAACTGGGAGATTCCAGGTGATACACAGGCAATGGCAACCCACTGAACAATTACATGTATACAGGTAATTATTTAAAAACACAAACACAAGAAAGTTAAACTACAATGAAAATAACAATTATGTAGTCCAATCCAACACCTGAAAGGGCAAAATTCCCAAAATAATAAGGTAGCATCATCCCAGAAACTTCCTCAGGGTAGTTATTTTCAGGTATTGTGAAATCTATCAATCTGTTCTTACCAGAATAGATTCAGAGTTTAAGGGCACAATTCCAGTTCAGGTGATGTTATTTTAATCAAGGTGAACTCAAAAATCAAACAGCAATCTACAGGCCCAGGGCTCTTACAGGAGTAGAACTACACAATTTGCTGTCCAGATGCCAGAAAGAAAGGTTTAGTAGATATCTAAACTTGCAGACCTCATCAGCTGACAACCTTTCAATGGCAGATTATTGATTCTCTCTGAATACACAAGTTTGTTATCCTTGATCTTCAGACCCTGAGAGCTTCCAGGCCAATGATAACCCCCAACTCCCACAGTGATCCATAGTGATTGTGATCTGTGTTGCTGTTTCAGTCTAAAGTTGATTCACCGGGCAGCCTTCGCTCTCATCAACAAACATCAGCTCCAGCATGTCACACCGGGACTCTGCCCACCCATCGATGTAATGTTGACAAGGCACCTTTTAGTTTCTCTTTATTTTCCACTTTATTGCTGCCAATTCAGAATTATCTGATCACCTGAACTACAGTCATCAGGATGAACTTCTGTGCTGAGTTTGAGCAAACACACTTTCAGTTGTTGGTGGGAGTCTTCCAACTGCTCCAGAACATGAAATGCAGGTGTACATACATTTGAACTGCTCATTCCCATAACATAATCAATAAATCAATCAGTAACAGTCAATCATCATTACAGTGAGCCTGTTTCTGACTCGAGACAAATGCTCTGTAACAAGGAGAGGGGCTTGCTGTCTCTGTGTCTTTTGACCTTTGGTTTTGATTCATTTTGTCTCATTCTGTGTGGTAAACGTGAACCTGTTGGTTGGTGCAAAGCACAACATTAGAATTGTATTTCCATATGTAAAGTAGTGTGTTTATTCGTTTTAGTAACACAGCTCCACTGGGAGGGCCCCCTGCTCAAATTAAACCTGCCTGTGAAACCTGAGAGGAAGTGTAAGGACTGAGTGCTAATGTTATCGCAGAGTTTCAGACATCTGTCAGCTATTAATAACAAATAGTTACTGAGCTTCAAGTAAACCTACAACACAGAGCAGTACAGCACAGGAACAGGCCCTTCAGCCCATGATGACTGTGACAACCACAACACCAAATTAATCTAAACTGAACTATCTGCACAGAATCCATATCCCTCCATATCCTGAACGGTCACATGCTTTTTCAAATGTATCTCAACTGTCCTATCATGCTGATTCACCACCACTCCTGCCAGTGCATTCCAGGCAGCTATCACTCTGTGTAAAAAATACAACCCACAGATCTCGTTTGAATGTTATACCCCTCACCTTAAATCTCTGTCCTTTTGAATATGACGATTTACCCTGAGAAAATGACTCTGACTGTCAAACTTATCGATGACCCTTATACTTCTATAAGCCTCTTTCAGGTTGCCTCTCAGCCTACGCTCCAGAGTAAACAGTCAAAGATTGTTCAACCACTCCTTACAACTAATATTCTCTAATCCAGGCAATGTGCTCGTGGACACCTCGTTCACCCTCTCCAAAGCCTCCACATCCTTACAATGGAGCAACCAGAACTGAGGGTTCAAGAAGTTTCACCCAGGTTAATGTAGGCATGAAAACCTATGTTTAACTTGGACAAAAAGCAATCTGCACACTCCTTTTACCCGGTCCCATGAAATTCTCCCAACAGGGACACTCACTGTCTCCTTGATGCTGGAATGTACTGGATTCAATTTTTGGGCTCTTTCCTGTGAAAACAGGGGGACATTTTGACCTCATTAGTAATATGTGAATGTTTTAGCTGCTCAAATACACCCTGGAAAGGAGGGTCATGAGAAGGTTGAAGGGTAAAGCATATTTCCACGTCACAGATGATTAAAATACCTGATAGTGTGGAGGAGAAAGGTGGTTCATTCTTCAGAGGGATTAAAGCTATTGTAAATAATCACTAATCATCCCACTCCCTTTATCTCTTCCTGGGACTTTCACTCTCCTGTTCTCCCCACACTCACTGCATATCCACATCGTTTCTCTCTCATTTCCTCTTTCCCCTTTCTGTCACCCTTTCATCACTTCCTCCCCATTTCATTCTTTCCCACTTCTTGTCTCTTATCCTCTTCCTCCTTCCTCTGTATGTTCCTTGCTCTTTATTTTCCCTTCGCTTTTCTGTCCATCACCCAATCCCAAACTCTTTCTCAGGAACTGTTATTTCCCAGTGGTAGCAGTTGGGCCCAGACCGGTCACCTACGGTCAGGTATATCAGATCGTCAGACTCAACTAGTTTCTGCCTTCACCCCCGTCAATATCAGAAGCACGTTTGATAGCACTGACATATGTAGTGAAATTTGTTGTGTTGTGGTAGCAGTACAGTGCAACATGTAAAATCATCAATTACAATAAGAACATGTATACATAACTCATGCAGATCAAGAGCAAAAATATGAGTTCATGTTCATAAGTTGGTTCATTGCCTGTTGGGAAACCTGATGGCAGAGGGGAAGAAGCTTTTCCTGAAATGTTGAGTGTGTGTCTCCAGGCTCCTGTACCTCCTCTCTGATGGTAGTAATAAGAGGAGAACATGTCCGGTATGATGTGGGTCTTTAATGATGGATGTGGCTTTTTGAGGCATTGCCTTTTGAAGATGTCCTCAGTGCTGGGGAAGATGGTGCCCGTGATGGAGCTGGCTGAGTTTGCAACTCTCTGCAGCTTTTTCTGATCCTGTGCAGTGGCCTGTCTGTACCAGATGGTGATGCAACCACATCGAATGCTCTCCATAGTACATCTGTAGAAATTTGCTAGAGTATCTGGTGACATACCAAGTCATCTCAAACTCCCAATGAAATTTAACCTCTAATATTCTTTCTTTGTCATTTCATCAATAAGTTGGACCCAAGATGGATCTTTAGCGATGTTGACAGTCAGGAACTTGAAACTGCTCACCCTTTCCACTGCTGATCCCTCAATGATACCTGGTGTGTCTTCCCCCCACGTTCTCTTCCCGAAGGCCACAATCGATTCATTATTCTTACTGACATTGAGTGAAGGTCATTGGTGTGTCACCACTCAACCAGCCAATCGATCTCACTTCTGTACCCCTCCTCGTCACCATCTGAGATTCTGCCAACAACAGACAAATGTGAAGATGGCATTTGAGCTGTGCCAAGCCACACAGTCATGGGTGTAGAGAGAGTAGAGTGGAGCATGTCCCATATCTCAATTCAGAATGGGACAAAGAGGCAGTGGGATCTGGAATGGGATAGCCAGCTGTGAGATTTTTAACTTACAGCTGTAAGCCTAGAAAGTTTTAAACAATCTGTAATGAATACAAGCCAATGGTTGGTCGAGGCAGGTACATATGAAAATACTCAGATGTGGTGAGAAACATAAGGAGGTAAGCTGCCCACAGACACAGAGGTTGTTGTTTGGTGAGCTCGTGTTTCAAGAGAGGTCTTGTTTCTGCTGTGTCAGCTGAGTGACGCAGATTCCATAAGGGAACAACCAATCCCAGTGGACAGAGAGGGAATGTGAAAGGTTCACTTTGGGTGAGAGACCCCTGGCAGGTTTGGGTTCTAATTGATCTTGAGGATGAATTTCAGCCAAAGGTCTCAATGTGCTGCAGTTAATGGGGGAAACAGGGATACAAGGGGTGGATATTATGCTGCTGTGGAGTAGAAATCTAATTAGACCACATCTGGAGCACTGGCTGTGAGTCTTAGCATCCACCCTCAGGAAGGATATGTCTTCCTTGGAGAGGGGTTTCTGTGGACAAGGGCCAGTGAAGTGCCACTGGGACTGGGATAGAATATCCGGTGAGGTCTCTTGTTCCCTGAATTGTGGAAAATTGAAGGCCAGTGTAATTGAGGAGTTTAAAAATATTCAGGAATGGCACAGAAGAATAACACAAAGAATCTGTTACTTCAGGATATACAGGGCACTGGAAATCTGGAACTCTCCCTGGGCAGTGGTCAAGACTGGGGAGGTAGGGGTGGGAGGTGTCAGTTGAAACTTCAAAATTAGTAGAATGTTGTTTGAGTTCAGTTATTAAAATATGTGGAGCCAAGGAGGGTAAATGGAGCTCGGACACAGGTCAGATTAAGAGGGCATAGACTGGAGGGCTGAACAACCTCCTTCTGACACTCAGTGCATGGGATAAATTTGAACAGAATCTCTGTGTGCAGCTGTTGATTTACCAGAAACACATTTCATATTTTCATTCTTGACAGGTGGGTGAAACTGGGCAGTGATATCGGGGATATTTCCTTCTCAGCTTCCTGTCGGAGATGTGGCTTGACTTAATCTGAACAGGGGACCTTCCAGGGGAAGTAGGCTTACTACAAATGTTTGTAGAAAGAATAAGTTCGCTGCTCAAGGCATGGAAATACTTTTTTGATTCAGGGACCAATACTAATAAACAATTCTTGTATTACTGAAAAGAGGATAGACTAATGGGACTGAAAGTCTGAAGGGAGAAGACATCCATGTAAGTATGGAGACATCTGTCCTCTGAGAAGTAACAATATAAAGCTCACTTGAACCAAATTTAAATATTGGGTCCGATGGAAAGAAAACAGAGATTGGCTCAGATTATTTACGCTACAAGCAGGAAATTTGTGCTCTGGCCCAATGCCATTATTATGATGCTTTCAACTAAACTGCTCCAGTACAGATATAACACTGACATCTGCATAAGAATGGGAAAAATTGCCCAGTATGTCCATTCTCGAAATACAGGACAGACTTAATTAGACAATAATTGCCCAATTCGTCTATCACTTTAGTAAAGTGATGCGAGCCATATTTGACAGTGTTGGGAAGTGGCACTTACTCACTGAATAACCTAATCAACAGTGACTAGTTTAGGTGTTGCTGGTACCACTTGGTTCTTCAGTGATCAATCTTGTTTTGTCTGTTGCTATCAATTCCTCTGGCAACACATTCCAGGTACTGACTACAATTTTGCGTCATAAATCTCATTTATACTTTCCCCCCTCACCTGAAACCTCTGCTCTCTTGGCATTTAATGTTTCTACTCTGGAAAAAAGTCTGTGACCATTAATGCTCCTCATAAATTTATATGCTTCTGTCAGTCCATCCCACTGTCTCCAAAGCTCCAGCAAAAACAGTCCAAGTTTATCTAACCTCTCCTGACACCTGATAAGTTCCGATCCAAACAACACTCAACTGAATCTACTCTTCACCTTTTCCAAAGAATCCACATCATTCCTGTAATGCAATGGCTAGAACTTTACCTGCTCTAAACATGAAATTAGCACACAAACTCAAGATAAGCTGAACAATTTTGGAAGGGATCCCATATGATCTGAGTATTCAGCAGAGGCTCTCCCCGTGAGTGCTGTCAAAAACCTTCTCAAAGTCCATGAAATTTATGTACAGTTGTCTCTGCCACTCTGTGCACTGCTCTGTGATGTTACACAGCATGAAGATCCGGTTGACAGAGCCTCTATTCCTCCTGAAACCAACTTGCTCCTTCTTCAATCACACATTGGATATAATCCATTGGACAGTGACTTTGGTCGGACAAAAGTGTTTTGCTGCACCGGTTGTTGCAATCACTTATTGCTCCTTTCTAGGGGATCCTAACTCCCTTTGTCCAGTCCGTGGGCACTTGTCCCCATTCCCAGATTATAATGAACAGTGGTTGCAGGATGACTGCTGCAACTTTTGGTTCAGCTTTGAACAGTTCTGCTTTCAAATTGTCATGTTCTGGAGCTTTGCTGTTTCTTCGTGATTTAATCACAGTAACAATCTCTTCTTTCTTGGGTGGATCTGCATTGATGTCAAGGTCCTCTGCGTCTACTCAGTAAATCTCTGAAATACCCTGTCCATCGTGCTTCATGCTCTTGTCTAAAGCAGACAGTTCTTACCTCTCATAGGACTACTGGATCTGGCTTGGAACTTCTTGCATACCAATTTTGAAATCTTGTATATATTTTCCTGATCATGTTGACTGGCTGCTGCTGTAGCTGCCATGCAAGGTCTTCCATGTAGACTCTCTTATCCATTCTTCAAAACTCTTCGCTTTTTTGTTAGCTTCAGTGAATGCCAATTGAAGTTTCACCTTAATTCATGTTGACTTTGCATTGAAACATAGAAACATAAAAAACCTACAGCACAATACAGTTCCTTCGGCCCACAAAGTTGTGCCGAATCTGTCTCTACCTTAGAAATTACTAGGCTTACCCATTGCACTCTATTTTTCTAAGCTCCACGTACGTATCTAAAAATCTCTTAAAAGACCCTATCGTATCTGCCTCCACCACCGTTGCTGGCAGCCCATTCTACGCACTCACCACTCTCTGCATAAAAAACTTACTCCTGACATCTGCTCTGTACCTACTCCCCAGCACTTTAAACCTGTGTCCTCTTGTGGCAACCATTACAGCCCTGGGAAAAAGCCTCTGACTATCCACATGATCAATGTCTCTCATCATCTTATACACATCTATCAGGTCACCTCTCATCCTCCGTCATTCCAAGGAGAAAAAAACGAGTTCACTCAACCTGTTTTCATAAGGCATGCTCCTCAATCCAGGCAACATCCTTGTAAATCTCCTCTGCACCCTTTCTATGGCTTCCACATCTGTCCTGTAGTGAGGCAAACAGCACTGAGCACAGTACTCCAAGTGGGGTCTGACCAGAGTCCTACATAGCTGCAACATTACCTCTCGGTTTCTAAATTCAATTCCCCAATTAATGAAGGCCAATACACCATATGCCTGCTTAACACAGAGTCAACCTGCACAGCTGCTTTGAGTGTCCTATGGACTTGGACCCCAAGATCCCTCTGATCTTCCACACTGCCAAGAGTCTTACCATTAATACTATATTCTGCCATCATATTTAACCTCCCAAAATTAACCACTTCACACTTACCTGGATTGAACTCCATCTGCCACTTCTCAGCCCAGTTTTGCTTCCTATCAATGTCCGCTGTAACCTCTGACAGCCCTCCACACTATCCACAACACATCCAACTTTGTGTCAAAAGCAAACGTACTAACCCATCTCTCCACTTCCTCATCCAGGTCATTTATAAAAAGCACGAAGAGTAAGGGTCCCAGAACAGATCCCTGAGGCACACCACTGGTCACCGACCTCCAAGCAGAATATGACTCATCTACAACCACTCTCTGCCTTCTGTGGGCAAGCCATTTCTGGATCCACAAAGCAATGTTCCCTTGCATCCCATGCCTCCTTACTTTCTCAATAAATCTTGCATGGGGTACCTTATCAAATCCCTTGCTGAAATCCGTATACACTACATCTACTGCTCTTCCTTCATCAATGTGTTTACTCATATCCTCAAAAAATTCAATCAGTCTCGTAAGGCATGACCTACCCTTGACAAAGCCATGCTGACTATTCCTAATCGTATTATACCTCTCCAAATGTTCACAAATCCTGCCATTCCAATACCTTTGGGTTAGTCAAGTTAAGATTCACACTAGTAGAGTTTGTTTTTACAATTTAGAACACTTTCTTCCTAATTTTCCATCTTTCTTCTAAAGCTGTCCGTGTTTCCTACTGTATCCATTCTTTGTTTTTCTTTCCAACCCTGCAATGTAGACAAGCCTCACTGATCTCCTTGAACATTGACGCCATCTGCTTCCACATTGTGTTGATCTTGTCGACTGACAGATATTCCCCTTAGAGACATGGACTCAGAAACACCAGTCTGTGGTCAGATGTCCCCTTTGCAGAGAAGAACCTGGCACTGAAATTCATGTTGTCAAGTGTGAAAGAGAAATTTTCTGATCAGTCAGTGTAGATTCCAACCATTTCCACCAGGGATCCCTGTTTAACATTGATTCTTGTGGATTGGGTGCAGTCAGAAGATTTTGTGGTAACACTTTTTTGTTGCTTAATACATTTTCCTGCACAGACCAGTCTCTCTCAGACCGTCACTAAGGAGTATATTTGCCCTTTAACTGAGGGGTATCTGTCCACTGACTGGTGTCTCTCAGGAGAACATCTGTCCACTGACTGGTATCTCTCAGTCCTTCTCTCGGGGATATCTGTCCACTGACTGGTTTCCCTCAGTCCCTGTCTCTCAGGGAGTTATCTTTCCATCGACTCGTGTCTTGCCGTCTCTGTCTGTAAAGTGTGTATCTGTCCACTGACCGGTGTCTCTCGATCGCTATCTACAGAGGGATACCTGTGAACTGGCTAGTGTTTCTCATTGTCCCTCGCTGGGATTCTGTGTTTCAATTTACACAAACTGTTCATCGCTGAAATTGTTGAATCGAGCAGAGTGTGACAGATCTTTAATCCGAATCTGGTCACGGCCGCTGACCTGCCGCCTGTTGCAGAGACAAACATCTTTTAGGGAATTGAAATCGCTGCTGTGGGTGGGGACAGGAAGCTGCGCCTCTGGTTTCAGTGTGTGAGAGTCTGTTCAAACCGCGGCTCCCTCTCTCACTCACAGCCCACGTCCCTATTTAAACAGCGCTCACTGGCTCCGGACGAAGCCGGCCTGAGCTGAAGCCGCCGATCTCAAAAGTGTCCAAGTCCGGCTCAGTGCTCAGGGCGATGGGGGTCGTTCCTTATCTCTGTCTCCTCCTGTCTTGTCTGGCAGGTGGGTGTCCCGCGGCTTGTCGCCCTCCCGGGACCGGCTGTTTCTCGGAGGCTTTGTGAACCTCTAACCGTGGAACATTTTTATTAATTTTGCTCTTTTTTATTGACAGGCGTGCGGTCCGACATCGTGCTGACACAGCCCGAGTCAGTGGTGGCAAAGCCCGGACATTCCCACAGACTGACCTGTGCGGTCAGTGGGTTCGATATCAGCAGCCGCTACATGTACTGGGTGAAACAGGTCCCCGGGAAAGGGCTGGAGTGGTTGGTATCGTATTATAGTGAAAGTTACAAGTACTACGCGCCTGGAATCCAGAGCCGGTTCACCGCTTCCAAGGGCAGCAGCAACTTCTATCTGCAAATGAACAACCTGAGACTGGACGACACGGCTACCTACTACTGTGTGAAAGGCTGCTATTACGATGTATACGAGAGTATACAGAGTTACCGTAGGCGCTATACTATGGGATGTGATGGTTGGGATGGCACAGTGTGGCAGATGGCGGATCCCTCCATACACAAACCTAACCGCACAAAACTCTTGGAATTGGGCTCTTCGGGCGCTTCCACCGGCCTTTACCCCGAAAGTCGGCCTGAGCTGAAGCCGCTAATCTCAACAGCGTCCAAGTCCGGCTCAGTTCTCAGGGCGATGGGGGTCATTCCTCATCAGTCTCCTCCTGTCTTGTCTGGCAGGTGGGTGTCCCGCGGCTTGTCGCCATCCCGGGACCGGCTGTTTCTCGGAGGCTTTGTGAACCTCTGCCCGTGGAACATTTTATTAATTTCTGCTCTTTTTTTATTGACAGGCGTGCGGTCCGACATCGTGCTGACACAGCCCGAGTCAGCGGTGGTAAAGCCCGGACATTCCCACAGACTGACCTGTGCGGTCAGTGGGTTCGACATCAACAACTACTACATGAGCTGGGTGAAACAGGTCCCGGGAAAGGGCTGGGGTGGTTGCTAGCGTATAGAATAGAAAGTTACATGTACTACGCGCCTGGAGACCAGAGCCGATTCACCTCTTCCAAGGACAGCCAGAGAGGGTTGTGAGAGGGGCGGTGGTTGCGGTACGGCGGTGTATCACTGTGGCAACTGTGACAATCATATCTGCTGGGGCGGAGGAACATCGCTGACAGTGACTTCAGGTAAGACCAACTTCTCAATCGTATCTTCACGCGCTAGTATTTTATTTATTTACGGGTTTGGCGAATTCGATGATTCATCTGAAATCAGTGAGATATTTAGAGCAAGTACATGAATCTCCCCGAACCGGCGGGTTTCTCTAGAGCCCAGTAACAGTACAAGGGTACATACCCCACCCACCAGTGAACTGTCCACAGACCGGGAACAGGCTCAGGGGAATGGGGTCGGATCTTGTCGCCAGACTGTGCCTCGACACCGGCCGATTGTGCTGAGTGAGCTCAGTGTTTGGTTCAAGTCTGGCTTCTGATCCTCAGCACCAACTGAAGCCACGTTCAGGGGCTGAGTGTTTCAATGCAGTTGAACATGTTCCCTGTCAGTGACAACAATGGATCTGTTCAGTGTCCAGTTATTGGGATCGGGTTTTACTGTCGGCTGCTTTCATGTTGAAGGAAATGGGATTCAGACATAATCTGAGGGAATGGTGTACACATGTATGACCTGGTTGATGGCTCAATATCTCCAGGGTACAGGTGGGTGTCAGTCCCATCATGTAATGTCCGGCCTGAGGTCCATCCCGCGACAGCAAAAGTATCGGCGATATCCCAGATTAATTGATGGCATGAAGGTTTTAGCTTTATTCCCTGATGGGTGAGGAGCTGGGGTATGGTGGGGAAGAATTTTGGAGTTGGGAAGGCAGTGGGGAAGTGGTGCAGGAAAGGTAAGGCAGGGAATTGAAATCACAATCCTTCACACATTCCGGGCAGCCTTGCATTGGTGGGTGGGGGAGTGGGGAGTGGTGCAGGTGGGGTGGGGAGGGAAGCGTTCAAGTCAATAATGTGTAATAGGGGAGTATTTAAGGGAAGGTTTGTTGATGAACGTTTGTGATCTGGAACACACTGCCTGAATGATGGTGGTGGCCAATAGTGAGTGTAGAGAGGGAACAGGAGGAGATCCGCCTTTTGTCGGGATACAGGGAAGAGCAGAGAGACCAATGGGTTTATTGGGTTTGCTCAGCTAAAGGGAAGCACAGACACTATCGAATGAATGGCCTCACTCTCTGCTCTGTCATTCAATGGAATCAGTATTTATCTTGTAAATCTGGGAAATTCTTCCTCAAAGGATTCCAACAAGCACCCCAGAGTACACAGAGCATGAGTTAAATACAGATTACAGCTCCCATGTCCTGTGCTGGCAGCCATGGATTAGACATAAATATCCTTCTGCACTGTCCCATCCCTCCCAGTGCAGGGGCAGCAGAGGTTAGACACAGAGTGAAACTTCCCCCAACTTGTCCCATCACACACTCACGGGACACGAGTTGAACTTTACTGTTCAAATGAACTGCTTATTCTCAGTTCACAGACAGAGCAACTCATCTAATTTCTTGCCCTCCTCCATCCCCCGACTGGGTTTGTTTAACAAGTGCTTTCCTACATTAACCAGTGTTGCTGGTGATTCAGTAAAAGTGGTTGTGAGATAAAGTGCTGACATTCACAGAGCAGCTTTCATGGTGTCCCCGAGATCCTCACAGGCAATGAAGTAGTTTCAAAGTACAGCCCTGTTGTAGAGTCGGGAATGTGGAGCCACTCTGCACACAGCAGAATCCACAAACTACAAGGTGAGAACGATCAGACAGTCTGTTCTGGTGATGTCATTGAAGGAGAAATATTGTCCAGGACACCGTGAACACAGTGATCCAATGGACAGGCACAAGGTTGGATTCGGAGTGATGGGAAACAGGGCAGTACATCAAAGCAAACAACAGGAATTCTGCAGATGCTGGAAATTCTAGCAACACACATCAAAGTTGCTGGTGAACGCAGCAGGCCAGGCAGCATCTCTAGGAAGAGGTGCAGTCAACTTCCAAATCCCTTACTCGCTCTTCCTTCAGTTAGTCCTGACGAAGGGTCTCGGCCTGAAACGTCGACTGCACCTCTTCCTAGAGATGCTGCCTGGCCTGCTGCGTTCACCAGCAACTTTGATATGTGTTGCCAGTACATCAAAGCAGATGAGTAGTGCAGAGGGATGGATGAACAGTCCACGGATACCACCACAACAAAACTGACAAATTTAAACTCAGTTCATAATAATCTGCAGCAGATTTGGATCTGTGGTCAGATTTCCAACATCTTAGTAATTGGTATTGGTTTTAAATCTAGTCATTAGTAATGATGACCCTTCAGTTTTACTGATGTCCCTCAGGGAAGGAGATCTCTCATCCTTACCCATTGAGCCTATTTATGACTCCTGACCCATCAATGTGCTTGTCTCCAAATGCCCTCTGCATGGCAGCTCATATGTGTAATTCATTCAGACTTTACTGGTAAAGCCCAGATCCCAAAGGGTGAATAAACAAATTGCCTACCAGTTGTTCATACTACCTGATGTTCAATCCACTTACTACAATATAGACTAAAATCCGACAAAGTCTCCCCGATCTGCTGATTCACCATTGATCATTTTGTACAAATAACCAAGTGTTATTTCTTTTCTTTTTGTAATTTATTTTTATTGAACTTCATCATCAAACAAAACTTTCCATAAGATACTGTACCATATATACCATATAGTCATATTTGTCACAAATCTCCACATAATATTTATCTGAGGTATACACTTATAGAAAGGATAGGAAAGAAAGAAAAATCAAAAGAAGAAAACTATGTACAAAGTAGGGAGTGATCTTTTTTTTACAACATATTCATTGACTTGTGAGAATGAAATCAGGCCTACGAGGTGTTATGTAGTTAAACTATTTTTTCCAGTATGAATAAAATTGTTCCAAATTATGATTAACAGATGCTGTTATCTTCTCCATTTTGTAAATGTCCATTGTAATTTCCATCCATACATTTAAAGTTGGGCTCCCCTGTGATAACCATTTCCTGGTAAGGGTCTTTTTACCAGCACCAGCAGTACATTCATTAAATATTTATCTCTTTTCAACCATTCTTGAGGTATACACCCAAAATATATGGTATTACTGTCTCAGGGTATTTCACATTCAAAGATGTCTTGTAGGGCATTATGTATCCCACTCCAATGGTCTTTGATAACGGGGCATTCCCAGAATATATGATAATGGTTTGCATTTTGATAAGCCATTTTGATTTCCACAATTTCTCCGGCAAACAGGGGGTTACTATCATAATAGAATTTCTGAGAGGGTGTAATAAAATATCTTATTAAGTTTTTCCACCCGAACTCCCTCTACTTCTGTGAACTGGTACACTTCCATTGATACCTCCATGTAATTGTCCAGTCTTTCTCAGATATTATTATCTCTCCTTCCTTCTCCCATTCTGTTTTAATGTATGAAGCTGAATGTGTTTTAAGATTTGACAAACCCTTATACATGCTTGAAATTATTCTACTACCTTTGTCTAAATTATGTTTTCCTAAATAGGTCTATCAGACATGTACTTGCCTTGATTACATTTTTAACCATCCTATTAACATACCGTCACATTTGTAAATACTGGTAAAAGTCTTCTTTTTCTAATAAGTGTTTCTCTTTGAGCATTTCAAAACTGAATAGTATTCCTTCTTTCATTATATTGCAAGTAGCTGTTATTCCTCTAGCTGTCCAGTCCTAAAATCTAGCATCCAGTTTATTCAGCATAAAATCTGAGTCATATGCACACCATTTAAGAATTGCAATGTCTCTCCCTAGTTTATACTCTTTTATAATAGTTTTCCATATTTTAAGAGTCCATTTCACCCACAGATCATCAATAGTATTTATGTAACTTTGTAGGTTGTTATCAGCCAAAATTGCCTGTATGGGGATGGAAAGTATCCTCTCCTCAATGTTTTCCCATTAAGTGTCATATGATAGGTTGCACCAGCATATCACAGCTCTCAACTGTGCCGCAAAATAATAATCTCTAAGAGAAGGTAGGCCCCATCCCCCCTTTTCCTTGGCTAATTGCAAAATTTTGAGATGAACCCTAGGCCTTTTACCTTGCCATATATATCTTGATAGCATCTTGTTGCATTCATTGAATTGATTTTGGTTAATCTCTATTGGTAGGGTCTGAAAGAGATATAGTAGTCTGGGCAGTATATTCATTTTATATAACCATATAACAATTACAGCATGGAAACAGGCCATCTCAGCTCTTCTAGTCCGAGCCAAGCTCTTACTCTCACCTAGTCCCACCAACCTACACTCAGCCCATAACCCTCCAATCCTTTCCTGTCTATATAGCTGTCCAATTTAACTTTAAACGACAACATTGAACCTGCCTCAACCATTTCTGCTGGAAGCTCATTCCACACAGCTCTGAGTAAAGAAGTTCCCCCTCATATTACCCCTAAACTTTTGCTCTTTAAAATTTTAATAAATTCGATCCTTGAACTGAGAACAAGAAAAGGAATTAGGTTCCATCTTGTTATACCTTCACTAATTTTTTATATAAAGGCTGATAATTGCATTCTGATAATTTTGCCAAATCTTTTGGCATAATGATGCCCAAATATTTGACAGACTCTGTTTGCCATGCCCAAGGATATCTACTTTCAATTTCTCTTGGGCTATAGTTATATGAGAGTAGCTGGGTTTTACCTATGTTGATCTTGTATCCTGATAATTGGTCATATTGTTCAAAGGGCTGCATCAATTTAGGTAGAGTCTGTTGGTTGCCCTAGATAGATCAAAATGTCAACCCAAGTGTTATCTCATTGCAAATTTCTTCTGAGCTGATCCACCCAGATCCAGTTCCCCTCTTCATCTCAGCACCCTGTGACCCACCCAGATCCAGTTCCCCTCTTCACCCCAGCACCCTGTGACCCACCCAGATCCAGTTCCCCTCTTCACCCCAGCACCCTGTGACCCACCCAGATCCAGTTCCCTTCTTCACACCAGCACCCTGTGACCCACCCAGATCCAGTTCCCCTCTTCACCCCAGCACCCTGCTGTCAGTTTGATGGGTGTTTTTATAAAGACCCAGAGGAACACTGATCCAGACAGAACTGTACTTACCACCTGCTGGTCTCGGGATGTAAAAGATGCTCAGCTGCAAATCTCACCGACTGACATTATTGTGCCTCCTGCACTGCCAACACTGAGCAGCTCAGAGGGAACATCTGTGGGTGAGAAACAGAGTTAATGTTTCAAATCAGTGACCTTTCACCAGACTCCGTCACTCTGATTTCTGGCAACTACACTGTTTAGGAGGCAGTAATCATAACATGATTGAGTTCACTGTGAAATTAGAAAAAGAGAAGCCAAAATCTGATGTGTCGGTATTTCAGTGGAGTAAAGGAAATTACAATGGCATGAGAGAGGAACTGGCCAAAGTTGACTGGAGAGGGACACTAGTGGGAAAGACAGCAGGGCAGCAGTGGCTGGAGTTTTTTTGCGAGAAATGAGGAAGGTGCAAGACAGGTATATTCCAAAGAAGAAGAAATTTTCGAGTGGAAAAAGGATGCAACCGTGGTTGACAAGAGAAGTCATAGCCAAAGTTAAAGCAAAAGAGAGGGCATACAAGGAAGCAAAAATTAGTGGGAAGACAGAGGATTGGGAAGTTTTTAAAACCTTACAAAAGGAAACCAGGACGGTCATTAAGAGAGAAAAGATTAACTATGAAAGGAAGCTAGCAAATAATATCAAAGAGGATACTAAAAGCTTTTTCAAGTATATAAAGAGTAAAAGACAGGTGAGAGTAGATATAGGACCGATAGAAAATGATGCTGGAGAAATTGTAATGGGAGATAAGAAGATGGCAGAGGAACTGAACGAGTATTTTGCATCAGTCATCACTGAGGAAGACATCAGCAGTATACCGGACTCTCAAGGGTGGCAGGGAAGAGAAGTGTGCACAGTCACAATTACCACAGAGAAAGTACTCAGGAAGCTGAATAGTCTAAAGGTAGATAAATCTCCTGGACCAGATGGAATGCACCCTCGTGTTCTGAAGGAAGTAGCTGTGGAGATTGCGGAGGCATTAGTGATGATCTTTCAAAAGTCGATAGATTCTGGCATGGTTCCGGAAGACTGGAAGATTGCAAATGTCACTCCGTTATTTAAGAAGGGGGCAAGGAAGCAAAAAGGAAATTATAGACCTGCTAGCTTAACATCAGTGGTTGGGAAGTTGTTGGAGTCGATTGTCAAGGATGAGGTTACAGAGTACCCGGAGGCATATGACAAGATAGGCAGAACTCAGCATGGATTCCTTAAAGGAAAATCCTGCCTGACAAACCTATTACAATTTTTTGAGGAAATTACCAGTAGGCTAGACAAGGGAGATGCAGGGGATGTTGTATATTTGGATTTTCAGAAGGCCTTAGACAAGGTGCCACACATGAGGCTACTTAACAAGATAAGAGCCCATGGAATTACGGGAAAGTTACATACGTGGATAGAGCGTTGGTTGATTGGCAGGAAACAGAGAGTGGGAATAAAGGGATCCTATTCTGGTTGGCTGCCGGTTACCAGTGGTGTTCCACAGGGGTCAGTGTTGGGGCTGCTTCTTTTTACATTGTACATCAACAATTTGGATTATGGAATAGATGGATTTGTGGCTAAGTTTGCTGATGATACGAAGATAGGTGGAGGGGCCAGTAGTGCTGAGGAAACAGAGAGTCTGTAGAGAGACTTGGATAGATTGGAAGAATGGGCAGAGAAGTGACAAATGAAGTACAATGTTGGAAAGTGTATGGTTATGCACTTTGGCAGAAAAAATAAATGGGCAGACTATTATTTAAATGGGGAAAGAATTCAAAGTTCTGAGATGCAACGGGACTTGGGGGTCCTCGTACAGGATACCCTTAAAGTTAACCTCCAGGTTGAGTCAGTAGTGAAGAAGGCGCATGCAATGTTGGCATTCATTTCTAGAGGAATAGAGTATAGGAGCAGGGATGTGATGTTGAGGCTCTATAAGGCGCTGGTGAGACCTCACTTGGAGTACTGTGGGCAGTTTTGGTCTACTTATTTAAGAAGGGATGTGCTGACGTTGGAGAGGGTACAGAGAAGATTCACTAGAATGATTCTGGGAATGAGAGGGTTAACATATGAGGAACGTTTGTCTGCTCTTGGACTGTATTCCTTGGAGTTTAGAAGAATGAGGGGAGACCTCATAGAAACATTTCGAATGTTGAAAGGCATGGACAGAGTGGATGCGGCAAAGTTGTTTCCCATGATGGGGGAGTCTAGTACGAGAGGGCATGACTTAAGGATTCAAGGGCGCCTATTCAGAACAGAAATGTGAAGAAATTTTTTTAGTCAGAGGGTGGTGAATCTATGGAATTTGTTGCCACGGGCAGCAGTGGAGGCCAAGTCATTGGGTGTATTTAAGGCAGAGATTGATAGGTATCTGAGTAGCCAGGGCATCAAAGGTTATGGTGAGAAGGTGGGGGAGTGGGACTAAATAGGAGAATGGATCAGCTCATGATAAAATGGCGGAGCAGACTCGATGGGCCGAATGGCCTACTTCTGCTCCTTTGTCTTATGGTTTTATGGTCTTATGATACTGTGGGTGAAATGGTGCTGGTTGTGGCTGGCAGTCTGAAGGTGATAACCAGTGTTCAGCCAGTTACACTGGAGTCAGTCCCAGAGTTCCACAGACCACCGTATCCCAGGATTTACTGAGTGACAGTTACCCCCAGAGCTGTTACCACACTCTACCACATGACACCGGGTCCTACTGGAATTCCCAGGGTAACACGGGAAATCCACCTCCACATTCCCCTCACAGTCCGGACCTGACAAAGGATCACATTTCCCATTCATCTGACTGGTGTGTCAGGAAGGTAATTAATTACGAGTTATTTCTGGTTGTGAATCATGTTTTAAGTGTAATACAGGTTTATTATTTTAAACAAAAGGTAAGATATCACAAATAAGAGAAAATCTGCAGATGCTGGAAATCCGAGCAAAACACGCAAAATGCTGGAGGAACTCAGCAGACCAGGCAGCATCTATGGAAAACAGTGCAGTCAATATTTTGGGCTGAAACCTTTCAGCAGGACTAGAGAAAAAAGGCTGAGGAGCAGATTTAATAGCTGGGGGAAGGGGAGAGAGAAACACAAGGTGATAGGTGAAACCTGGAGGGGGAAGGATGAAGTAAAGAGCTGGGAAATTGATCAGTGAAAGAGACAGAAGTCCATGGAAGAAAGAAAAGGGGGGAGGAGCACCAGAGAGATGTGATGGGTAGGCAAAGAGATAAGGTGAGGGAGGGAAAAGAGGTTGAGAAATGGTGAAAGGGGGTTGGTGGGGGCATTACCAGGTGTTTGAGAAATCAATGCTCATGCCGTCAGGTTGGAGGCTACCCAGACGGAATAAAAAGTGTTATTCCTCCAACCTAAGTATGGCCTGATCACGACAGTGGAGAAGGCCATGGATTGACATATCGGAATGGGAATGGGAAGTGGAATTAAAATGGGTGGCCACTGGAAGATCTCGCTTTTTCTGGTGGACGGAACATGGGTGCTCAGCGAAGCAGTCTTCCAATCTACGTCGGGTCTCACCGATATAAAGGAGGCCACACTGGGAACACTAAACACAGTATTTGACCCCAACAGACTCACAGGTAAAGTGTCACCTCACCTAGAAGGACTGTTTACGGCCATAAATGGTAGTGAGGGAGGAGGCAGCACTTGTACACGATGGGCAGAGGTAGCCATGGGCACTCGCATGGGTCCCAGCCATGCCCGCCTGTTTGTCGGCTATGTCGAGCAGTCTTTGTTCCAAGCCTACACTAGTGACCGTCCCGTACTTCTTCTACACGACATCGATGACTACATTGGTGCTGCTTCTGCACCCATGCTGAACTCTTCAAATTCATCCACTTTGCCTCCAACTTCCACCCAGACCTCAAATTTACCTGGTCGATTTCTGACACCTCCTTCCACTTTCTCGATCTCTGGAGACAGCTTATCCACCGTTGTCTATTATCAACCCACAGACTCTCACAGCTATCTGGACTATACCTCTTCCCACCCTGTTACTTGTAAAAACGCCATCCCCTTCTCTCAATTCCTCCATCTCCCCTGCATCTGCTCTCAGTGTGAGGTGTTTCATTCCAGAACGAAAGAGATGTCCTCCTTTTTCAAAGGGGCTTCCTCTCCTCCATCATCAACGCTGTCCTCAACTGCACTGCTTCTATGTCATGCACGTCTGCTCTTAACCCATCCTCCCAGTACCTGACCAGCGATAGGGTTCCTCTTGTCATCACCTACCACCCCACCAGACTCTGCATCCAGCACATAATTTTCTGTAATTTCTGCCACGTCTACCAGGATCCCACCACCAAGCACATCATTCCTTCCACCCCCCCCCCCACCCACCCACTTTCTGCTTTCCACAGGGATTGCACCCTACACGACTCCCTTATCCATTCGTCCCTCCCCACTGATCTCTCTCCTGGCACTTATCCTTGCAAGCGGAACACGTGCATACAATTCATCAATGAATTTTACTACAATCCATTTACTGGGTTCCAGAGCTGGCCCTGGTATCCATTGGGATTGAGGTTTTACAGAGAGAGAAGAATACACATGATTCAAACTAACTACCTCGCCCCTCCACATTTCAACTTTCCATTATCCTTCTGGTCAGTTTGTCTACCCATTCCCATTCTGACATGGCTGTCCATGGCCTCCTCCACTGCTCCAGAGAGGCCAAAGTCAGGTTGGAGTAGCAACACTTCATATTCTATCCAGATATCTGCCAACTTGATGATGCGAATACTTATTTCTGCAAAATTCTGTAATCTCACCAACCCCTCCCCCTCCCACTCCTTTATTCTCTTTTTTTCTCTTCCCCATACTAGGTACACCCTCATCCCTTCACTTCTCCTCACCTGTTCATCATCTCCATTTGGTTCCCCTCCTCCTGAACACTTTCCTCCATGGTCCACTGTCCTGTCAGATTCCTTCTGTTTCAGCCATTTATCTCTTTCACTGATCCCCTACCAGCTTCTTAATTCATACCCCCTCCCCCATCTACACACTTTCCCCCCCACCTGGTCTCACCTCTCATCTGACAGAATGTATTCCTCTCTACTCCACCCACCTTCTTATTCTGGCTTCTGCCCACTTCCTTCCCAGTATCAGGGAAGGCTCTCGGCTCGAAAGATAGACTGTTTATTCCCCTTCATAGATGCTGCCTGACTTGCCGAATTCCTCCAGCACTTTGTGTGTGTTGTTCAAGATTTCCAGCATCTGTAGAATCTCTTGTGTTTCTGGTTGTCCATACACTCATTCATTTGTGTACATTGTTGCTTCAGTGTGACTCAGATCCCAATTCCAGTTTCCTTGGCCAAGAGGGAAACTCAGTGATCCCAAGGAATGTCACAGCAGAGAATATTTTGGTAGAATTACCCACGCATTGACAGAATTATATGCTTCTTGTGGAATAACACCAGCATTCAGAAACAAGGGGAGCGATCCTGACTCTGTCAGATTTTATGTGGGGATCGCATTTCCCAGGGACTGCTGAACATCAAGACCATGCTGAGATGAGACATAACTGGGAAACCTGCAGAAAACATGTTTAACAACATCACAGTGCTGATTAAACTAAGATTCACAATTCAGTGACCCTCCATTGTACACCTAGGTTTGCATATTTATGATATTACACAAAAACAATGGTCATCTAGACTTCTTCAGGGTCTTTCTATTTTAAAAGAAAATTGCTCATAATCTTACTGAAGTGGGAAAGGTTAAGAAATGCGCATCAGATGATCTGTCCCAGTCAGACTGGAACCGTGTGTGTTACATCTGCTCTTTCTTCAGACAAAGACACTGACTCACAGTCTCATTGAAGGTCTCAACCATGACATAAACACAATCAGCCTCCACACTAAATGTCAAAGAGCAAAAACACCCCACATGCCTGAAGGTGACTGAGTGTATAAATGGTGTACACAAAGTGCAGAGAGCTGCAATGTAAGTGAACTGATGATAGAACATAGAAAACCTACAGCACAATACAGGCTTTTCAGCCCACAAAGTTGTGCCAAACATGTCTTTACCATAGAACTACCTAGGTTTACCCATAGCCCTCTATTTTTCAAAGCTCCATGCATCCATCCAGGAGTCTCTTAAAAGACCCTATCGTTTCCACCTCCACCACCGCCACCGGCAGCCCATTCCACGCACTCACCACTCTCTGTGTAAAAAAAAAAATGTACCCCTGACATCTCCTTTGAACCTGCTTGCAAGCACCTTATAACTATGCCCTCTCATGCTAGCCATTTCAGCCCTGGGAAAAAGCCTTTGACTATCCACACAATTAATGCCTCTCATTGTCTTGTACACCTCTATCAGGTCACCTCTCATACTCGTTGCTCCAAGGAGAAAAGGCCGAATTCACTCAACCTATTCTCATAAGGCATGCTCTTCAATCCAGGCAACATCCTTTTAAATCTCCTCTGCACCCTTTCTATGGTTTCCACGTCCTTCCTGTAGTGAGGCAACCAGAACTGAGCACAGTACTCCAAGTAGTATCTGACTAGGGTCCTATATAGCTGCAACATTACCTCTCGGCTCTTAAACGTAATCCCACGATTGATGAAGGCCAATACTGTACACCATATTCTTTCTTAACCACAGAGTCAACCTGCATAGCAGCTTTGAGTGTGCTATGGACAAGGACCCCAAGATTCCTCTGATCCTCCACACTGCCAAGAGTCTTGCCATTAATGCTATATTCTGCCATCATATCTGACCTACCAAAATTAACCACCTCACACTTATCCAGGTTGAACTCAATCTGCCACTTCTCAGCCCAGTTTTGTATCCTATCAATGTCCCGCTGTAACCTCTGACAGCCCACCACACTATCCACAAGGCCCCCAACCTTTGTGTCATCAGCAAATTCACTAACCCATCCCTCCACTTCCTCATCCAGGTCATTAATAAAAATCACAAAGAGTAGGGGCCCAGAACAGATCCCAGAGGTACACCACTGGTGACCAACCTCCATGCATAATATGACTCATCTACAACCACTCTTTGCCTTCTGTGGGCAAGCCAGTTCTAGATCCACAAAGCAATGTCCCCTTGGATCCCATTCCTCCTTACTTTCTCAATAAGCCTTACATGGGGTACCTTATCAAATGCCTTGCTAAAATACATATACACTACATCTATGGCTCTACCCTCATCAATGTGTTCAGTCACATCCTCAAAAAATTCAGTCAGGCTCATAAGGCACGACCTGCCTTTGACAAAGCCAAGCTGACTATTCCTAATCATATTATGCCTCTCCAAATGTTCATGAATCCTGCCTCTCAGGATCTTCTTCATCAACTTACCAACCACTGAAGTAAGACTCACTGGTCTACAATTTCCTGGGCTATCCCTACTTCCTTTCTTGAATAAGGGAACAACATCTGCATCCCTCCAATCCTCCGGACATCTCCCGTCCTCATTGGCGATGCAAAGATCATCACCAGAAGCTCAGCAATCTCCTCCCTCTCTTCCCACAGTAGCCCAGGGTACATCCCGTCCGGTACCGGTGACTTATCCAACTTGATGCTTTCCAAAAGCTCTAGCACATCCTCTTCCTTAATATCTACATGCTCAAGCTTTTCAGTCCGCTGCAAGTCATCCATACAATCATCAAGATCCTTTTCTGTAGTGAATACTGAAGCAAAGTATGCATTAACTACCTCTGCTATCTCATGATAGTGCATTGGGAGGTGGCCTCAATAACTTCACGAGTGCAATCACACAAACCTGACATTAACCCAAAGGACAGGTGACCCAAAAATTGATCAAAGAGCTGTCTTATACACTTAGCATTTCCTAAAAATCACTGATTGCTCTAGAACTGAGGGACTTTCTGCCTCATTCCTGATGGTGATTAACGTTCAATCCCTGTTGCTGCTAGAAGGTTCAACAAAGAATAATTTGCCAATACTTCCAAGATATTCTGTTTAATCCAAAAAGCATTGACGAATTGAATTTAATCTCCCAAACACCAGGTTGGGATTTGAACCCATGTTGCCAGTTCATCAGTCCCTAACTTATGGATACACTCTGACCATGGCTGCTCATTTCAAGTGAGACAGAGGCTTCAGTGTTTGTCAGCAAGAATGCTAAAACCACAGGCGCCAGCAGAAGTAGTGCAGGTGTATGAGTGAGCAGAGTTGAAAGAATACGAAGTTTTCTGAAGTTTGTGTGGGTGCTGAAGGTTGCAGAGATGGGGAGAGGCACAGCCACAGTAAGACTGGAATGTTGGGATGTGAAGTTATTAAACTGAGTGAATCCCAGGCTCAGCCCAGATGGAGAAAGGGATTCTCATTGATTCACAGTGTTCATTGTTACTAATCAATGGCACTGAGTCTCCAAGCAAAGAATATACTGAGCTGTGTCTCTGCTGAGAAATCTGCATGCTTCTCTGTCTCACAGAGCTCCGTCTCACAGGTACAGTTATTAGAAGGGGATTCTAAAACTAGTTAGCACATCCTTTGTTCTGATTTTCTTTTCTCAATCAAAATTAACAGGAATATGAGACACGTGATTCAGCCCTGGGAGTTTCTGTTAT
Source organism: Mobula birostris (assembly GCF_030028105.1). Lineage (NCBI taxonomy): Eukaryota > Metazoa > Chordata > Chondrichthyes > Myliobatiformes > Myliobatidae > Mobula > Mobula birostris. The sequence continues at coordinate 20,103,496 of NC_092379.1, read as the reverse complement.
TCTGTTTGCATTAAATGCAGCTGTCATGTACTGATGATCTGTTTTGACCCAACACAACCAATAGAAATATCTCCAGTAAGATTTTGAAGATTTCCATTTCTAATCCACAGATTTGTATGTCTTTATTCAAAATCCCTACATTGAAGAGATGTGGATCCACAAGACTGCTACTGTGAAGTGCACAGTTATCTGTACGGATCCAGGAAAATTACGCGTCTCTTGGTACGTGGGCAGGAGGGTGAAAAATGCAGGAACTGTCAGACATCAACCACAGAGGGATGGGACCCGATACAGAGTGCTCAGCGAAATCCGGATCAGTTTGGAGGAGTGGTTCAGTGGGGTGGAGTACGAGTGCTCCGCTCAGGAATCTTCTTCTTCTTCTTCCCTAGTGTCAGCACGAACTAAAGGCACCAAAGGTGGGTAACAGACCAGTGATTAAATAGCCGGCAGTAGTTACTTGAGTCAAAATGTTTGACATTTCTTTTGTTTTCTTGTCTATTCCAGTCGAAATAAAAAGTCCCAAGGTCAGTCTGCTGCTTCCACCTCAGGAAGAGATCAAGAATAGGAAGGTGGTCACACTGGAGTGTGTGGTGTCTGGATTCTACCCGAACCAAATAAATGTCATCTGGAAGAAAGGCAGCACTGTGATCACCTCTGGCACCAGCGCTACACCGACCGCTCTGGAGCAGGGGAGGACTTTCAGTGCCAGACACTTCCTGACCGTGAGTTTACAGGAGTGGAAGTCAGAATCGGTCTTCAGCTGTACAGTGACTCATCCCCCCTCCAACACCCGTATCAAGAAGCAAGTGAAGAATGTCCAAGGTAGGGTCCTGGGACTCATCCCATTATTGAAATTGTTTACATTGTGCTATGAATTCAAGGTAAACACCTATTCATGGTGCAGCCCTGGTTTAGTTATGTGAGTGAACTGATAAAGTTCAAAGTACAAAGTACATTTATTATCAAAGTATGTGCACCATATACAACCTTGAGATTCTCTTGCAGGCAGTCACAAAACAAAAGAACACAATAGAATTCAGAATCAAATATCCAATGTATGAAAAAGAAAGAACAAATTGTGCAAACAATAAAAAAATGCAAACAAACAATCCACAGAAACTGAACCGCAGAGCCCCCTGAAGTAAATCCACAGCCACGTTGCCAGTTCAGCACTGCAACCGGTGCAGGAGACCGACGGCTGCAGGCCACGGCCGTGGAGCCAGGCTCAGTGCTGAGGTGAGTGCCGATGGCCGCAGGCCGCAGCTGCAGAGTCAGTTCAGTGCTGAGGCGAGTGAAGCCTCATGGAGTAGTGAGCTGAAAACTGGATCATCCTTCGCCTTTGGTGACAAAATCTTAATCTTTTTAATCTGGCTCGGTGATAAAAATCAGCCAATCTTTGATTTGTTCTCTGCTCTCAACCAACATAATCCAAAAGCTTCACCATAAAAATTATTGTATCTGAGATAATGCTTTCACAACTTGAGGAGAATCCAGACCATTTCACTGGACAGGCAATAGACAATAGACAATAGACAATAGGTGCAGGAGTAAGCCATTCAGCCCTTCAAGCCAGAACCACCATTCACTGTGATCATGGCTGATCATCCACAATCAGTACCCTTTTCCTACCTTCTCCCCATATCCCTTCACTCCACTATCTTTAAGAGCTCTATCTAACTCTTTCTAGAAAGAATCCAGAGAATTGGCCTCCACTGCCTTCTGAGGCAGAGCATTCCACAGAACCACAACCCTCTGTGTGAAAAAGTTTTTCCTCAACTCCGTTCTAAATTGTCTACCCCTTATTCTTAAACTGTGGCCTCTGGTTCTGGACTGCCCCAACATCGGGAACATGTTTCCTGCCTCTAGCATGTCTAATCCCTTAATGATCTTATATGTTTCAATCAGATCCACTCTCATCCTTCTAAATTCCAGTGTATACAAGCTCAGTCGCTCCAATCTTTCAACATATGACAGCCTCACCATCCCAAGAGTTAACCCCGTGAATCTACGCTGCACTCCCTCAATAGCTAGAATGTCCTTCCTCAAATTTGGAGACCAAAACACTACACAATACTCCAGGTATTGGTCTCGCCAGGGCCCTGTGCAACTGCAGAAGGACCTCTTTGCTTCTATACTCAACTCTCCTTGTTATGAAGGCCAAAATGCCATGAGCTTTCTTCACTGCCTGCTGTACCTGTATGCTTACTTTCAGTGACTGATGAACAAGGACGTCTAGATCTCATTGTACCTCCCCTTTTCCTAACTTGACACCATTCAGATAGTAATCTGCCTTCCTGTTCTTGCCACTGAAGTGGATAACCTCACATTTATCCAAATTAAACTGCATCTGTCATGCATCTGCACACTCACCCAACCTGTCCAAGTCACCCTGCATTTTCATAACATCTTCCTCACATTTCACACTGCCACCCAGCCTTGTGTCATCTGCAAATTTGCTAATGTTACTTTTAATCCCTTCATCTTATCATTAACGCATATTGTAAATAGCTGCAGTCCCAGCACCAAGCCTTGCGGTACCCCACTAGTCACTGCCTGACATTCTGAAAAGGACCCATTAATCCCTACTCTTTGTTTCCTGTCTGCCAACCAATTTTCTATCCATGTCGGTACCCTGACCCCCAATACTATTTGCTCTAATTTTGCACACTGACCTCCTATGTGGGACCTTATCATAGGCTTTCTGAGAGTCCAGGTACACGACATCCACTGGCTTTCCCATGTCCATTTTCATAGTCCCATTCTCAAAAAATTCCAGAAGATTAGTCAAGCGTGATTTCCCCTTCGTAAATCCATGCTGACTTGGACCTATCCTGCCACTGCTATCCAAATGTGCCACTATTTCATATTTTATAATTGATTCCAGCATCTTCTCCACCACTGATGTCAGATGAACTGGTCTATAACTGCCTGTTTTCTCTCTCCCTCCTTTCTTAAAAAGTGGGATAACATTAGCTACCCTCCAAGCTGCAGGAACTGATCCTGAATCTATAGAACATTGGAAAATGATTACCAATGCATCCATGATTTCTAGAGCCACCTCCTTAAGTACCCTGGGATGCAGACCATCAGGGATTTATCAACCTTCAGTCCCATCAGTTTACCCAACACAATTTTGTGCCTGATGCGAATTTCCTTCAGTTCTTCTGTTACCCTAGGTCCTCTGGCCACTATTACATCAGGGAGATTGTTTGTGTCTGCCCTAGTGAAGACAAATCCAAAGTACCTGTTCAGCTCTTCTGCCATTTCCTTGTTCCCCATAATCATTTCAACTGTTTCTGTCTTCAAGGGCTCAACTTTGGTCTTAATTAATTTTTTCCTCTTCACACACCTAAAGAAGCTTTTTCTATCCTCCTTTATATTCTTGGCTAGCTTACCTTCGTACCTCATCTTTTCCCCCCGTATTGCCTTTTTAGTTATCTTCTGTTGCTCCTTAAAATTCTCCCAAAACTCTGGCTTCCCACTCACCCTTGCTATGTTATACTTCCCCTCTTTTATTTTTATACTGTCCTTGACTTCCCTTGTCATCCATGGTCACCCCTTCCTCTCCTTAGAATATTTCCTCCTCTTTGAAATGAACTGATCCTGCACCTTCTGTGTTATTCCCAGAAATACCTGCCATTGTTGTTCCACTGTTATCCCTGCTAGGGTATCTTTCCAGTCAAATTTGGCCAGCTCCTCTCTCGTGGGTCCATAGTCCCCTTTGTTCAACTGTAATACTGACACTTCCGATCTTCCCTTCTTCCTCTCAAACTGTAGATTAAAACTTATCATATTATGGTCACTTCCTCCTAATGGCTCCTTTACCGCGTGTTCCCTTATCAAATCTGGCTCATTACACAACACTAAATCCAGAATTGCGTTCTCCCTGGTAGATTCTAATACAAGCTGCTCTCAGAATCCATCTCTGAGGCATTCCACAAGTACTCTTTCCTGGGGTCCAGTACGAACCTGATTTTCCCAGTCTACCTGCATGTTGAAATCCCCCATAACAACCGTAGAATTACCTTTGCGACAAGCCAATTTTAACTCTTGATTTAGCTTGCACCCTATATCCAGGCTACTGTTTGGGGGCCTGTAGATAACTCCCATCAGGGTCTTTTTGCCCTTACAGTTTCTCAGCTCTATCCATACTGACTCTACGTCTCCCGATTCTATGTCCCCCCTCGCAAGTGACTGAATTTCATTCCTCACCAACACAGCCACCCCACCCCCTCTGCCAACCTGTCTGTTCTTTCGATAGGATGTATAACCCTGAATATTCATTTCCCAGCCCTGGTCCTCTTGCAGCCATGTCTCTGTTATTCCCACAACATCATATTTGCCAATTTCCAACTGAGCCTCAAGCTCATCCACTTTATTTCTTATACCCTGTGCATTCATATATAATACTTTAAATCCTTTTAAAGTAATACTTTTACTCCCCTCACCTTTCACATCGATTCCTATTCCACTTGCCCATACTCTCCGATCCCTTCCTGATCTTTCTGCCCCTTTAGTTCTGTTGTCTTTCCTAACTTTTCTTATTCTCTGATTCCCTGAACTCCATTCTTATATTTCCAGTTCATCCCTTCCCCCCCCACTACTTAGTTTAAACACACCCGTGCAGCAGTGGCAAACCTGCCTGCCAGAATGCTGGTCCCCCATCTGTTAAGATGCAACCTGTCCCTTCTGCACAATTCATCCTTACCCCAAAACAGATCCCAGTGGTCCAAGAATCTAAATCCCTTATTCCCGCACCAGTTCCTCAGCCACACATTCAGATCCACTATCTCCCTGTTTCTGTCCTCTCCAGCACAAGGAACTGGAAGCAAACCCGAGATAACCACCCTGGAGGACCTGCTTTTCAGCCTTCTTCCGAGTTATTTGAAGTCACACTGCAAAATGTCTCTCATCTTCTTCCCGACGTCACTTGTGCCGACATGCACCGCCACCTCCGGCTGATCACCTTCTCCCTTGAGGATGCCCTGCAATTGGTCCGTGATGTCCTGGATCCTGGCACCAGGGAGGCAACACACCATCCTTAAATCCCGCCTGTTGCTGCAGAAACCCCTATCTGTACCTCTCACTAGTGTGGGCACGTGGCCAAGTGGTTAAGGCATTGGACTAGCGACCTGAAGGTCGTGAGTTCGAGCCCCAGACGAGGGAACATGTTGTGTCCTTGAGCAAGGCACTTAATCACACATTGCTCTACGACGACACTGGTGCCAAGCTGTATGGGTCGTAATGCCCTTCCCTTGGACAACATTGGTGTTGTGGAGAGGGGAGACTTGCAGCATGGGCAACTGCTGGTCTTCCAAACAACCTTGCCCAGGCCTGTGCCCTGGAGAGTGAAGACTTTCCAGGCGCAAATCCATGGTCTCGCAAGACTAACGGATGTCTTTATTTATTTACCTCTCACTATGGAGTCCCCGAGCAGTCCCCAACCACCGGGCCGTGGACCAGTACCGGGCAGCAAAGCATTTGCTACCAGGCCGCGAGGAAACTATATAATTTGGCGATATGAGTCAGCTGCACCTTTCCTCATTCCGTGTCACGGGCAGCACCTTTCTCTGTCAGCGGCACCTTTCCTCATTCCCTGCCGGGCTGCGAGGAAATCTTTCCTCATTCCCTGTCACGGCCACTGTTGAGCCACTACACATGCGAGGTCATTACCCGTGCAACATCCATGTCAGCGCGGGAAGGAGATCAACTCCTCAACCTTGCACATGATGGTGGGCTGAAAAGTATGTTTGACATAACATCTCTGCCGACATTCTGGATCAAAGTCAAGGCTGAACATCCTGAGATAGCCGCAAAAGCACTGAAAACGTTGCTTCCATTTCCAACATTTTTCTGCGAAGCGGAGTTTTCCACAATGAATGCAACGAAAACTAAATTGCGGAATAGACTGGACATAAGGAACCCGCTTTGAGTATCGCTGTGGCTAATCACCCCTCGATAGGACCGTCTTGTTGCGGGGAAACAAGCCCAGGACTCCCACTGATTCAGCAATATTGGTGCGTTGCAATGATTTTATATGTTCACATGGGGAAAATATGTGCTGTGTGTTTAATGTACAAACGTTACTTAAAATGTTATGATGCTATTGACTTACTTATATAACCATATAACAATTACAGCACAGAAACAGGCCATCTCGGCCCTTCTAGTCCGTGCTGAACGCTACTCTCACCGAGTCCCACCGACCTGCACTCTGCCCGTGACCCTCCATTCCTTTCCTGTCCATATACCTATCCAATTTTTCTTTAAATGATAATATCGAACCTGCTTCTGCCACTTCTACTGGAAGTTCGTTCAATACTTACTTCAAGCTCCCCTGTCCTCTGCTGATAATTGACTTATCACTATATTCATGCGAGGAAAATATGCACTGTGTTTAATATTAAATTCGTTAGGTAAACTCTTTTACAAACGAAATTGAGTGTATTACCGACTTCTCACCTATATTCCGGTCGTGATTAACAACCACACCCCCCACCCCGCCGAGCAGGATTGCCAAAAATGATTTGCAGGGAAAAAAATTGGCAGGTACACACATGGGCAGGTCATGCATGCATACTGGTGCCTGTGCAAGGCTTCATGGTCATTGTAGTCTTCCTCTGGGTAAACGCAACGTATTTGACTGCTACTCTTGTCCGTTGGCAACTCTACACCCCCCGCCCCCCTCCGGGTCGGCCGGTCCGCAAGGACATTGCCAACATTAAACCGGTCCGCAGTACAAAAAAGGTTGGGGACTCCTGGTCTAGAATACAAGAACAGGGATGTGATGCTTTATTAGGCACTGGTGAGACCTCACCTTGAGTATTGTAAACAGTTTTGGGCTCCTCATCTTAGAAAAGGTGTGCTGGAATTGGTTCAGAGGAGGTTCGCAAGGATGATGCAGGGACTGAAAGAGTTATCATTACCAGGAACATTTGATAGATCTGAGTCAATACACATTCAAATTTTAAATGATGCATGGGGAGGGATCTCATTGAAACCTTTCGAATGTTGAAATCCCTACAGAGAGTAGATGTGGAATGAAATTTTCCCTTGGCGGTGGAGTCCAGGACAAGAGGGCACAGCTTCAGGATAGAGGGGCATCAATTTAAAAAGGAGATGTAGAGAAATTTCTTTAGCTAAAGGGTGGTAAATATGTGGAATTTATTACAACAGTTGTGGGAGATAGGTCGCTGGGTATATCTAAGGCAGAGCTTGATAGGTCCTTGATTGGACATGGCATCAGAGGTTCTGGGGAGAAGGCTTTGGAGTGGGTCTGAGGAGGGGAAAAAAGGATCAGGGATGGTTAAATGGCAGAGCAGACTCAGTGAGCCAAATGGCCCAATTCGGCTCCTATGTCTAAAGGTCTTATTATAGAAATTGTTTACATTGTACTTTGAATTCAAGGTAAACACTTAATCATGGTGCAGTCCTGGTTTAATAACGTGAGTGAACTGATAAAGTTCAAAGAACAAAGTACATTTATTATCAAAGTATGTGCACCGTATACAACCTTGAGATTCTCTTCTTGTAGGCAGCCACGGAACAAAGAAACACAATAGAATTCAGAGTCAAACATCCAATGTGTGAAAAAAAAACAAATTGTGAAAATAATAAAAAAATTCAAACAAACAATCCACAGAAACTGAACCGCAGAGCCCCCTGAAGTAAATCCACAGCCACGTTGCCAGTTCAGCACTGCAACCGGTCCAGGAGACCGATGGCTGCAGGCCACGGCCGTGGAGCCAGGCTCAGTGCTGAGGTGAGTGCCGATGGCTGCAGGCCGCAGCTGCAGAGTCAGTTCAGTGCTGAAGCGAGTGAAGCCTCGTCGAGAAGTGAGCTGAAAACCAGATTGTCCTTTGCCTTTGGTGACAATATCTTAATCTTTTTAATCTGGCTCAGTGATAAAATCAGCCAATCTTTGATTCGTTCTCTGCTCTCAACCAAGATAATCCAAAAGCTTCACTATAGAAATTATTGTATCTAAGATCATGCTTTCATAACTTGAGGAGAATCCAGACCATTTCATCCGACAGGTACTCTGGAGATCCCTGATACTTGTCTTCAAAATGTTCTCTCCCTCTGCCTCTGAACAATATCCCAGCCTCCAATTAGTGCCTCAGTTGTGACTGAATTTCCAGGTGAGCAGCTCTCCCTCTGCTCCAGTGTGGGAAAGTCAGCCTGGACAATGTGCAGAAGCCTCTGGAGGGCAGCTTGAACACACAATATTCTGACAAAGCAGCAGCAAATTTTAGTTTCACCTAATAGAGGAAACAAGTACAGTTAAAAATTTGTGACAGAGACTGAATATTTCTAACACATTTTGAAATATGATTGTATCTTCTGGAAGATTTGTATCTGCAACTTTGATCTGTTCTGCATTCCACACACACACTCTGAAATGCTGAGTATTTTCTGTATTTGTTTTAATAAGTGGATGGTAACAGTTTAAGTGACCATGAAACTACAAAAAGAATTTAAGGGCCAATCTTGTTCATTTACGTTTTCTCAGGGGTTTTAGCCTATCTGATCACAAGGAGAGATTCCTTTCTTCACCAATGTAGATACGTCTCACCTCTTCTTGATCAGTCTGGCAAATCATCAATGAGAGATCTTGTCAGTCACGACTCATCTATCGGGGAATAGTGAAATAATAATTGTGACACTTCACCCAGATGACTGTTCAGATACCCGCTCCTCAGTGACTTTAAACAAACCTTCCATCGAACAGATCTGAACGACCATTCTGCGTGAAGTGGTACATAGTGAAGTACAGGGATTCAGTGTAACCTGACAGATGGACAGAGGAAGAGGGAAGATGGGGTGAGGATTCTGGGTCCAAACAGCAACAGAGGTGAAGACATGATCATCAACAGACTGACTGACGATTCGGCCCTGGGTGTTTCTGTTATTCTGTTTGCATTAAATGCACCTGTCATTTACTGATGATCTATATTGTCCTAACACAACCCATAGAAATATTCCATTTCTAATCCACAGAATTGTCTGTCTTTATTCAAAATCCCAACATTGAAGAGATGTGGATTGACAAGACTGCGACCGTGAAGTGCACAGTTATCTGTACAGATCCCGAAGATATCCGCATCTCTTGGCACGTGGGCGGGAAGGAGAAAACAAATGGACCTGTCAGGCGTCAAGTGGAGATGGACGGGTCCCGATACAGAGTGCTCAGTGAACTCCAGATCAATGTGGAGGAGTGGTTCAGTGGGGTGGAGTACGAGTGCTCTGCTCAGGAATCTTCTTCATCTTCCCGAGGGTCAGCACGGACCAATAGTACCAAAGGTGGGCAAGAGACCAGCGATTAAAGGGTCAGCATTAGTTACCTGAGTCAAAATGTTTGACATTTCCTTTGTTTTCTTGTCTATTCCAGTTGAAATAAAAAGTCCCAATGTCAGTCTGCTGCCTCCACCTCAGGAAGAGATCAAGAATAGGAAAATGGTCACACTGGAGTGTGTGGTCTCCGAATTCTACCCGGACCAAATAAATGTCATCTGGGAGAAAGGTAGCACCGTGATCACCTCCAACACCAGGGCTACACCGACCGCTCTGGAGCAGGGGTGGACTTTCAGTGCCAGACACTTCCTGACCGTGAGTTTACAGGAGTGGAAGACAGAATCAGTCTTCAGCTGTACAGTGATTCATCCCCCCTCCAACAGCAGTATCAAGAAGCAAGTGAAGAACGTCCAAGGTAGGGTCCTGGGACTCATCCCATTATTGAAATTGTTTACATTGTGCTATGAATTCAAGATAAACACCGAATCACGGTGCAGTCCTGGTTTAGTTTTGTGAGTGAACTGATAAAGTTCAAAGTACAAAGTACATTTATTATCAAAGTATGTGCACCACATACAACCTTGAGATTCTCTTCTTGCAGGCGGCCACAAAACAAAGAAACACAATAGAATTCAGAGTCAAACATCCAGTGTGTGAAAAAGAAAGAACAAATTGTGCAAACAATAAAAAATTCAAACAAACAATCCACAGAACCTGAACCGCAGAGCCCCCTGAAGTAAATCCACAGCCACGACGTCAGTTCAGCACTGCAACCGGTCCAGGAGTCCGATGGCTGCAGGCCACGGCCGTGGAGCCAGGCTCAGTGCTGAGGTGAGTGCCGATGGCTGCAGGCCGCAGCTGCAGAGTCAGTTCAGTGCTGAGGCAAGTGAAGCCTCATCGAGAAGTGAGCTGAAAACTGGATCTTCCCTCGCCTTTCGTGACAACATCTTAATCTTTTTAATCTGGCTCAGTGATAAGATCAGCCGATCTTTGATTTGTTCTCTGCTCTCAACCAACATGATCCGAGCCTCCGATGAGTGCTTCAGTTGTGACTGAATTTCCAGCAGAGCAGCTCTCCCTCTGCCCGTGTGGGAATTGTCAGCCTGGACAATGTGTAGAAGCCTCTGTAGTGCAGTTTGAACACACAACATTCTGACAAAGCTGCAGTTTCTTTACACTTTACACAGAAAAGGGTGTATTTAAATATTTGTGTCAATAAAATAAATATATGTGGTGTTAATTTTAAAATTTAATCCACATTTACTGAAATATTTTCCTGTGAAATGTTTTCTCCATTTCCCGTTCCACAGACACTCTCTGAAATGCTGGGTATTTTCTGCATTTGTTTTAATAAGTGGCTGGTAACTGTTTAAGTGACCACGAAACTGCAAAAACAATATAAGGGCCAATCGTGTTCATTTACGTTCCCTCAGGGTGTTTACCCTGTCTGCTCAGTAGGGGAGGGGAGATTCCTTTTTTACACACATAGAAACAAGACAATCAATCTTTCCAGGACTGTATTTATACTCACATTACAATATGGTTACCACCATGTATAAAACAGTCTATACCGCAGGGGGCCCACCGCTCATGGAAATCCCCCCGTGTGTCTGCCGCAATCGCGTGCTCCCTCTGCAAGGACAGTCAGGCACAGGCGTATCCTCGGAAAAGGGGTAGGCAGATGGCCCGGGCAGCGCCCCCCACCTTCTGCTACCTAGACTTGTGAATGGCCATCTTGGCCAGGCCCAGAACCAAGCCCACCAGGAGATCCTCCTCTCGCCCGCCTCTTTCCTAACTGGGTGCCGGTATCTGAGGAGTGGGGGAGTAAAGTGCAGCCAGAACCTCAGCAGCAACCCCTTTAGAAACACAAAAAGCGGCTGCACCCTCTCGCATTCCGTGTATGCGTGGTTCACCGACTCCTCCCGCCCGCAGAATGGATAGCTGGATGGGGTGTCAGTGAACATGCTCAGGAATCTGTTATACGGGACTGCCCGATGCAACACCTTCCACCCCAGCTCCCCAATGTACAGGGGAAGCACCCCTCCGTAAAGAGATTTATATTGGGGACCTCCTCCGCTGCCGTATGGTGGCATGCCAAGGCGTGTCTGGGCTGCAGACGAAGGCGAAGACATGGAAGGAGTGCAGGAGCAGCCCGGACAAGAAGCGCTTCGGAGCGTCGCGGAAGGGCACGCTGGGCATCCCCGCGAGGCGGCTCACGTTATGCGGGACCCTCTCCCGCGTGGTCTACCGAGACCTGGGCATCGGGTGTTAGTGCAGCTGGAACCTCTCCATTACCCCGTGCCCTCACGACACCCACTGCACTAGGTTCACAACCAGCCCCCTAGCAGCTAGAGCGCCGTTCCCCAACGGCGCAGGAGCACCTTACCTGGATGAGGCAGACCCCACACCCTCCACAGTTCCCGAAAGAAGCAGGGTAGATCCCTCAGAGTGGCACGGCCGACGCCGTCTGCCGGGATCCACGTATCCTCCTGTCGGCAGTGTCCCCCGCGGAGAAAATGCATTACCAGTGCGTGCCATGTCAGAGGGTGGTCACAGTACAGGGATCTCTGCAGGGCCCAGAGGTGGAGAGCAACAGCTGGGTGCAAACACACACCGAGGACTAACCGCCCTTCACAATCGGAAGACTCAGGACCGCTGCAGAGTCCCAATGTCTCCTATTTCCCCAGAATAAGGCCACCAGCCCCCTCCAGATCCTGGACATAAACGCTATGGGTGGGACCAATGCAGATAGCCGGTACCACAGCCTGCAGGTGTCCAGCTGATTGACCAGTAAAGCCCTCTCTTGGTACGAGACCGCAGCAAGGAGGTCCGACCAGCGCCCCAGCCGGGCAGAGATCGTCACCTCTAACTCCCGCCAGTTCGCCGGCGAGGCTTCCTCCGTCGTGCTCAGGTGGACTCACAAGCAGGGGAGGTGCGTGGTGCTCCACGCAAATAGCCTCAACCCCTCCAGTAGGATGTCCACCTACCATCTCACCACCAAGAGGCCCGCGCTCTTCTCCCAGTTGATCCTTGCAGAAGACGCGGCCAAGAAAACCTGCTAGCAGTCTCCCATCCTCTGCATGTCAACTGGGTTGGTGACCATAGGGAGGATGTTGTCGGCGTTGGCCGACAGGACGAACTCCATGTCCGGTTCGTGCAGAACCAACCCCGTTAACCTCCTGCAGAGAAGGCACAGGAATGATTCCACGCAAAATGAACACAGCTGTCCCAACATGGGGCATCCCTGGTGCACCCCCTCCCCGCAAAGCACCAGTGCGCTGTCAGGGACCCTTTCACTTTCACCTGGCACTCCGCGGTGGCCTACAGCAGTTGGACGTTAGCCGAGCCCAAATGCACGCAGAGTCCCAAAAAGGTACCTATGGTTCACCCTATCGAACGCCTTCTCTTGGTCGAGAGAGAGAAAGGCGCCCGATAGGCCAGCCTCCTGGCACGGGTAGATCAGATCCCGGACAAGGTAGATATTGTCCTGGATCGACCGTACCGGGACCATGTAAGACTGGTAAGGGTGGACCACTTCCGCCAGTACAGTGCCCAGACAATCAGCCATTACCCGGGCAAAGACTTGTAATTCGCGCTGAGGAGCGCTACTGGGCGCAGGCTATGGAGATCCCCCTTCTTAGGCATCAGGGCCACGACTGCTCTGCGCCAAGAAAGGAGCATCTGATCTGTCGCCTGTCGCCATGCACTCTCCCAATACCCTCACATAATCAGCCCCTAGGATGCCCTAGAAGGCCCAGAGAATCTTTACCGGTAACCCATCTAGTCCTGGGGACTTGCCTCTCTTCAGCTGTCTGAGGGCACTGGTCAGCTCCACTAAAGATAGAGGTGCATTGAGCCCCTCAGCAACCCCAGGGGTGACCTTCGGCTAGTCCTCCCGCATCCTCACTGCACGGGTCTGGCGAGAAGAGAAGAGAAGAGCCATCCTCTGCCAACAATTCCACTAACTGCCTGCGGACACCCCTCCCACTCTCGAAAGAGTAGCAGAAGGGCGAGGTGTGGTCCAAATCCTGCAGCATCTGGACCCGCGACCTCATGTAAGCGCCTCGGGACCTCTCCAGCTGCAGGTGCCTCAGCGCTTCCTTCATTCGCTGGTACTCATCTAAGAGGGACTTGTCCCAATCGGTCGGCTCCAGCCCTGACTAGCTCCCTCTCGAGCCGATCGATCCCGGACATTGAGCCGCACACATATTCCTGGCAGAAAAGACTGACGTGAATCTTGCCCATGTCCCACCAGAACCGCAGGGAGGGGAAACTGCCCTGCTCCTCGCGTGAGGACTCTCAGAACAGCTGGAACGAATTCCAGAACCGGCCGTCCTCCAGCAGCCGGTTGTTGAAATTCTGGTACGTGGACCTCACCAGTGCATTCAGTTCCGCCCAAAAATGAGGGGCGAACTTTTAGAACGGAGGTTTGCTGTTGTTCATTTAGTTGAGTCTGACTCTTTTTTTTCTCATGGCCCTTAGGATCCATAGATTTTTCACGGCAAGATACGGAAGTAGATTGCCGGACCTTTCTTCCACGCAGATGCTGCTGCTGCCCAGTTTGGGACCCGGTTGGGTTTGAACTCACGACCATCTGCCTTGAAGCCCAGTGCTGATGCCACTACACCGCCAGCCGGCCCACCTTGAAGGGACTGGCAAACCATTGACCAGAGTTGAACAGGAAATGCTGATCTTGTCAGTGACAAACTCGTTCATTGGGGAATGGTGAAATAATAATTGTCACATTTCTCCCAGATACCCGCCCCTCAGTCACTTTAAGCAAACCTTCCTTCCAAGAGCTCTGGACGCAGAGGCAGTTCACAGTGATTTACAGGGATTCAGTGTCACCTGGCAGGAAGGAAGAGGGAAGATGGGGTGAGGACTCAGTCCAGACAGTGACAGAGGTGAAGGCATGATCATCAGCAGACTGACACGTGATTCAGTCCAGCACATACTTCGTCCTGAGTTCTTTTTCTCAACTAAAACTTACGGGGACATGAGACATGTGATTCAGCCCTGGTTGTTACTGTTATTCTGTTTGTATTAAATGCAGCTCTCATGTACTGATAATTCCGTCTTGACCTAACACAACCAGTAGAAATATCTCCAGTCCGATTCTGAAGATTTCCATTTCTAATCCACAGAATTGTCTGTGTTTATTCAAAATCCCGACATTGAAGAGATGTGGATCAATAAGACTTCTACCATGAAGTGCACGGTTGTCTGTACAGATCCCGAAGATATCCACATCACTTGGCACGTGGGCGGGAAGGAGAAAACTAAAGAACATGTCATCCATCGAGCGGAGAGGGACGGGTCCCGATACAGAGTGCTCAGTGAACTCCAGATCAGTGTGGAGGAGTGGTTCAGTGGAGTGGAGTACGAGTGCTCTGCTCAGGAATCTCCTTCATCTTCCCAAGTGTCAGCACGGACCAATAGTACCAAAGGTGGGCAAGAGACCATCAATTAGATGGCCAGCATTTTACCTGAGTCAAAATGTTTGACATTTCCTTTGTTTACTTGTCTATTCCAGTCGAAATAAGAAGCCCCAAGGTCAGACTGCTGCCTCCACCTCAGGAAGAGACCAAGAATTGGAAAACAGCCACACTGGAGTGTGTGGTGTCTGGATTCTACCCGGACCAAATAAATGTCACCTGGGAGAAAGGCAGCACCGTGATCACCTCCAACACCAGCGCGACACCGACCGCTCTGGAGCAGGGGTGGACCTTCAGTGCCAGACACTTCCTGACTGTGAGTTTACAGGAGTGGAAGTCAGAATCAGTCTTCAGCTGTACAGTGACTCATCCCCCCTCCAACACCCGTATCAAGAAGCAAGTGAAGAACGTCCAAGGTAGGGTCCTGGGATGCATCCCATTATTGAAATTGTTTACATTGTGCTATGAATTCAAGGTCAACACTGAATCATGGTGTAGCTCTAGTTTAGTTATGTGAGTGAACTGATAAAGTTCAAAGTACAAAGTACATTTATTATCAAAGTATGTGTACCATATACAACCTTGAGATTCTCTTCTTGCAGGCAACCACAAAACAAAGAAATACAATAGAATTCAGAGTCAAACATCCAATGTGTGAAAAAAACAAATTGTGCAAACAATAAAAAAATTCAAACAAGCAATCCACAGAAACTGAACCACAGAGCCCCCCAAAAGTAAATCCACAGCCACGTTGCCAGTTCAGCACTGCAACCGGTCCAGGAGACCGATGGCTGCAGGCCACGGACGTGGAGCCAGGCTCAGTGCTGAGGTGAGTGCCGATGGCTGCAGGCTGCAGCTGCAGAGTCAGTTCAGTGCTGAGGCAAGTGAAACCTCGTCGAGAAGTGAGCTGAAAACTGGATCTTCCTTCGCCTTTGGTGACAATATCTTAATCTTTTTAATCTGGCTCAGTGATAAAATCAGCCGATCTTTGATTTGTTCTCTGCTCTCAACCAACATGATCCGAGCCTCCGATGAGTGCTTCAGTTGTGACTGAATTTCCAGCAGAGCAGCTCTCCCTCTGCCCGTGTGGGAATTGTCAGCCTGGACAATGTGTAGAAGCCTCTGTAGTGCAGTTTGAACACACAACATTCTGACAAAGCTGCAGTTTCTTTACACTTTACACAGAAAAGGGTGTATTTAAATATTTGTGTCAATAAAAGAAATATATGTGGTGTAAGTTTTAAAATTTAATCCACATTTACTGAAATATTTTTCTGTGAAATGTTTTCTCCATTTCCCATTCCACAGACACACTCTGAAATGCTGGGTATTTTCTGTATTTGTTTTAATAAATGACTGGTAACAGTTTAAGTGACCACGGAACTGCAAAAACAATGTAAGGACAAATCTTGTTCATTTACTTTCTCTCAGGGAGATTACCCTGTCTGATCAGTAGGGGAGATTCCTTTCTTCTTCAATGTAGTTTGCTGTCATCTATCTTGATGGGACAGGCAAATCATTGACCAGAGATGAACAGAAATGCTGGTCTTGTCAGTGACAAACTCGTCCATTGGGGAATAGTGAAATAATAATTGTAGCATTTCTCCCAGATTACTGTTCAGATACCCGCCCCTCAGTCACTTTAAGCAAACCTTCCTTCAAAGAGATCAAGAGAAAAGAGCTCAGTGACTATTCTGTGTGAGGTGGTCACAGTGATTTAGAGGGATTCAGTGTAACCTGACAGGTGGATGGAAGGAAAAGGGAAGATGGAATGATGACTCTAGGTCGAGAAAACAACAGAGGTGAAAACATGATCATGAGCAGTCTGACACACAAATCAGCCCTGGGTGTTTCTGTTTTTCTGTTTGCATTAAATGCATCTGTCATGTACTGATGATCTCTCTTGACCTAACACAACCAGTAAGATTCTGAGCATTTCCATTTCTAATCCACAGAATTGTCTGTCTTTATTCAAAATCCCGACATTGAAGAGATGTGGATCGACAAGACTGCTACCGTGAAGTGCACAGTTATCTGTACAGATCCCGAAGATATCCACATCTCTTGGCACGTGGGTGGGAAGGAGAAAACTAATGAGCATGTCATCCATCAAGCGCAGAGGGACGGGTCCCGATACAGAGTGCTCAGCGAACTCCAGATCAGTGTGGAGGAGTGGTTCAGTGGGGTGGAGTACGAGTGCTCTGCTCAGGAATCTCCTTCATCTTCCCGAGTGTCAGCACGGACCAATAGTACCAAAGGTGGGTAAGAGACCAGCTATTAAATGGCCAGCATTAGTTAGCTGAGTCAAAATGTTTGACATTTCCTTTGTTTTCTTTTCTATTCCAGTCGAGATAAAAAGTCCCAAAGTCAGACTGCTGCCTCCACCTCAGGAAGAGACCAACAATAGGAAAATGGCCACACTGGAGTGTATGGTCTCTGGATTCTACCCGGACCAAATAAATGTCACCTGGGAGAAAGACAGCACTGTGGTCGCCTCCAACACCAGCGCTACACCAACCACTCTGGAGCAGGGATGGACTTTCAGTGCCAGACACTTCCTGACCGTGAGCTTACAGGAGTGGAAGTCAGAATCAGTCTTCAGCTGTACAGTGACTCATCCACCCTCCAACAGCAGTATCAAGAAGCAAGTGAAGAACATCCAAGGTAGGGTCCTGCGACTCAGTCCATTATTGATATTATTTACATCGTGCGATGAATTCAATACGAAATCATAGTGCAACCTTAGTTTAGTTATGTGAGTAAACTGATAAATTTCAAAGTACGAAGTAGATTTAATATCAAAGTATCTGCACCATATACAACCTTGAGATTCTCCTGTTCCAGCCAGCCACAAAGGAAACTCAGTGGAATTCAGAGTTAAAAATCCAATGTGCAGAAAATAAAGAACAATTTGTGCAGACATTAACAATTTCCTACAACGAATCCACTGAACATGAACCATTCCGATATCTACCAATCTAAAGGCAGGAATCTTTTTTACTACAACTTTGAGTAATCTCTCCTAACTCCTTTATTTTCATTTTTTACCTATTTTATTACAATTCATTTGCTGGATTCCAGATCTGTCTCTGGTATCCATTGGGATGGGTTTAACAGAGAGAGAGGGAAACATGTGATTCAAAATGACTTCCTCTCTCCTCTACATTTCAATTTGACTTCCTGTTATCCTTGTCACCAACTATTTCAATTTGACTTCCCATTCCCATTCTGACATGTTTGTCCATGGCCTCCTCTACTGCCATTGGTGAGGCCAATGTCAGATTGGAGCAGCAACACCTCATATTCTTAGATTAGATTAAATTATGAGGACACTCATTCCTTGTTTATTGTCATTTAGAAATGCATGCATGCATTAAGAAATGATACAATGTTCCTCCAGGGTGATATCACAAAAAAAAAGGACAAACCAAAGACTAGCACTGACAAGACCACATAATTATATCATATAGTTACAGCAGGGCAAAGCAATACCATAATTTGATAAAGAGCAGACCATGGGAATGGTAAAAAGAGTCTCAAAGTTCCAATTGACTCCCGAAAGTACCCGATAGCAGGCGGCAGAAGGAAGAAACTGTCCAGGTATCTGCCAATCTGATGTCATGAGTACTGATTTCTACAACTGACAGTAATATCCCCCAATCCCCACTCCTTTATTCTTTCTTTTGTAATCCCCTCATCCCTTCACTTCTCCTCACCTGTCCATCATCTCCAGTTTGTTCCCCTTCTCCTGCACTTTCCTCCATGGTCTACTGCCCTGATAGATTCCTTCTGCTTCAGCCATTTATCTCTTCCACTTATCCCCTACCAGCTTCTTACTTCATACCTCCTCTCCTATCCACAAACTTTCCACCTCACCTGGTCTCACCTCTCATCTGACAGAATGTATTCCTCTCTGCTCCTCCCACCTTCTTATTCTGGCTTCTGCCCACTTCCTTTCCAGTACCAGTGAAGCCACTTGGCCTGAAAGATCAACTGTTATTTTCCTCCATAGATGCTGCCTGACTTGCCGAGTTCCGCCAGCTCGTTGTGTGTGTTGTTCAAGATTTCCAGCATCTGTAGAATCTCTTGTGTTTCTGGTTGTCCATACACTCATTCATTTGTGTACATTGTTGCTTCAGTGAGACTCAGATCCCAATTCCAGTTTCCTTGGCCAGATTCCCTCCTGTCTGACACCAGTCAGCAAGAACTGGAACCTGTTTTTTACCCAATGGCTGTGAGGCACGAGGTGATGAAGGTGAACGGGGCTGAAATTCCAAATTGACTCAGTCAAATGATGGATGACCCTTTGGTAATGTTGGGCATAAGACAAATTGGTGAGATGAGACACAGGGGTCTAATGACTCTCCTGTCCAATCTGTCATGCTTCGTGTATAGATCCTGGATCAGACAAACTGCTAAAGTTACATTGATCCATGTGCTGGACACTGAATTCAGTCCAAGAGGAAAACTCAGTGATTCCAAGGAATGTCAGAAAGGAGAATGCTTTGTTAGAATTACCCAAGCATTGACAGAATTATATGCTTCTTGTGGAATAACACCAGCATTCAGCAATAAGGGGAGCGATCCTGAATCTGTCAGGTTTTATGAGGGGATCGCATTTCCCAGGGACTGCTGAACATCAAGACCAGGCTGATATGGGACATAACTGAGAAACCTGCAGAAAACATGTTTAGCAACATCACAGTGCTGATTAAACTGAGATTCACAATTCAGTGTCCCTACAGTGTACATGTAGGTTTGCATATTTGTGATATTACACGACAACAATGATCACCTGGACTACACCCACGGACTTTCTACTTTCAAAGAAAATTGCTCATAATATTTCTGAAATGAGAGATGTTGAGAAGTCCACATCACACTTTGTCAGATGATCCGGCCCGTTCAGACTGGAACTGTGAGTGTTACATCTGCTCTTTCTTCAGACAAAGACATTGACTCAGTCTCATTGAAGGCCTCGTCTGTGACACAACACAATAAGTCTCCACACTAAGTGTCAAAGAGGAAAAACCCCACATGCCTGAAGGTGACTGAGTGTATAAATGGTGTATACCAGAGTTTCCCAACCTTTTTAGTGCATTGCCCCCAAAGCACATTCATACTTGCCAATGCCTCTCTAAAACACCTTCATACTTGCCAATGCCCCTGTTAAGCATAATATACTTTCTGGCACCCCCAGAGTGTAAAAATATGTCTACCATGTGTTAACATGAGAAAAATTATTCTGCTTTAAATTTTTATTTGTCTTAAATCCTAGCTTACACAGTACCTGTGCGCCATACAGCAGCTTCAATATCAATGTGATCCTTGAGTATGATGGCTTTTAGCAAGAGTTGAAATATCTAGTTCAAGGCATGACAGCAAAAACCTTAGGCT
This sequence comes from Mobula birostris, assembly GCF_030028105.1. NCBI lineage: Eukaryota > Metazoa > Chordata > Chondrichthyes > Myliobatiformes > Myliobatidae > Mobula > Mobula birostris. The sequence goes on along the minus strand of NC_092379.1, from coordinate 20,083,370 downwards.
CCCATATGTAACAATGTCCAAGTGGTTTCTGTTTTTCTGAGTATGTGGTTCACTGCACTGAAGCCTTTTTCAGCAAGGTAGGTGGATGGAAATGTAATGAAAAGCAGATTGGCTCTTCTCCAAAGACCAAGAAATCTCTTATGACAGCGCAGCCACATACCACAAAACCCGACAGTTTTGAAAAGCATTTTTGCCTCTTCATCATTCTGGATTTTGATAGTTCCTTCTTGCAAGCTCTCTTCCTGTTCTCCCACCTTGCAAAGAATTAGGTTAATTACCCAGTCTGGAATTTCTGGATCATTCAAATCCTCGAATCAATCTGAAAATCTTTCTTCGGTGACTTCAGGTGTAAGCGGTACTCTTGCAAATCACCATCTGTGATAGAGAGTGCCATACTTTCTTTGTGGGGAAACTGTGAGAACATTTTCCTCCCAATGTTTTGCTTATATAGTTCCAATTTGCCGATATAAGTGGACACTGCACTTTTGCCTGCATCAAGTTGAAATTCTCACCCTGCAGTTTCATATTTAGAACGTTCATTTTGTCATACAGATCAGCTAGGTATGCCACATCTCCACATAGAAGTTCAATCTTGTTTCCTAAGCTGTTGTCGAATTTGGGCAAAAATTCAACCACAGTGTCAAAAAGCTCAAGGAAAACTTTTAAGCAACAGCCTTTTGACAGCCGATGCACCTCAGTGTGAAGAAGCAAGCGTTCAAATTCTTCATCATTTCTTGACTTAACTGGCAAAATATTCTGCTATTTTAATGGATGAGCTTTAAGTTTGTTGATAGCAGATATTACCAAGAGTCATGCTTGTAAAAAGTCGCTGGCTGAAGTTGTTGGCTGCAAGATATTGACGATGAATTGCACAATGGATTGCAAACAGACTTGGAATTTTTTTTCCATTAAACCAGCATGGTGACCTGTCATATATGGTGCTCCATCTGTTGCACAAAAATTATGTTCCCAATCAGAATACCTTTTATCCTCAATATACATTTTGAGCTCACAGTAGATTGATCCTTCATTGAATTTGTTTGTAGCTTTTTACAAAAGAGAAACTCTTGATAAACTTTTCCATTTTTGATAAATAGTACATATGCTATTTGGGGTCAGCAGGTTCACTGACTGGCTCTATTTCACCACTTGGTTCCAGCCAGCACTGTTTAGTTGCACGACCTGTTTTCCGTACATCTGTGGACAAAGTTGAGAGTGTGTACCTGAACTACTAAATAGCCTGAACTTGTTCCATACTGCAAGTCAAGCAGAACTGTTGGGAACCTTGGTTGCTAATTTATGCATCCCCAATAATATCTGTTTGGCTGGTAAGGATGATGAGATTGCTGAGTTTCAAACACGTTGTGATGATGAGTGTTCACTGCCTGCAGAGCTATGGTTCTTCCTGTGTTCCAGTGCTTCATCTTTTCTTTTGAAGTGCCTGCTCTACTAATGGTCAGTCAGTTCTTGTGCCTTAGTTAGCTTATCGGTGCCCCAAAGAATCTTGAACACCTGATGACTTCTATTTCCCTAAATGCCCCCTTAGGACATGTTCCTGCCCCCCTTTTGGCACAGTTCTGCTGCAGCTGGGAATCACTGGTGCACATTAAGTGCAGAGAGCAGCAATGTAAGTGAACTGATAATCGTGCATCGGGAGACGACCTCAACAACTTCACCTAGTGCAGTCACACAAAAGTGACACCAACCCAGAGGACAGGTGCCACAAACATTGATCAAAGAGCTGTTTTATACGTTTATCATTTCCTATCAATCACTGATCGCTCTAGAGCTGAGGGACTTGTCACCTCATTCCTGATGATGATTAAGGTTCAGCTGTATTGCTGCAGGTCTGGAGTCACATACCAGCCAGGCCTGATATGGATGATTGATTCTTTTCCCCGAAGGTACAAATACCACTCCAAATCCTTCCATTTCCTTCTTTTCATTCCGGAAAGCATATATGAATTGAATTTAAACTCCCATTCGCTTGGTTGGGATTTGAACCCATTTTGCCAGATCATCAGTCCCTAACTGAAGGATACACTCATGGCTGCTCATTTTAAGAGAGACAGAGGCTTCAGTGTTTGTAAGCAAGAATGCTAAAACCACAGGCACCAGCAGAAGTAGTGCAGGTGTATGAGTGAGCAGAGTTGAAAGAATACGATGTTTTCTGAAGTTTGTGTGGGTGGTGAAGGTTGCAGAGACAGGGAGAGGCACAGCCACAGTAAGAGTAGAATGTTGGGATGTGAAGTTATTAAACTGAGTGAATCCCAGGCTCAGCCCAGATGGAGGAAGGGATTCTCATTGATTCACAGTGTTCATTGTTACTAAACAATGGCACCGAGTCTCCAGGCAAAGAATATACTGCGCTGTGTCTCTGCTGAGAAATCTGCATGCTTCTCTGTCTCACAGTGAACCCATTGGTACAGTTATTAGAAAAGGATTCTAGACCAAGAAAACAAAAGAAATGTCAAACATTTTGACTCTAGTAACTAAAGCTGGCCATTTAATCGCTGGTCTGTTCCCGAACTTTGGTACTATTGGTCATTTCTGACACTTGGGAAGATGAAGGAGATTTCTAAGCAGAGCACTCAAACTCCACCCCACTGTAGCACTCCTCCACCATAGCCTGTGGTTCACTGAGCACTCTGTATCGGGACCCATCCAACTCCAGTTAATGGGTGACAGGTCCTTTAGTTTTCTCCTTTCCACCCACAGGCCAAGAGATGTGGATATCTCCTGGATCAGTACAGATGACTGTACACTTCAAAATAGAGGTCTTGTCAATCCACATCTCTTCCACAATGGATCTGCCCAAGAAGACACCGTTCTCCCTTCCACTCAGGGATCTGATGGTGGATTTGAAACAATCACTTGCCTGACAGTGCCTGGCTGGAATAGACCAAAACGCACCTTCCTGTTTTATAGCGAGGTCAACATGACATATCAAGAGGGAGAGTGATGTCTGAAGAATAATTAATTTACTACAGTACTAGACTACTTAACTGATACTCCCACCCAACTCCTGTCCCTACGGTCAATCTTGTTGAGTGATGTACAGATGATCTTTACACTTTGAATCAATTCAGATCACCAGCAGCTTTAACCCCATCTACTGGGCAGGAAGGTGTAAGATTATGTCACCTGTCCATTCTGTCCTAAGTAATTTTAGTTGTCTCTGTTTGCAGTTATAATGAAAATAAGTTAGTGAGCAAAGCTCACATCCCATGCTTTACCATCTGGAGAAAATCTCCCCTTCTCCTTTTCACTGTCTTCTCAGTGTTAGTTCCTCAAAAAATATCTCAGCAATGTTGTATTTGCTTCAGTCTCCAGAGCCTGTTTCCAGTGTTTCCTGAGAGACTCTTCTGTCGATTGTCCACTCACTGAAATGTAGGTGCCGAGATTATTTTTGAATTAATGCCCAATCCTCGAGTGAATGTTGTGACCTTGTGTCCTCAGATCCTCGACCAGGTTCAGAGAGCACCTGCATTTATCATGGCTGACATAACCTCATCCCGATAGGATGTGATGTACAGAGGATAGAGAATGGGAATATGTGGGGCTCCCTTTTTTCCAAGCTTAAATCTATGAATCTTCTATTTCCAGGTGGAAAATGTCCCCGCTGTTTTTCGAAGTGTGTGCCAATGCTATTTCTCATGAGTAATTTCAATGCAACATTCTCAGATGGTTCAATCCGACAGTATCATTGCTCAGCAGGAACGTGTGAAATAAAGTGATTGGCTGTGTATACAATTTGTCATTGAATTTTATTACAATCCATTTACTGCATTCCAGACATGTCTCTGACTTGGGTTTAACACAGAGAGAGGAAAACATGTGATGCAAACTAACTATCTCTCCCCTCCACATTTCAATTTGATTTTTTATTATCCACGTGGCCACATATTTCAATTTGACTTTCCATTCCTATTTCTGACATTTCTGTCCATGGCCTCATGGCCATGGTGAGGCTAACGTCAGATTAGAGCAGTAACACCTCATATTCTTTCCAGATATCTGCAAATCTGATGTCATGAGTACTGATTTCTATAACTCCCAGTAATCTCCCCCAATCCCTGCTCCTTTATTATTTCTTTTCTAATCCTCACATCCCTTCACTTCTTCTCACCTGCCCATTTGTCTCCCCTCCTCCTGCACTTTCCTCCATGGTCTACTGTCCGATCAGATTCCTTCTGTTTCAGCCATTTATCTCTTCCACTTGTCCCCTACCAGCTTCTTAATTCATACCCCTCCCCCATCCACACACTTTCCCCCTCACCTGGTCTCACCTCTCATCTGATGGAATGTATTCATAGAAGCATAGAAGAAACAGAGAAAACCTGCAGCACAATACAAGCCCTTCGGCCCACAAAGCTGTACTGAACCTAGGGTTACCCATAGCCCTCTATTTTCCTAAACTCCATGTACATATTCCTCTCGACTCCACCCACCTTCTTATTCTGGCTTCTGCCCACTTCCATTCCAGTACCAGTGATGTCTCCTGGCCTGAAAGATCGACTGCTTATTCCTCTCCAAAGATGCTGCCTGACTTGTTAAGTCACTCCAGCGTTTTGTACGTGTTCACGATTTCCAGCATCTGCATAAACTCTTGTGTTTCTGGTTGTCCATACACTCATTCATTTGTGTACATTGTTGCTTCAGTGTGACTCAGATCCCAATTCCAGTTTCCTTGGCCAGATTCCCACCTGACTGACTCCAGTCAGAAAGAACTGGAACATGTTTTTTACCCAATGGCCGTGAGGCACGAGGTGATGAAGGTGAACGGGGCTGAATTTCCAAATTGACTCAGTCAAAGGATGGATGACCCTTTGATAATGTTGGGCACAAGACAAATTGGTGAGACAAGACACAGGGGTCTAACCAATCTCATGCCCAACCTGACATGTTTTGTGTGTAAATCCTGGATCAGACAAATTGCTAAAGTTACATTGATCCACCTGCCAGACACTGAATTCAGTCCAAGAGAGAAACTCAATGATCCCAAGGAATGTCAGAAAGGAGAATGTTTTGTTAGAACTACCCAAGCATTGAGAGAATTATATGCTTCTTGTGGAATAGCACCAGCATTCAGCAATAAGGGGAGCGATCCTGAATATGTCAGGTTTTATGAGGGGATCGCATTTCCCAGGGACTGCTGAACATCCAGACCAGGCTGATATGGGACATAACTGAGAAACCTGCAGAAAACATGTTTAACAACATCACAGTGCTGATTAAACCGAGATTCACAATTTAGTGACCCTTCAGTGTACATCTAGGTTTGCATATTTGTGATATTACATGACAACAATGATCATCTAGACTACTTCCACAGACTTTCTGTTTTAAAAGAAAATTGCTCATGATCTTACTGAAATGGGAAAGGTTAAGAAATCCACATCACACTTTGTCAGATGATCTGTCCCAGTCAGACTGGAACCGTATGTGTTACATCTGCTCCTTTTTCAGACAAAGACACTGACTCACAGTCTCATTGAAGGACTCAACCATGACACAAACACAATCAGCCTCCACACTAAATGTCAAAGAGCAAAAACACCCCACATGCCTGAAGGTGACCGAGTGTCTAAATGTGTGTAAATAACACAAAGTGCAGAGAGCTGCAATGTAAATGAACTGATGATAATGATGTTATAAGTATCACCCCTTTTATTAATGATCAGCGAGGCCCAGGGAGACTCTCTATTTACCGACAAGTACCTTTATTGTCTCAATGTAAGAACATGTGAACTTAAACAACCAATACCGGTGTGCACAACTGCTGAGTTTTCCTGACCTTCCACGAACAGTCAAAGATTGAAAAGATTATACCAGTTAAAAAGGAGACTTTACTGCTGGCCACATGTTCCTCGTATCCCCGTTTAAAATCTCCACATCCATGAGGCACCTCATATCTGCAGTTGTGAATCTCCAACAGAGCCATTGCTGCCAGCACACTTGAAGCATCTGCTTTTAATTTCATTCCTTACCAATTCAAATGTTACAGTCCAGTGTTATTGGCTATAGTCAACAGAATGACCTCTAACACCTACTTACTGGCTCTGATCAAGAAATAACAACTGGTAATCTATGGCTCATAGTTCTCAATCAGCAACCAGCCTGATCACGCAGGGCAGAGACAGACCCCAACAGTCACAAATCTGCAAGTTATGTCCAACCAGAGAACATCTCACATATATCTTATTATTTGGAAATGACCCCTGGTCCAGCAGATTAGCTGGAGCATCATTTTGTCTCCTTCAAAACACTGATCATGCCAAGCAACTTCATCTCACAAAATGGAAGTCACAGAGTCTCTTGATAAAGTGGCAGCCTCCATACCTTCGCCCACATGGCAAGAACAAAGACAATTGTTCTGTTTGCTTCCACTGTGCCTGATTCATCCAAATTCACTGATCTATAGACTGTAGTTCTTTCTGGAAAACAGTGCTTTGGGAGATGACCTCAACAACGTCACTTGAGTGCAATCACACAAACCTGACTCCGACCCAGAGGACAGGTGACCCAACACTTGATCAAAGAGCTGTTTTATTCATTTATCATTTCCCGTCAATCACTGATCTCTCTGGAACTGAGGGACTTGCTGCCTCATTCCTGATGGTGATTCAGCTCCAGCTGTGTTGCTGCAAGTCTGGAGTCACAAACCAGCCAGACCAGACCAGACTTCTCTCCGGAAGTTACCACAGAGAATAACACTATAAATCCCTCCGTAGTCTTCTTCTTATTCCAAAATGCATTGATGAATTGAATTTAAACTCCCATCCACCGGGTTGGGATTTGAACCCATGTTGCCAGTTCATCAGTCCCTAACTTATGGATACACTCTGACCATGGCTGCTCATTTCAAGTGAGACAGAGGCTTCAGTGTCTGTCAGCAAGAATGCTAAAACCACAGGCACCAGCAGAAGTAGTGCAGGTGTATGAGTGAGCAGAGTTGAAACAACATGATCTTTTCTGAAGTTTGTGTGGGTGGTGAAGGTTACGGAGATGAGGAGAGCCACAGCCACAGTGAGACTGGAATGTCGGGATGTGAAGTTATTAAACTGAGTGAATCCCAGGATCCGCCCAGATGGAGAAAGGGAATCTCATTGATTCGCAGTGCTCATTACTAATCAATGGCACTGAGTCTCCAAGCAAAGAATATACTGAGCTGTGTCTCCACTGAGAAACCTGTATGCTTCTCTGCCTCACAGTGAAAAAATTGGTACAGTTATTAGAAAGAGAATCGAAACCTAGTCAGCAGATCACTTGTTCTGATTTTCTTTTCTCAATCAAATCTAACAGGAATATACGTACATGATTCAGCCCTGGATGTTTCTGTTATTCTGTATGCATTAACTGTACTTATAATCTGTCTTGACCTAACACAACCAATGGAAATATCTCCAGGAATATTCTGAAGATTTCTATTTCTTATCCACAGAATTGTCTGTCTTTATTCAAAATCCCGACAATGAAGAGATGTGGATCGACAAGACTGCTATTGTAAAGTGCACGGTTATCTGTACAGATCCTAAAGATATCCACATCTCTTGGCACGTGGGCGGGAAGGAGAAAACTGAAGGAATTGACACCCATCAAGCGGAGATGGACGGGTCCCGATACAGAGTGCTCAGTGAACTCCAGATCAGTGTGGAGGAGTGGTTCAGTGGGGTGGAGTATGAGTGCTCCGCTCAGGAATCTCCTTCATCTTCCCGAGTGTCAGCACGGACCAATAGTACCAAAGGTGGGTAAGAGACCAGCGATTAAATGGCCAACATTAGTTACCTGAGTCAAAATGTTTGATATTTCCTTTGTTTTCTTGTCTGCTCCAGTCGAGATAAAATATCCTAAGGTCAGTCTGCTGCCTCCATCACAGGAAGAGACCAAGAATTGGAAAACGGCCACACTGGAGTGTGTGGTCTCTGGATTCTACCCGGACCAAATAAATGTCACCTGGGAGAAAGGCAGCACCGTGATCACCTCCAACACCAGCGCAACACCGACCGCTCTGGAGCAGGGGTGGACTTTCAGTGCCAGACACTTCCTGACCGTGAGTTTACAGGAGTGGAAGTCAGAATCAGGCTTCAGCTGTACAGTGATTCATCCCCCCTCCAACAGCAGTATCAAGAAGCAAGTGAAGAATGTCCACGGTAGGGTCCTGGGACTCAACCCATTATTGAAATTGTTTACATTGTGCTATGAATTCAAGGTCAGCACGAAGTCACAGTGTAGCCCTGGTTTAGTTATGTGACTGAACTGGTAAAGTTCGAAGTACATTTATTATCAAAGTATGTGCACCATACACAACCTTGAGATTCTCTTCTTGCAGGCAGCCACAAAACAAAGAAACACAATAGAATTCAGAGTCAAACATTCAGTGTGTGAAAAGGAAAGAACAAATTGTGCAAACAATAAAAAATTTCAAACAAACAACCCACAGAAACTGAACTGCAGAGCCCCCTGAAGTAAATCCACAGCCAGGTGCCAGTTCAGCACTGCAACCGGTCCAGGAGACCGATGGCTGCAGGCCACGGCCGTGGAGCCAGGCTCAGTGCTGAGGTGAGTGCCGATGGCTGCAGGCCGCAGCTGCAGAGTCAGTTCAGTACTGAGGCGAGTGAAGCCTCATAGAGTCGTGAGCTGAATACTGGTTCCTACTTCACCTTCACCCTCAACGCCTTAATCCTTTTAATCTCAATTAGCACTTAAATTGGCCAATTGTTGGTTCGGCCTTCTCTTTAGTTCTTCTCGTCTTAATCTTTCTAATCTAGAATGGCACTTAAATCGGCCAATGATCCATTTGTTTTTCGCTCTCAACCCGCATAATCCAGAAGCTTCACCGTAGAGATAATTTTATCTCAGAAAATACGTTGATAACTTGAAAGGAATCCAGACTATTTCACTGGAGAGGCACTCTGGAGATCTGTTCAAAATGCTGTCTCCCTCTGCGTTTGAACAATATCCCAGCCTCAGATGTGACTGAATTTCCAGCAGAGCAGCTCTCCTTCTGCTCCTGTGTGGGAATAGTCAGCCTGTACAATGTGTAGAAGCCTCTGGAGGGCAGGCTGAACACACAATATTCTGACAAAGCACTGGCTAATTTTAGTTACATCTCATAGAGAAAAAAAGTGCATTTAAATAATTGTGACAAAAACTAAATATTTCTGATATTTAAGTTTTGAAATATGATGTGTATTTTCTGGAATATTTTCAAGTTAGTCTTGGCTCTGTTTCCCGTTCCACAGACACACTTTGAAAGGCTGGGTATTTTCTATATTTGTACAGTTTAGGAGACCATGAAACTGCAAAAGCAATGTAAGGGAAATCTTGTTTATTTATCTTCATTCAGGGTGTTCACCCTGTCTGCTCAATAGGCGAGATTCCTTTCTTTACCAGTGTAGATAGGTCTCATCTATCTTAATGGGACTGGAAAATAATTGACCAGAGATTGTGATGTTTCTCCCAGATGACTGTTCAGATACCCACCCTCAGTCACTTTAAGCATATCTTCCTTCAAAGAGATCTGAACAAAGAGGCAATGACCATTCTGTGTGAGGTGGTTCACAGTGATTTACAGGGATTCAGTGTCACCTGAGAGATGGACGGAAGGAAGAAGGAAGATGGGGTGAGGACTCTGGGTCAAGACAGCAACGGAGGTGAAGAGGTGATCAACAGCAGTCTGACAGTCCTTGCTGCAGAGTGGAACAGTGGGGCTGAGTACTCGTGTGTGATAGAGGACAAGAGTTTGCCAACACCGGTGAAGAAATCCATCAGGAAGAACAAAGGTACGTGTGAACAGAATTTAGTGTGAGTCTGATCTTAGAAATTGGACAGATTTATCACCATCCAGCACTGTGATAGACTATAGAAAATGGGAACAGGAGCAGGTCACTGGGTCTCTCGATCTGCTCAACCATTCTATCTGGTCTCGGCTGATCATCCAAATTCAATTCCTGTTCCTGCTTTCTCCGGATATCCTTTGTCCCATTCACCCGAAGAAGTATATACAACCCATTCTTGAATATTAGGTGATAATTCTTCAAGTGCTTTCTGTGGGAGAGAGTTCCACAGGTTCTCACCCCCTCTCACACGTACACAGCTTAGACTGCCACCCCCTGCTCCAGGGGAGATGGAACAAACAGCACAGGATGATGCAAGTCCAGGGACTGGGTTCCACTTTCTGTCGAGTTGCTGTGTTCAGCGACTCTCATTGATTAAACTGAATAGATTAACGTCACTGGAAGCTATAAAATGCAGCAGATTCAAGATTTCCAGTCTCCTCTTGACAGCTCATGGAGTAAGACGTATTTGTCGCGGGTCCATCTTTCACAACTTACTGTTAGATTAATTTAAAGTTTGAAGATTTATTACTTTTGCTGAAGGATTTACAATTTAATTACAATGGCTGATACTCGAGCTGGAATCGAATTAAGAGGTGGCAAAACTCTTCCTGAAGTTGAACAAACAAAGAAATCAGAGGAAGTCTCTACTTCAGAAAGAATGCTGTCTTTAATAGAAGCTATTAATGCGAATATCGGTACGGTGGACACCAAAATCGATAAGTTGATGAACGCTAATGAAAAGTTTGAAAAAATCACTTTCGCTGTTCAGGAATCTTTGAAGAATCTGGAAGTTCAATATCAGATGCTTGAACAGAGCACTCATAGAATGGAAAGAGAACAGGAGTCAATAAGTCAAACTATTAAAGAACAAGAATTGAAGATGTCTCTTATGGAAAAGAAAATTAATGAGGTTACTTCGGAGTTATCAAGAATTAAGAAGAAAACGATCGATCTGGAAAGCAGAGGTCACAGGATGAATTTATGCATACTGGACTTGCCTGAAAATACGGAAACCAATGAGCCATTAAAGTTTTTTTCGAACTTGTTACATTCACTTTTTAGTGCTATTCTTGAAGCCTGTCCGATACTGGACAGAGCCCACCGAATTCGACGTCCTAAGCCTTCAGCTGAAATGAAACTACGTCCTGTGATATTGTGCTCACATTATTTTACAACCAAAGAAGCTATTGTCTAGGATGTAAGCAAAAGGGATAAGCTAATATATAACGACGTAAAGATTCGTACAGTTGAAGATTTTACCCCAGAGATTTATGCTGAAAGAATTAAATATCGGGAAGTCGTGGCTGAACTTTGTAAGATTAACTGTTGTCCCTCTCTGCGCTTTCCGGCTCAACTGATAATTACTCCACCTAATACTCGTCCAAAACGGGTTGACTCCCCAGAAGACGGTTGGAAATTTATAAAGGAGTTTAAGCCTATTTCACAAGCAATTTGAAAAGTTAATCCTTAGCTGGGAGCTGTTTGTAACGGCTTCGATGAAAGTCTGCTCCACATTTTATGAGTCCCCAGACATGGACTTGGTTGACTTACTTAGATTTGTTGTTGTTTGCTTTAGTAGTTAATATAGTTTGGATTATATATATTTACTTATTTTTTCTTTGATTTGTAAGTCTTTAACATTAGTTGTAGTATATTAGTTGGTTGGATTTATCTTTTTTTGAATACATGGTCACGTATTTTAAATGACTTTTAGATGGCCGTTGTTAGTAAGGTGTTAACTATGGTTAGACGTAATACGAAAATATTTGGAACTTTTTTTTTTATGTATCCTTTGTTATGTCTTTTTGGTGGTGGTAACGTATTACTTTGTAAACGGGCTGCTAACTAGAGACCGTGTCAAGGGTCATTAGAGTGGCATACTGCCTGCCTATTGGACGGTTTCGAGGTCTCTGGGGGAGGGGGGGTGGGTCTATTAGATTAGAGTTTTTTTTCAGCTGGGCAGTCCTGAGAGGTTTTTTTGTCAATTATCTTGGTTTTCTTTCTGATCGAGTCATGCTTTGTCCTTTCTTCGGATTTAGTCTGCGCCTGCAGATTAGCTTACTTTATAAAATTTTAAATTAAACTTTAAATATGGATCTTAATAAAATTAACATAATATCTTGGAATCTGAATGGTATGAACCAACCTATTAAATGCAGAAAGATTTTTAAGAAACTAAAAACACTTCATGCAGATATTATTTTTGCGCAGGAGACTCATATCCATAGGCAGGATGAAAATCGTTTATTTAATTTTGGAAGGAACCCTTATTTCATTATTTATCAGTAAATAAAATAAGAGGGGTATCTATTTTTATTAATTCTAAAATCCCTTTTGTACATTTTAATACTGTTACTAATTTAATTGGAAGATATTTAATTGTTACTGGTCTGTTATTTGGTCAAAAGGTGGCTTTGGTGTGTGTTTATGCACCTAATATAGATAGCCCTGAATTTTTTAAGAAGCTATTTTCTGTGCTGCCAAATTTAAATGAATATAAGTTGATTATGGGCGGTGACTTCAACTGCTGTCTCAATCCGTCGATTGACAGATCGTCCACCAATCTGTCGCTTGAGGAGGTGACCAGGCATTTAGATGAGGGTAGTGCAGTGGATGTGATCTATATGGATTTTAGTAAGGCATTTGACAAGGTTCCACATGGTAGGCTTATTCAGAAAGTCAGAAGGCATGGGATCCAGGGAAATTTGGCCAGGTGGATTCAGAACTGGCTTGCCTGCAGAAGGCAGAGGGTCATGGTCGAGGGAGTACATTCAGATTGGAGGATTGTCACTAGTGGTATCCCACACGGATCTGTTCTGGGACCTCTACTTTTTGTGATTTTTATTAACGACCTGGATGTGGGGGTAGAAGGGTGAGTTGGCAAGTTCGCAGACCACACAAAGGTTGGTGGTGTTGTAGATAGTGTAGAGGATTGTCAAGGATTGCAGAGAGACATTGATAGGATGCAGAAGTGGGCTGAGAAGTGGCAGATGGAGTTCAAACCGGAGAAGTGTGAGGTGGTACATTTTGGAGGGACAAACTCCAAGGCAGAGTACAAAGTAAATGGCAGGATACTTGGTAGTCTGGAGGAGCAGAGGGATCTGGGGGTACATGTCCACAGATCCCTGAAAGTTGCCTCACAGGTGGATAGGGTAGTTAAGAAAGCTTATGGGGTGTTAGCTTTCATAAGTCGAGGGATAGAGTTTAAGAGCCGCGATGTAATGATGCAGCTCTATAAAACTCTGGTTAGGCCACACTTGGAGTACTGTGTCCAGTTCTGGTCGCCTCACTATAGGAAAGATGTGGAAGCATTGGAAAGGCTACAGAGGAGGTTTACCAGGATGCTGTCTGGTTTAGAGAGTATGCATTATGATCAGAGATTAAAGGAGCTAGGGCTTTACTCTTTGGAGAGAAGGAGTATGAGAGGAGACATGATAGAGGTGTACAAGATAATAAGAGGAATAGATAGAGTGGACAGTCAGCACCTCTTCCCCAGGGCACCACGGCTCAATACAAGAGGGCATGGCTTTAAGGTAAGGGGTGAAAAGTTCAAGGGGGATATCAGATGAAGGTTTTTTACTCAGAGAGTGGTTTGTGCGTGGAATGCACTGCCTGAGTCAGTGGTGGAGGCAGATACACTAGAGAAGTTTAAGAGATAACTAGACAGGTATATGGAGGAATTAAGGTGGGGGGTTATATGGCAGGCAGGGTCTAAGGGTCGGCACAACATTGTGGATCGAAGGGCCTGTACTGTGCTGTACTATTCTATGTTCTATATGTTCCTAATAAAGTTGCGACTTGTATAAATTCTTTTTTATTAGAATATGGGTTGGTTGATATTTGGAGATTTAGATATCCTAAAGATAAGGATTTTTCTTTTTTTCACATGTATACCATAAATACTCAAGAATTGATTTTTTTTTTTTGCTGGACATGCGATTGGTGCCCTCTGTTGCTGATTGTGCATATGATGTGATTGCATTGTCGGATCATGCACCCATGAAATTAACTTTGAAGTTTTCTGATAATATTCTGAAGATACCTCAGTGGAGATTTAATGCTACATTGTTACAAGATTCAACCTTTGTAAATTTTATTAAAGAGCAAATTTCTCTATTTTTTGACTTAAATACAACTGAAGGAATGTCAAATTTGGTTATTTGGGATATGATGAAATCTTTTCTTAGGGGGCAGATAATTTCATACTCAGTAGGTTTAAGAAGGAAAACCAAGGCTGAACTTCTAGTGATTACTAATAGGATTAAAGAAATAGATGAAGTTTATTCAGTAATGCCTAGTGAAGATCTATTTAAGGAAAGGGTGGAACTCCAAACACAGCATGATTTTCTTTTGACTTTTCCTATTGAGCAACAACTTCTTAAATCTAAAAGTCAATTTAATATACATGGGGACAGGTCAGACAAATTATTGGCTGGTCAATTAAAAGCAAATATAGCTAGAAGACAGATCCTGAAAATACGAAGACCTGATAGAACCGAAATGGTAGATCCTTATGAAATTAATAAGGTATTTATGGATTTCAACTCTAACCTTTATAAATCTGAATTTTCAGGCAATATTACTTTTATGAATAGATTTTTGCAAAAAATGAATATACCTAAAATTTCTATCCAAGATATGAATACATTAGATGCACCTATTAAACAAGAGGAAATAGCAAGAGCTATATCCTCTTCCCAACCAGGTAAGGCTCCGGGACCAGATGGATATACAGTGGAATTTTATAAGACTTTCACTGAAATACTTTCATCTGATTTATGTCAAATTTTCACTGATTCTATATCTCTGGGAATCTCCCGAAAACTTTTTATGAAGCATCAATCTCATTAATTCCCCCCAAAGAAAAAGATTTATCTGAATGCGCTTCCTGTAGACCAATCACTCCACTGAATGTGGATTTTAAAATTCTTTCTAAGATCTTGGCCAATAGACTTCAGAGTATTTTACCTAGTGTTATTTCCAATAATCAAACTGGATTTATTAAAAATAGATATTCACATTTTAACATTGGAAGATTATTAAACATTATTCACTCTTTTTCATCAAAAGAATCTGAATGTATTGTTTCTCTTGATGCAGAGAAAGCCTTGGATAGGGTGGAGTGGTCTTACTTACTTGAGGTTTTGGAAAGATTTAATTTTGGTCTACGATTTATTTCCTGAATCAAATTGATCTATCAAGCCCCTATGGCTGCAGTTATAACCAATAATCAAAACTCTCCTTACTTTAGATTATACAGAGGCACTCGGCAGGGATGTCCTCTAAGCCCTTTATTATTTAACTTGGCTTTAGAACCCCTTGCTATTGCTCTTAGAGATTCCAATACTGTTCCGGGTATTAAGAGAGGGGACAAAGTACACAAGGTTTCGTTGTATACAGATGACCTGTTAGTTTATATTTCAGATCCTAGGAAATCTATTCCTTCTATGTTGTCTATATTTTCTGAATTCAGTAGTTTTTCTGGATATAAATTAAATTTACATAAAAGTGAGTTATTTCCCATTAATAGTTACACGGATCAATAACATCAAGTACCTTTTAGTATTGCTAAATATTACTTTATTTATCTTGGTATTAAAATTACTAAAAATTTTAAAGGACCTGTATAAATATAATTTTCTCCCATTAATTGATTACACCCGACAAATGCTTTCTAAATAGTCACCTATGACATTCTCATTAATAGGTCGAATTAATGCTATTAAAATGATAGTTCTACCGAAATTTTTATATATATTTCCTTCCTTTGGTCCTAAAATATTTTTTGACAGAATAGACTCGATAATCTTATCGTATATTTGGAATAATAAAAATCCTAGATTGAGTAAAGCTGTATTGCAGAAAATAAAAAAGGATGGTAGTATGGTTTTGCCAAATTTTAGAATGTATTATTGGGCAATTAATATTAGATATATTAATTTTGGATTCATTATTCAAATGTCCTTCATGGTTGGATTTGGAGGAAAACTCAGTGAAGAGGTTCTCTTTGGCCTCTTTACTGGAAGCTCCTCTTCCCTTTTTGTTTTCTAAGATTAGTAGACAAGACTTTAATTCCATTGTTAAACATACGTTAAGAATTTGGAGCAACACACATAAAAATTGCTGGTGAACGCAACAGGCCAGGCAGCATCTATAGGAAGAGGTACAGTTGACGTTTCAGGCCGAGACCCTTCGTCAGGACTAACTGAAAGAAGAGATAGTAAGAGATTTGAAAATGGGAGGGGGAGGGGGAGAACCGAAATGATAGGAGAAGACAGGAGGGGGAAGGGATGGAGCTAAGAGCTGGAAAGTTGATTGGCAGAAGGGATATGAGAGGATCATGGGACGGACGGGAGGCCAAGGGAGAAAGAAAGGGGGAGGGGAAAGCCCAGAGGATGGGCAAGATGTACAGTGAGAGAGACAGAGGGAGAAAAAGGAGAGAGAAAAAAATATATATATAATAATAAAAGATAAATAAATAACAGATGGGGTACGAAGGGGAGGTGGGGCATTAACGGAAGTTAGAGAAGTCAATGTTCATGCCATCAGGTTGGAGGCTATCCAGAATATAAGGTGTAGTCCTTCCAAACTGAGTGTGGCTTCATCTTGACAGTAGAGGAGGCTGTGGATAGACATTTCAGAATGGGAATGGGATATGGAATTAAAATGTATGGTCACTGGGAGATAGTCATAGTCATAGTCATAGTCATACTTTATTGATCCCGGGGGAAATTGGTTTTCGTTACAGTTGCTCCATAAATAATAAATAGTAATAGAACCATAAATAGTTAAATAGTAATATGTAAATTATGCCAGTAAATTATGAAATAAGTCCAGGACCAGCCTATTAGCTCAGGATGTCTGACCCTCCAAGGGGGGAGTTGTAAAGTTTGATGGCCACAGGCAGGAATGACTTCCTATGACGCTCAGTGCTGCATCTCGGTGGAATGAGTCTCTGGCTGAATGTACTCCTGTGCTCACCCAGTACATTATGTAGTGGATCGGAGACATTGACCAAGATGGCATGCAACTTAGACAGCATCCTCTTTTCAGACACCACCATGAGAGAGTCCAGTTCCATCCCCACACATCCCTGGCCTTACGAATGAGTTTGTTGATTCTGTTGGTGTCTACCACCCTCAGCCTGCTGCCCCAGCACACAACAGCAAATATGATAGCACTGGTCATCACAGACTCGTAGAACATCCTGCTATCTCTGGCAGACAGAGCGTAGGTGTTCAGTGAAATGGTCTCCCAGCCTGTGTCAGGTCTCGCCAATATATAGAAGGCCGCATCGGGAGCACCGGACGCAGTATATCACCCCAGTCAACTCACAGGTGAAGTATCGCCTCACCTGGAAGGACTGTCTGGGGCCCTGAATGGTGGTGAGGGAGGAAGTGTAAGGGCATGTGTAGCACTTGTTCCACATACAAGGATAAGTGCCAGGAGAGAGATCGGTGGCAAGGGATGGGGGAACGAATGGACAAGGGAGTCACGTAGGGAGCAATCCCTGCAGAAAGCAGAGAGAGGGGAGGGAAAGATGTGCTTAGTGGTGGGATCCTGTTGGAGGTAGTGGAAGTACGGAGAATAATATGTTGGACCCGGAGGCTGGCGGGGTGGTAGGTGAGGACAAGGGGAACCCTATTCCTTGTGGGGTGGCGGGAGGATGGAGTGAGAGCAGATGTGTGTGAAATGGGAGAGATGCTTTTGAGAGCAGAGTGGATGGTGAAGGAAAGGAAGCCCCTTTCTTTAAAAAAGGAGGACATCTCCTTCTTCCTGGAATGAAAGGCCTCATCCTGAGAGCAGATGTGGCAGAGATGGAGGAATTGCTAGAAGGGGATGGCATTTTTGCAACAGACATTTCAGTTTCGTAGATTTTTTGAGTTAAATAATTTTGTTCTTTCTAGTAATATCCACTTCAATTATTTTTTTAAACCATCAATTTTGGATAGGGCCTTTTTAACTTGGAAAACCAGGGGAATAATAACTTTTTCAGATTTGTTTTTGGGAGGTTGTTTAATGTCTTTTTCTCAGTTAGTGGATAAATATGACTTATCTAATGTACACTTTTTTAAATATTTACAAATTAGGAATTTTTTACATGGTTTGCTGCCAAATTACCCTTCTGCTTATCCACCTAATATGACAGATGCTCTCTTTCAGTTTAAACCACTCCAAAAAGGGTTGATAGCTATCATTTATAAATAGTTATTGAATTTACCAATGATATCTAATGATAAAATTAAACATGCTTGGGAATTGGAATTTCAACAGTCATTTTCAGATAATCAATGGAATAAAATTTTTCATTTCGTTAATAACTCATCTATTTGTGCCCACCATTCCTTGGTACCATTCAAGTTAGTGCATTGGGCCCATATGTCAAAGGATAAACAAGCACGATTTTTTTCCAACATCAATCCTATTTGTGACAGATGTAATATTGAGGTGGCCACTTGAACTCATATCTTTTGATCTTGCATAAAGCGAGACAAGTTTTGGACAGATGTTTTTAAAACGCTATCAAGAGTCTTGGATCTGGACCTACAACCTAATTTACCTAAGGCAATCTTTGGGATTATCCCATCGGAAGCAGGAAATGTTCCTGTTTCCGCTCAACGTATGATAGCCTCTTCAACTTTATTAGCTAGTAGAGCCACTTTATTGAAGTGGAAGGGTTCTAATCGACCTACTGTCTTTTATTGGCTTTCCTCCATTATGTCCTGTTTAAGTTTAGAGAAAATAAGAAGTCGGACATTTAGATAGATCCTTTAAATTTGAGCAAATCTAGTGACCTTTTATTCAATATTTTCATTTGATTTGATTTATTACTCTTCCAATTATTTATTTTCAAAGTTCTAGATTTGATCAGAAAGTCTTTCCTTTTTTTTTGGTCGTATCCTCAGAATGGACTGCCCAGTCCCCCTTTTTTTTTTTTCCTTTTTTCACATAATGCAGTGTTTTTTTTCTTTTTATTAAAATTTAAAGTTTCTTTTTCTCTCTTTATGAACTGATAACAGGAGAATTAGCTGTCCTCTTTTTTATTATATACTACATATTAGCTTAATACAATGTATGATTTTGATAATGTTTATTTCACTTTCTGTTTGTATTGTTAGAGATATATATTTTTGAGATAATTCTCCACTTGTTTGTATATGTGCTCTTTTTAAATCAATAAAGAGATTGATAAAGAAAGATTCAAGATTTCCGCTCCACCAATCCCAACAATGAGCAGAAAGGGAAAAGCCTTTAGTTTCAGATAAAGTGAAGCCTCTCAGATTTCGAAACTGTTCATATTGGTGCAAGACCAGAATCTGTTGGGTAAGTAAGGAATTATTGGAAGATTCATTCTAACTGAGATTCTCTCTGTTCCAGGTGGTGTTGTGACTCATCCTCCTTCCCCCTTCATTGAATGAGGTAGTCACTGATCAGACTGTGACCTTGATGTGCCTGGTCACCAAGTTCTCTCCCGCAGAGATCTATGTGGCCTAGATGGCCAATGACACCCTTCTGAAGACAGGGTTTGTGAACCAGCCAGTGACCAAGGACCCCAGAAAAGGCTGGAACATAATGACCAGTCAGCTGAAGGTTTCTCCTGAGGAGTGGAATAGCGGCACCACTTTCTCCTGTGTGGTGGGTCATGAGTCGCTCACAACCAACCTGTTCCGAAGCATCAATAAATCTCACAGTAAACCCACCCTGGTCAATGTCTCACTCGTTCTGACCGATAGTTTTAAATCTTGTGTGCAATACTGTGTGATTCAATCCATGAAACCCTACTTTTGTTAGCTTTATGATTATTAACTACCACAGAGGATTATTTAACTGATTAAAACATGATAAAAGCCTGGACCTTTTAAAATAATTAAAAATGAAATTAAGATCAAGAACCAAATTAAACTACAAACATGATTCACCACAAATCTCTGAGTTTGTGTGTACATTCTCAGACCTTCTTCTGCCACGTTTGAATGGATTTCAACCCTGTGTAGGACTGCACAATGTATTAAATCTTCCTGATGAAGGGCCTCGGCCCGAAACATCGACTGTACCTCTTCTTATAGATGCTGCCTTGCCTGCTGCGTTTACCAGCATTTTTTGTGTGTGTTGTTTGAATTTCCAGCATTTGCAGATTTCCTCGTGTTTGAGAAGATCTTAAATGGATTTTTTGTATCTGTATTTACTTGGGAGATGGACAGTCCATTGAAGTGAGGCAAAGCAGCAGCGTGAACATGCTCCTGATACACATTACAGAGGAGAAGGTGTTTGCTGTCTTGAGGCAAATTAGGGTGTAATTTGTGGGAGGAAATGCAAAAATTGCAGGGGCCCTAGCAATGATATTTAAAACATCTTTAGCGGCAGCTGACAGCCCAGCTGATTGTAGGATAGCTGTTGTTGTTCCACTGTTTAAAAAAGACTGAAAAAGTAAACCAGGAAATTATAGGCCAGTGAGCCTGACATCTGTAGTGTGAAAGTTATTGGAAGGTATTCTAAGGGGCCGGATATCTGAGTATGTGGATAGACATGGACTGATTAAGTATAGTCAACATTATAGAGTTTTTTGAGGAAGTTACCAGGAAATTTGATGAAGGGAAGATAGTAGAAGTTATCTACATGGACTGTATGTACACCCTATCCTCGTTATATGCATCTTCAGACAATGCGGATTCACAGTTATGCGAGGAACCTGTTTCTACCAACGTCTCCTTATATGCGTCCAAAGCTCACAGTTGTGCGAGGAGCACTGCCTTCCCACCAATACAAGACACGTGTGCACATCTCACAGTCTCACTGTTGGGATGAGAAGCACCGCTTTCCCGCCAATACAAGTCAGGTCCGCGTGCTTCACAATCTCACTCCCGCCACTCTCGCATTGGTTTTGGCAAGGTGTGGATGCGTGATCTTGTGCTCTTAAACTTTTGTTTCTTTTATCTATGGTGCAGTGATTTTGTACTTGAAATATTTAACTATGCTTCCAAAGCGTCCGATGTCATGTCCTAGGCCATCAGCCACACGGCAGAGAACCGCTTTAACACTTGGAAAAAAGTTGGAAATTATAAACAGCACAGCATCAGCTGAGGGTAACACAGATCTGGGACGCTACTGCCAGGAACAGAATCTTGCCTTTAAAGTTCTTTTGTTGCTTGACAATGTGCCAGCCCATCCTAAACATTTGGACAACATTCATCCTAACATAACAGTGCATTTCCTGCCGCCTAACACAACATCGCTGATTCAACCACTCGACCAAGGTGTGATCCACATTCAAGGTGTTTTTTTGTTACGGCGAACTATCTCTCAGATGCTGCAAGCTACAGATGATTTTGAAAATCCTGAGACTTTACCAACAGTGAGGGAATGGTGGAAGTCGGAACACTTGGCACAAATGGCAATGGACATGGACCCAAGTTTAGAACAGAGTCAGCATTTCAGCCATTCCCTGCCGTGAACCCTTCTTCCCTAAAAGCAAATTTAAGCTGAAAAACAGCCCTCACCACTTTCTTCAAATCGGTGTCATCTCCTGCTGCCAGCAGTTCTAAGAGTTCTGTGAGTCTTCCTTCACCCCTTGCGGTGCTTGATATGATCCTGACGACCGCAGCCATCCACCTTATCTATGTAAAGCTGCCCGACACCACAACAACCACTCATCTCCTGGAGCGAACACACCTGCCACTGTTGGTGAGTACTGTACACCCTAGGATGTTAACTTTCTGTGATTTATTACACTGAATATTACCTTAAACTGATGAAATATAATACAAATGTTGCCTTCTGGTACTGCTTTTGTGTTTTATTAGTATGAAGATGTGAACAAATTACAGATAAAACATATTTAGGAAGCCCTCTGGAACGCATCCCTATTTTCTCTATTTAAATAATTATTCATATTACGCATCGACTGCGAGGAACGTATCCCCCACATATAACAAGGATAGGGTGTATCTACATCTACATCTGCACCCCATGGAAGGATGGTCAGGAAAGGTCAGCTGCTCAGCATTGAAGATAAGGTAGTAAATTGGATTAGATTTTGGCTTTGTGAGAGAAGCCAGAGACTGGTTGTAGATGGTTACCTCTCTGACTGGAGACCTGTGACTAGTAGAATGCTGCAGAGATGGGTTACCAGACATCAAGGAGGTACAGACAGCAGAACTGGAAGTTGGAGATCAAGATGCAGAACAGAAAGGAAAGTACAAGCTGTATGCAGACGACCACAGAGGAGCACAGGAGTCTACTGCAAAAGTTGGGGACACTGTGCTTATCCAGCAAGAAAAAGTGGAGAAATTCAGCGCACCGTTCAACAGCACACATCACAGGGTGATGAGGAGAACAGGAACTCAAAAGGTAGTTGAATTTCCCATTGGAGTGCAGTATGCAAGGAACAGAATACGTGAAAAAGTTCAACACAAGATAGACTTTTGGCAAAAAGGAGAAAATTCAAGGATTTCACAATGAGGTACCGAGACAGGAGGACAAAATGATGGACAGTTACAGACAAGTATAGCTTCACCGTGAGCAAAAGTCATTACAAGACATTGAAAGCAAAGAGAAACCTCAAAGGGTTAGGAAACAACCACTGAAGTTTAACGATTTTGGATTGAAGTAGAGCTTTAAGTTGTGGGTTTGAAACAACGTAAACAGTTGTAAGTTAAAAATGAAGTTTTCAGTTCCAGAGTTATCATTAGGTTGAAACAGAAAATGTGTTGGTTATAGTCATGCATATCAGAGAATACTGCTGAATTGAAATAATTAAATCTGTGAGTTGAATGTGTTCTAAAACACTGCAGTTCATTTCTCAGGAAAGGAGCAATATCATGTATTGAAATGGTAAGGTCAGTTAATGTAGTTTTGACACTTGCCAAGTTCGGTCATCAGTCTGGGACAGAACAACACATGACTGAGGGAGCATGGAAGCGAGAATGAGAATAAATACAGGTCAAGAGCATAAAGCATCGATATATGCACTGTCTAATTAATACTAAGATAGGTTGCAAATACACCACACCTCCTTCCTGAGGCATCGCCTGTTGAAGATGTCATCAACACTGGGGTGGTTGGTGCCCATGATGGAGCTGGCTGAGTTTACAACCTCCTGCAGCTTTTTCCGATTGTGAAACAGTTAGAATTTTATCCATGGTACACCTGTAGAGATCTGAGAGAGTCTTTACCGACATACCAACGTACTCAATCTCCAAATGAAATGCAGCCACTGTCGTGCCTTCTTTGTTATTGCATCAATATGTTGACTCAGGATAGATCTTCAGAGATATTAACACCCAGGAACTGGAAACTGCTCAGCCTTTCCACTGCTGATCCCTCAATGAAGACTGGTGTGTCTTCCCACAAATTCCCTTCCTGAGACAGGAAGATTTCAGGAAATGTTGCCTTTGATCAGAAACTGCATCTCTTCTCACAATTTGCAGCTCAAATAGTGTATTTTATTGGCTTTACAGCAGCTAAATGTGATGTAGCTGGAGGACTGTCCTGTAGTCCCTGCTGTGACCCGACTTGGTCCCAAGGAAATAAGCTCCTTGATGTTTGATTTTGTTTTCTCAGTCAGAGGTTGTAAGCAGAGATGAGCAACCCACTCTGTAAACAAACCTGATTTCATTCCGTTGTACAATTCTGCACAGGATAAGTCTGAGCTGAAGTTGTCAAGCCAGCTGACAATAGATATTGTCCAGTTTGTAAGTTTTCTGTTTCGAATCTAGAGTTGTCTGTCTTTATCCAAAATCCCTCCATTGAAGAGATGTGGATCAACCAGACCGCTACTCTGGTGTGTATGATTGTGGGTACTGATCTGAGCCAGGTCCAAATCCACTGGCAGGTGAACGAGAGGGAGAAAGTCAAAGCAAATGTGACCAAAAAAGCAAGAGAGGAAGGAACCCAAGACACAGCGATCAGCCAACTCCAGATCAGTGTGGAGGAGTGGACCAGTGGGGTGGAGTACACTTGCTCTGCCCATCAACCTTCTTCAACCTCACCAGTATCAGCACGAACAAAAAGTACCAAAGGTGGGCAAGAGGTCAGCAATTAAAATGGACAACATTGATTACCTCAGTAAAAATGTGTGATATTTCCATTGTTTGCCTATCTGTTCCAGTGGAGATAAAAAGTCCCAAAGACAGACTGTTACTGCCGCCAGAGGGAGAGACCAAGAGTGGGAACACGGTCACCCTCGAGTGTGTTGCCTCTGGATTCTACCCGGAACAAATAACCGTCACCTGGGAGAAAGGGGACTCTCTGATCTCTTCCAGCACCAGTGTGAGACCAACTGCTCTGGAACAGGCAGGGACTTTCATTGCCAGCTACGTCCTGAGCGTGAGCACAGAGGAGTGGAAGGAAGGCTCAGTTTTCAGATGCACAGTGTCTCATCCCCCCTCCAACACCAGTGTCAGGCAGGATGTGAAAAACATTCAAGGTATGATTCTGAGATTCACTCCACTGTTGACATCCTCTGCCACAGTCACAACCCAGGGACAAGCAAGGTCAATAGGTAACGGCAAGTCTGGCATTGTTGTAGTTGTGTGAGTGGATTAATAATGCAGAGGCAGAGAGTGGGAAAGAATCAGAGTTCATTCAATGCTTCAAGCTAGTTTTAGATTACAAACTATTTCACTGATGTTCTTTGGTGAAGGACACTGGCGGAACTTCCTACCCTGTTTACCTGTATCCATCAGTCCCACACCAAACTCTTCACTGCTCTGTGATGGGCCTGCTGGAGCAGTGCAAGGAATGCCGGCCTTGTCAGTGAGGGAATGATGAAATAATGACTGCAGGGTCAATGTTCTCACACCAGCGTCTCAGAAACATGAAGCAAGTCTGTCTGTCAGCAGAACTGGAGGAACTCAGTTCCACTGGAGCAGGCATTGTGGAATGTAACTGGACATCAGACAGTTGTTGCATTCCAGTAAACCAGAGAGATGCACAGTACTCAGCCAGGCACAGAACTAGTGCTGAAGCAATGGTACAGAGTACACTTGTGATGCTATCTCAATGTTATCCCTTTCTCTGTTCACGAGTGTTCTCTAGCATGCTGAACACTTTCTACATTTTCTGTTTCCTTTCGAAAAATAAAAATCTTTTGCCTTTTACATGTGGAGAGATTACTAGTGGTGTAAAGTTTGGGCTGGATGGTGTAAGAGCAGAATATTCCAGGTAAACGTCATCTGAATAAAAAAGTCCCAGTAGGAACCCTCTAAAGTTACCCTTCCTCACCAGGTGAGATGGAAAGAAGTTGTGTCACTGGGTTCTCTGCAGCAGAGATTCCCATGGACAGAGTGGCCAACAACTCCAATTGTCAACCTTCAATTGATGGTTGATCCAACAACAGTGTGGTTTACGTCACTGAAACAAGCAAGATTACCTGCAAGTCCTTTCTCATAAGCTCAAAATGGAAATACATATTTCAGGATTAAATACAAAAATTAGATTAGATTATGAGGACACGCAGTCCTCTTTTATTGTCATTTAGTAATGCATGCATTAAGAAATGATACAATGTTCCTCCAGTATGATATCACAGAAACACAAGACAAACCAAGACTAAAAAAACTGACAAAAACCACATAATTATAACATATAGTTACAACAATGCAAAGCAATACCGTAGCTTGATAAAGAACAGACCATGGGCACTGTAAAAAAAAGTCTCAAAGTCTCTTGAAAGTCCCATCATCTCACGCAGACGGTAGAAGGAAGAAAAACTCTCCCTGCCATGAACTTCCAGCGCCGCAAACTTGCCGATGCAGCACCCTGGAAGCACCTGACCGCAGCCGACTCTTGAGTCCGTCCGAGAACTTCGAGCCTCCGACCAGCCCTCCAACACCTAGCACCAAGCACCATCTCTGCTGAGCGCTTCAACCCCAGCCCCGGCAACAGGCAATCAGCAAAGCTGAGGATCTGGGGCCTTCCCCTCCAGAGATTCTCGATCGCACAGTAGCAGCGGCAACAAAGCAGGCATAAATTAGAAATAAGTTACTAACATTTCTGAGATCCTGCAGTTCTTGTTAAAACTTCCTTGTGTCAGGTCTGATCCTGTTGGAAACTTGTGTAGACTACTTGACAGGTTACATGTCAGCCTGTGTTTGTGTAATCAAAGTTCCAATAAAGAAGGTATGGAAAGCTTTCGGCTGCCAGTATTCTGTGCCGGTATGTTTTGGGATACATGTGTGTGACTTAAACATGAGTGGTGGGAAGTGTTGCCTGGTTGGTTCTGTCCTTCATTGTATGGACAGACAGACATTCAAGTAGATATCGAAGGTTCAAATGTCAAACTTAATGCCAGAGAAATGTATACAATATACATCCTGAAATGCTTTTTCTTTGCAACCATTCACAAAAACAGAGGAGTGCCCCAACGAATGAACAACAGTCAAATGTTAGAACTCCAAAGTCCCTCCAGCTCTCCCCTCCCACACATAAGCGGCAGCAAGCAACAATCCCCCCTCCCCCCACCAGCAAAAAAAGCACCTCGGCACCCGCCACCGAGCACTCAAGCATGAGTAAAGCAGTAGCAAAGACACAGGCTTGCAGTTACCCCAAAGACTTGGCATTTCACCCAGCATTCGACATACCATAGGTTCTCTCTCTTCCTAATAAGGGAGAAGGAGGTGTCTCCGTTTTTGCAGTGAGCAGGGAGGTATATGTGTATGCGTTTGTGTGTATACATTATATATATATATATATATATATGTATATGTGCATTATAGTTTCCACTGTGCAAATAATAGAACATTCCAGATTGGTCCACAATTTCATATATACAAAGTTAATTGACAGAGAAAGGTATTTTATCAACTTTGTGATAACATTTGGTGAACTCATTTTGAAAGTGGAGAGTTACAGAAAGAAGGGACGATATGTAGGCAGTGACCCCCTGTGACCTACAGCAATATGTTCAGTGCCAAAGTGATTCACTAGATCAAGGGTTCAAAGATTCATTTATTATCAAAGCATATATCCATATACAACTCTGAAATTTGATTCTCCAGATAGCCATGAAAACAAAGAAAGAATATGAGTCATTCAAAGAGACAGCAAACCCACCTCCTGTATGAAAAAGAACAGCACCCGATCATCAACCCCCCCCAAAAACACCCTCCCCCACACAAAATGGAACAGAAACATCGACCACCAAAAAGTAACCCCTCCCCGCACAAAAAACTAACAGAACACCGACTCCCAAACACTCTCCCCTCGCACAACAAAACTGAAAAGGAACAGGCGTTTAAAAATACAGAATATAAAAACCATAAACCTGAAAACGTCCACAGTCCATAAACACAATCGTCCAATCCATAAATATTGAACCACGATACCATCTCCGATATCACCAACATTCATTGAAAGAGAGGAGAGGGACACCACACGAGGCAGAGAGGCCGACCCGCTTGTCACAGCGAGACACACAGCAACAGGCTGCTCACAGAATCCATCTCCAGCAGCGATCAAAAGACAGGCAGTCGGCGCTGATATTGGGCAGATACCCACGTGACAACTTTGCCACTCACACAAGGCTGGCAAATCTATCAGCAATCTGTAAGGTTTTAACTACAGAGATAATAATCGAAATGAATTGGCAAGAACCAATTCAAGGGCTTGCGACCACATCCAGGAAAGGGCATACTGTTTGGAGGGGGTGCTGAACATACGTGCACTCCCCAGTGCAAATTACAAGATGGGATGATGTTAAATGAGAGTGTAGCATCTGTAATGAAGAATGCTAAGGGAAGATCTGGTCAATATTTTTGGCGGAGTGAACATAGTCGATTTGGAGAATCTAGTTCATTTATTTCTGCCCAGGGGCTCCCAAGTTACACATGATATGCTGTAAGGAAACATGACTCTAATCACCAAGTTAAGTCGTGTTTATTGTCATGTGCACAAGTACCTTGATGTGCAGGTAAAATCAGAAACTTGCTTGCAGCATCACAGGCATGTAGCTTCAGACAACACACTAAATCCTAATTTTACATAAATCATACAAGACAATGAAGAGGGAAAAAAGACAGTGCAAAACAAGACATTACTGCAAAGAAATACAGACACTCAACTTGAAGAGGTTCATGGAAGTTTGGAACAGTCTGCTACAGTGTCAGGTCTGAAGGTCATTTTAAACATGAGATTGAATGGTTTTGACAATCCCAGGGATTAATGGATCTGGGGAAAAGTCAGGTCAATGCAGTCAGTCATAGACTAACTATAATATCATTGAATAGTGGAACTGGCTCAGGTCTCCTGTGTTTCTGTCCTCCTGTTGTCTTCACGTGATTGGGATGTTGTTGATCTTCAGGAAACATCAACAAGAAACTAACCGCCTCACTTTCTCATTTTTTTCAGAAATCTGCACAGACTTGACAGGAGAGGAGGGGAAGGAAGATCAGGGACACGTGGATGGAGATGACAATGTGCTTACAGTTGTTGCCTTTGCCATTCTGTTCATCATCAGTTTCCTCTACAGCACCTTCGTCACCATTGTCAAGGTAACTAATTGACTAACAGAAGCATCCCATAAAGCCCAACTTTCACCTTCCATCTCACCACATTGCATTCTGACACTGCAATCCCAACGACAACACAATCACCAGACAATGCAGTCTGAGGCCCTTCACAACCCCTGGGACTTTACACCTATCCTCTTTACTCCTAGCCTCTGAGCCTTGGTAAGCAATAGACAATAGGTGCAGGAGTAGGCCATTCAGCCCTTCAAGCCAGCACCGCCATTCACTGTGATCATGGCTGATCATCCACAATCAGTACCCCGTGCCTGCCTTCTCCCCATATCCCTTCACTCCGCTATCTTTAAGAGCTCTATCTAACTCTTTCTTGAAAGTATCCAGAGAATTGGCCTCGACTGCCTTCTGAGGCACAGCATTCCACTGATTCACAACTCTCTGGGTGAAAAAGTTTTTCCTCAACTCTTTTCTAAATGGCCTACCCCTTATTCTCAAACTGTGGCCTTTTGCAGCGTGACTTCAGAGAACTCAGAAGAAGGCTGAAAAGCAGGACCTCCAGGGTGGTTATCTCGGGTTTGCTTCCAGTTCCTTGTGCTGGAGAGGACATGAACAGGGAGATAGGGGATCTGAATGTGTGGCTGAGGAGCTGGTGTGGGGAGCAAGAATTTAGATTCTTGGACCACTGGGATCTGTTTTGGGGTAAGGATGAATTGTACAGAAGGGACGGGTTGCACCTTAACAGACGGGGGACCAGCGTTCTGGCAGGCAAGTTTGCCACTGCTACACGGGTGTGTTTAAACTAAGTCGTGGGGGGGAGGGGATGAACCGGAAATATTAGAATGGAGTTAAAGGGAATAAGGGAATGAGAGAATAAGAAAAGTTAAGAAAGACAACAGAATTAAAGGGGCAGAAAGATCAGGAAGGGATCGGAGAGTATGGGCAAGTGCAATAGGAATCAATGTGATAGGTGAGAGGAGTAAAAGTATTACTTTAAATGGATCAAAAGTACTATACATTTGTATATGAATGCACGGAGTATAAGAAATAAAATGGATGAGCTTGAGACTCAGTTGGAAATTGGCAAGTATGATGTTGTGGGAATAACAGAGACATGGCTGCAAAAGGACCAGGGCTGGGAAATGAATATTCAGGGTTATACATCTTATCAAAAGGACAGACAGGTTGGCAGAGGGGGTGGGGTGGCTGTGTTGGTGAGGAATGAAATTCAGTCACTTGCGAGGGGGGACAT
This sequence comes from Mobula birostris, assembly GCF_030028105.1. Lineage (NCBI taxonomy): Eukaryota > Metazoa > Chordata > Chondrichthyes > Myliobatiformes > Myliobatidae > Mobula > Mobula birostris. The sequence continues at coordinate 20,053,818 of NC_092379.1, read as the reverse complement.
AGAATCGGGAGATGTAGAGTCAGTATGGATAGAACTGAGAAACTGTAAGGGCAAAAAGACCCTGATGGGAGTTATCTATAGGCCCCCAAACAGTAGCCTGGATATAGGGTGTAAGCTAAATCAAGAGTTAAAATTGGCATGTCGCAAAGGTAATTCTATGGTTTTTATGGGGGATTTTAAGATGCAGGTAGACTGGGAAAATCAGGTTGGTACTGGACCCCAGGAAAGGGTGTTTGTGGAATGCCTCAGAGATGGATTCTTAGAGCAGCTTGTATTAGAGCCTACCAGGGAGAAGGCAGTTCTGGATTTAGTGTTGTGTAATGAGCCAGATTTGATAAGGGAACTCGAGGTAAAGGAGCCATTAGGAGGTAGTGACCATAATATGATAAGTTTTAATCTACAATTTGAGAGGGAGAAGGGAAGATCGGAAGTGTCAGTATTACAGTTGAACAAAGGGGACTATGGACACATGATGGGAGAAGCTGGCAAAAGCTGACTGGAAAGATACCCCAGCAGCAATGACAGTGGAACAATAATGGCAGGTACTTCTGGGAAAAATACAGAAGGTGCAGGATCAGTTCATTACAAAGAGGAAGAAAGGTTCTAAGGGGAGTAAGGGGCGACCGTGGATGACAAGGGAAGTCAAGGACAGTATAAATATAAAAGAGAGGAAGTATAACATAGCAAGCATGAGTGGGAAGCCAGAGGATTGGGAGACTTTTAAGGAGCAACAGAAGATAACGAAAAAGGCAATATGGGGGGAAAAGATGAGGTACAAAGGTAAGCTAGCCAAAAATATAAAGCAGGATAGTAAAAGCTTCTTCAGGTATGTGAAGAGGAAAAAATTAGTTAAGACCAAAGTTGGGCCCTTGAAGACAGAAACGGGTGAAATTGTTATGGGGAACAAGGAAATGGCAGACGAGCTGAACAGGTACTTTGGATCTGTCTTTACTAGGGAAGACACAAACAATCTCCCAGATGTAATAGTGGACAGAGGACCTAGGGTAACAGAGGAACTGAAGGAAATGGTGTTGGGTAAACTGATGGGACTGAAGGTTGATAAATCCCCAGGGCCTGATGGTCTGCATCCCAGGGTAAGGAGGTGGCTCTAGAAATCGTGGATGCATTGGTAATCATTTTCCAATGCTCTATAGATTCAGGATCAGTTCCTGCGGATTGGAGGGTAGTCACCCTACATTCTCATAACACCTTCCTCACATTTCACACTGCGACCCAGCTTTGTGTCATCTGCAAATTTGCTAATGTTACTTTTAATCCCTTCATCTAAATCATTAATGTACATTGTAAATAGCTGCGGTCCCAGCACCGAGCCTTGCGGTACCCCACTAGTCACTGCCTGCCATTCTGAAAAGGACCCATTAATCACTAATCTTTGTTTCCTGTCTGCCAACCAATTTTCTACCCTACCCCCAATACTACTTGCTCTAATTTTGCACACTAACTTCCTATGTGGGACCTTATCAGAGGCTTTCTGAAAGTCCAGGTACATTACATCCACTGGCTTTCCCATGTCCATTTTCATAGTTACATTCTCAAAAAATTCCAGAAGATTAGTCAAGCATGATTTCCCCTTCGTAAATCCATGCTGACTTGGACCTATCCTGCCACTGCTATCCAAATGTGCTGCTATTTCATATTTTATAATTGATTCCAGCATTTTCTCCACCACTGATGTCAGACTAACTGGTCTATAATTGCCTGTTTTCTCTCTCCCTCCTTTCTTAAAAAGTGGGATAACATTAGAAACCCTCCAATCTGCAGGAACTGATCCTGAATCTATAGAACATTGGAAAATGATTACCAATGCGTCCACGATTTCTAGAGCCACCTCCTTAAGTACCCTGAGATGCAGACCATCAGGATCTGGGAATTTATTAGCCTATATCAATGATCTGGATGATAATGTGGTAAATTGGATCAGCAAGTTTGCTGATGATACAAAGATTGGAGGTGTGGTAGACAGTGAGGAAGGTTTTCAGAGCCTGCAGAGGGACTTGGACCAGCTGGAAAAATGGGCTGAAAAATGGCAGATGGAGTTTAATACTGACAAGTGTGAGGTACTGCACGTTGGAAGGACAAACCAACGTAGAACATACAGGGTTAATGGTAAGGCAGTGAGGAGTGCAGTGGAACAGAGGGACCTGGGAATACAGATACAAAATTCCCTAAAAGTGGCGTCACAGGTAGGTAGGGTCGTAAAGAGAGCTTTTGGTACATTGGCCTTTATTAATCAAAGTGTTGAGTATAAGAGCTGGAATGTTATGATGAGGTTGTATAAGGCATTGGTGAGGCCGAATCTGGAGTATTGTGTTCAGTTTTGGTCACCAAATTACAGGAAGGATATAAATAAGGTTGAAAGAGTGCAGAGAAGGTTTACAAGGATGTTGCCGGGACTTGAGAAACTCAGTTACAGAGAAAGGTTGAATAGGTTAGGACTTTATTCCCTGGAGCATAGAAGAATGAGGGGAGATTTGATAGAGGTATATAAAATTATGATGGGTATAGATAGAGAGAATGCAAGCAGACTTTTTCCACTGAGGCAAGGGGAGAAAAAAAACCAGAGGACATGGGTTAAGGGTGAGGGGGGAAAAGATTAAAGGGAACATTATGGGGGGCTTCTTCACACAGAGAGTGGTGGGAGTATGGAATGAGCTGCCAGACGAGGTGGTAAATGCGGGTTCTTTTTTAACATTTAAGAATAAATTGGACAGATACATGGATGGGAGGTGTTTGGAGGGATATGGTCCGTGTGCAGGTCAGTGGGACTAGGCAGAAAATGGTTCGGCACAGCCAAGAAGGGCCAAACGGCCTGTTTCTGTGCTGTAGTTTCTATGGTTTCAGTCCCATCAGTCTATCCAACATCATTTTCTGCCTAACGTGAATCCCCTTCAGTTCCTCCGTTACCCTGGGTCCTCCAGCTACTATTACATCTGGGAGATTGTTGGTGTCTTCCCAAGTGTAGACAGATCCAATGTACCTGTTCAACTTGTTTGCCATTTCCTTATTCCCCATAATAAATTCACCCGTTTCTGTCTTCAAGGGCCCAACTTTGGTCTTAACTAATTTTTTCCTCTTCACATACCTGAAGAAGCTTTTACTATCCTCCCTTATATTCCTGGCTAGCTTACCTTCGTATCTCATCTTTTCTCCTCGTATTGCCTTTTTAGTTAACTTCTGTTGCTCTTTAACAGTTTCCCAACCCTCCGGCTTCCCACTCATCTTTGTTATGTTATACTTCTTCTCTTTTATTTTTATACTGTCTTTGACTTCCCTTGTCAGCCACGGTCGCCCCTTACTCCCCTTAGAATCTTTCTTCCTCTTTGGAATGAACTGATCCTGTACCTTCTGTATTATTCCCAGAGATACCTGCCATTGTTGTTCCACTGTCATCCCTGCTAGGGTATCTTTCCAGTCAATTTTGGCCAGCTCCTCCCTCACGGCTCCATAGACCTCTTTGTTCAACTGTAATATTGACACTTCTGATTTTTGCTTCTCCCTCTCAAATTGTAGACTAAAACTTTTCATATTACGGTCACTACTTCCTAATGGCTCCTTTTCTTCGAGTTCCCTTATCAAATCTGGCTCATTACACAACACTAAATCCAGAATTGCCTTCTCTCTGGTAGGCTCCAGTACAAGCTGCTCTAAGAATCCATCTCGGAGGCACTCCACAAGCTCCCTTTCTAGGGGTCCAGTACCAACCCGATTTTCACAGTCTACCTGCATTTTGAAATCCCCCATAACAACCATAGCATTATCTTTGTGACATGCCAATTTTAACTCTTGATTCAACTTGGACCCTAAATACAGACTACTGTTTGGGGGTCTGTAGATAACTCCCATCAGGGTCTTTTTGCCCTTACAATTTCTCAACTCTACCCATACTGACTCTACATCTCCTGATTCTATGTCGCCCCTCGCAAGGGATTGAATTTCATTCCTCACCAACAGAGACACCCCAACCGCTCTGCCCACCTGTCTGTCCTTTCGATAGGACGTATACCTTGAATATTCATTTCCCAGTCCTGGTCCTCTTGCAGCCATGTCTCTGTTATTCCTACAACATCATACTTGCCGATTTCCAACTGTGCCTGAAGCTCATCCACTTTATTTCTTATACTTCATGCATTCATATATAATACTTTTAATCCATTACTCCCCTCACCTTTCACATCGATTCCTGTTGCACTTGGCCATACTCTCCGATCACTTCCTGAGCTTCCTGCCCCGTTAATTCTGTTGTCTTTCTTAACTTTCCTTATTTTCTCTTTCCCTTTAACTCCATCCTTATATTTCCTCTCCTTCCCTCCACTACTTAGTTTAAACACACCCGTGTAGCAATGGCAAACCTGCCTGCCAGAATGCTGGTCCCCCACCTGTTAAGGTGCAAACTTGCAGGAGGTGGCAGAATGTGAAAGGGTATTTGGGGCAATAATCCTGAATTTAAACAAGGAAATCAAGCATGAGTTGTATTGAGAGAACAGCAGGGTAAGGGTAAGAAGAGGATGATTTGGCAGATGATTGCATAGCTGAGGAACTGGTGTAGGGGGCAGGGGGTCAGATTTCTGGATCACTGTGATCACCTCTGGGGAAGGTGTGACCTGTACAAAAGAGATGGATAACACCTGAACCTGAGGGGGACAAATATCTTTATGGGCAGGTTTGCTAGAGCTGTTCAGGAGGGTTTAAACTAATTTGGGAGGGGCATGGGAAATGGAGTGATAGGGCGGAGGATTGAGTCATTGGTTTACTAACAGAAACAGTGTGTGGTGAGACTACCAGCAAGCAGGGGATGATGATAGGGCAAAATTGCAGTCAGTGGGATGAATTGCAATGTAAAAGGAGGACAAAATAGAAAAGGGTGATGAATACAAAAGTGAAGGTGTAACATTTCAATGCACACAGTATATGGAATAACGTAGATGAACCTGTGGCACAGCTACAGATTGGAATGCATGATGTTGTGGCATCACTGAATCATAGCTGAAGATTACAGCTAGGAGCTTAATATCCAAAGGTATCCATTGTATCAAAAGGACAGGCAGGTAGGTAGAGGGGTGGGTTGGCTATGTTGGTAAAAAAAATGAAATCGAATCAACAGAAAGAGATGATATAGGATCAGAAGGTGTAGAATCATTGTGGGTAGAGTTAAGGAGTTGCAAGGATAAAAAAAGACCCGATAAACAGTAGCAACGATGTGGTCTACTAACTACAACAGGAGAAAGAAAATGCACATCAAAAGGGCAATGTTACAATAGTCATGGGGGAATCTCAATATGCAGGCAGATTGGGAGTAACAAGTTGGTGCTGGATCTCAAGAGTGGAAATTTGTAGAATGCCTACAAGATGGCTTTTTAAAGCAAGTCATTGTCGAGCACATCAGGGGATTAGTTATTCTGGACTGGGTGTTACGCAATGAACTGGAATTGATTAGAGAGCTTAAGGTAAAGAAACCCTGAGGGTCCAGTGATCATAATATGATAGAACTCACTCTGCAAATTGAGAAGGAGTAGCTAGAGTCAGATGTATCAGTATTACAGTGGAATAAAGGGAATTATAGAGGCATGAGAAAGGAGCTGGACAAAATTGATTGGAAGGGGACACTGGCAGGGACAACAGCAGAGCAGCAATGGCTGGAGCTTCTGGGAGCAATTCAGAAACCACAAGATAGATACATCCCGAAGAAGAAGTATTCAAAATCCAGGATGTCGCAACCGTGACAGATAAGAGAAGTCAAAGCCAACATAAAAGCCAAACGACGGGCATATAATAGAGCAAAAATTAGTAGGAAGTTAAAGGATTGGGAAGCTTTTAAAAATCAACAGAAGACAACTAAAGAAGTTAGAAATAAAAAGATGTAAGCTAGCCAATAATATTAAAGAGGACACCAAAAGATTCTTCGGATATGTAAAGTGTAAAAGAGAGGTGAGAGGAGATATTGGAGTGCTGGAAAATGATGCTGGAGAGGTAGTAATGGGGGACAAGGAAATGGTGGATGAACTGAATAAGTACTTTGCATCAGACTTCACTGGGTAAGACACTAGCAGCATGATGGAAACTCGAGAGTGTCAGGGAGAAGAAGGGAGTGAAGTTGTTATTCACAGGGAGAAGGTGCTTTGGAAACTGAAAGGTCTGAAGGTAGATAAGTCACTTGGATCAGATGGTCTACACTCCAGGGTTCTGAAAGAGGTGGCTGAAGAGAATATGAAGGCATTAGTAATGATCTTTCAGGAATCACGAGATTCTGGCATGGTTCTGAAGGACTGGAAAATTGTAATTGTCACGCCATTCTTCAAGAAGGGAAAGAGGCAGACAAAAGGAAATTATCATCCAATTAACTTGACCTCAGTGGTTGGGAAGATTTTAAAGATGGGGTTTTGGGGTACTTGGAGGCACATGACAAAATAGGCCGAAGCCAGCATGGTTTCCTGAAAGGACAGCCTTGCCTGACAAATCTGTTGGAATTCTTCGAAAAAATAACAAGCAGGATAGACAAAGCAGAATTGAAGACCTTTGAGAAGGTGCCACATATGAGGCTGCTTAAGAGCCCATGGCATTACAGGAAAGATACCAGCATGAAAAGAGCATTTATTGGGACTGATTTTTCTGTTATTTGTCAGTGATTTGGATGACAGAATTGATGACTTTGTTGTCAACTTTGCAGACGATATGAAGATAGATAGAGTTGAGGAAGCAGAGAGGCTACAGAAGGACTTAAACAGATTAGGAGAACGGGCAAAGAAGTGGCAGATGGAATACAGTGTCGGGAAGTGTACGGTCATGAACTTTAGTAGAATAAGTAAAAGCAAAGAGTATTTTCTAAATGGAAAGAAAATTCAAAAATTTGAGGTCCAAAGGATCTCAGGAGTCCCCATGCAGGACTCCCGAAAGGTTAATTTGCAGGTTAAGTCAGTGGTGAGGAAGGCAAATGCGATGTCAGCATTCAGTTCGAGAGGACTTGAAGATAAAAGCAAGGATATAATATTGAGACATTCTCAAGCCCTGGTGAGGCCTCACTTTGAGCACTAGGAACAGTATTGGGCCCTTTTTCTAAGAAAGCATGTGCTGACATTGGAGAGGGACCAAAGGTGGCTCACAAAAATGATTCCAGGATTGAAAGGCTGATCATATGAGGAATGTTTAATGGCTCTGGGCCTGTACTCACTGAAATTCTAAAGGATGAGTGGAGGATCTCATTGAAACCTATACTATGTTGAAATGCCTCGACAGAGTGGATGTGGAGAGGATGATTTCAAACCTCAGTATAGAGGGTCGTCCATTTTGAATGGAGATGAGGAGGATTTATTCATCCAGAGAGTGGTAAATCTGTGGAAATCATTGCCACAGTCAGCAATGGAAGCCAAGTCATTGGATATATTTAAGGAAGAGGTTGATAGATTCTAGATTAGTCAGGACATGAAGTGATACTCAGAGAAGGCAAGAGATTGGAGCTGAGAGGAAAATGGATCAGCCATGATGAAATGCTGGAGCAGACTCGACGGGCCAAGTGGCCTAATTTTGCTTCTATATCTCATCTTCTGGTCTTATTCAGGACCGAAAACATTAGCCCATCTATGGATCATCCTAAAGGTTTGAACAGGTATTCAGATTCTTGTTCTGAGGTGACCTTGGAGAATACTGACAGACACCTCGTCATGGGGTTCCATCTCCTGGAATGAGGACAGACCGTCTGTTATTTAGTTCACCTGTCCTCACAGGTTAAGGTCTGTGCTGCACCTTGTCACACACAATATCATACTCTCCTGTCTATATTTCAGGCTCAGCAGTGACCAGCAGATACGCGCCCCACGTTCAATGAAGAAATCCTCCTGTGGCTGCGATGTTTGGAAATGGAGTCTCCATCTCACTCACTCGGCAATCTGAGGCTACTGCACTGCAACTGCTCATTTCAGAAAATAAACCTCTAAATGTACCGGGGATGCCTGATGGGAAATGGGGGCACAGAGCCGGTTCGGTGGGCGGAGGGACAGCAGTGGATGATACATTGGGAAAATGGCAGGATATGTGACACTGGAGGGGGTATACAGGAGGGGAGAGGAAGGCAAGATTAAGGCTTGGGAATGGGGAGCAGAGGATGGGGGAGTAGTTTGTGATGGAGAGGTGGGAGGTGAGGAAGTGGTTATTATTGTTATGGAGCAAGAAGGTGACGTGGGGAGGGGGAGTGTGGTAGAAAGTGGTTTTGGGATCTTGCTCTGTCATATTTTGTAAATCAGATGTTGTGGAAACCATTGCCTGTAGCTTTTCTTTCAATTTTCTGCTAGAGTTTATGTCATGATTTGAAATTGTATTCATTAAAAACAAAGAGAAAAAGAAAATGAAGTGTCTGGAGTTGCCCATCTTTGTTCCCTCATCACTGCAGTGACTTCACCTGCCTCCACGTACAACGAGTGGGTAATGCATCCCAGGACAAATATCAGAGAGATTTCCAGCCTGTAATATATGAGTGTAGCCCCACACATACTGATCATGTTCATGGGGGATTTCCCACAGTGGGAATACTCGGGTGCTGCACCCCGAGAAAAATATTCAGGAAAACACAGGGGCTCATTGGAAGAGTTTCTCAGAAACCTGTTATACATCCCAGAGCCAGATATTGGTGGAATGTTTCCTAATGAGTGTCCCAATCCATATTTTAATACGTTATCCGAATTCTCCACACTCCATGTCCTATAAAACCGTCGGTACAGGAGCTTCTCCATTATACACACAATCTCCCTCAATGTCTCAGCTGAAAGGTAGTACCTTTGTCCCTCTGTACTACAGTGAACAGTCAAGTCAGCCTGAATTTCTGTTCTCAGGTCACTGAAAACGGACAACAGCATCAGTGCCCTGAAACAGAACTCACTGTGGGGCCCAAAGCTTTTGCTTTTCCCAGTGCTTAGCTGAAGGAAACTTTGTGCATCCTGCAGCATCCCCCATCAGAGAGTGTGGAGCTGTTGGTACAAGTAAAGCTGAGACAGAACTGGATATCAACCATGTAAGTGTTTTAATGTGATGTCAGCAAGACAGAACAATTTTAGAAAATATGGCAGTGCAAGAAAATACACCAGATACTAGGGTAAAACACAATAGGAGTAGAAAACATAAACGGGTACTAGATGAATGCAAACCGAGAATAGAATAGAATACAACAGGGGTTTGGGTGATGGGCACCAGCACCTGATTTGAGCAGAGCAAGCCCAAGGGACAGACATTGGAGGAAGGCACACAGGACCAGACATTGAAGGAATATACTCCAGGAATAGACATTGGGGAAAACTGTGAAGGACCAGACAATGGGAAAAATACCCCTTCACAGGACCAGAAATTGTGGTTAATTCTCAATGTCATTTATGAGGGAATATGACAGAGCTTGGGAATGCACGATTGATCTTAGGGAAGGTTGTGATTCCCATGTATGAGAAACAATTTAAAATTAGTTATTTGGAAGAATCCGAAAATCAGATTCCCAGCCTCACATCTCAGGAATGCACCATGTTCAGTCATATGGGAAAATACATATGGAGCAGATTTTGGAGACTGCACTCAAAATCACAGATTGGAGGAGAGTGCCATAACCTGGAGTGCAGAGCAGGTCATGAGGGGCATGGCACTGAATCAGATACTGAGGAAATTATCGCAGGAACAGGTGACAACTTGGGACCAGATCCTGTGGAGATTCCCCATGCCCATAACCTGGAGTGCATGTGTAAGCAGGACTGACCAATACAATTATTGGCAGAGTCACTCCCAATACCCTATCTGAGGGAATTCTATCACATGTGGTTTTATACAAACAGAAACAACTTGTCAATGGAATTTCCATGGAAACAATTCTATACAATATCCTCACTTGGAGTACTGTGAGCAGTTTTGGGCCTCTTATCTCAGAAGGAATGTGCTAACATTGGAGAGGGTTCAAAGGAGATTCACAAAAAATGATTCTGGGATTTAAAGGCTTGTCATATGAAGAGCGTTTGATGCCTTTGTGACTATGCTCACCAGAATTCAGAAGAATGAGGGGAGACCCCATTGAAACCACTGGAATATTGAAAGGCCTCAATAGAGTGGATGTGGAGAGGGTGTTTCCTGTGGTGGGAGAATCTAAGACCAGAGGACACAGCCTCAGAATAGAGGGTGTCCTTTCAGAATGGAGATGAGGTCAAATTTCTTTCGGCAGAGAGTGGTGAATCTGTGGAATTTGTTGCACCAAGTGGCCGTAGACCAAGTCTTTAGATATATTCAAGGCAGAGGTTGATAGATCCTTGATTAGTCAGGGCATGAAGAGATACAGAGAGAAGGCAGGAGATTGGGGCAAAGAGAGAAAATGGATCAGCCATGATGAAATGGTAGAGCAAACTTAATAGGCCAAATGGCTTAATTCTGCTCCAATCTCTTATGGTCTTAATGGAGGAGTTCTGAGGGTTAAGAGCTATTTCAGAAAACTGGTGTAGATTAGGATTAGTGAGCAAGGCTCTCTGTGTGGGAGATAATGTCTCATGAATTTCCTCTGTTTAGTCCCTGATCCACCTTCCATAAGATCATAACATTTCTCTCTTTCTGTTCATATTTGTTCATTCCTCATCTATTAGGGCTCCAGGGGCAGTGTTTTGCACTCTGTGTGGGATGTGGGAAGTCTGGGAGACCCCAGTCTCCCAGGTGAACACATCTGTACCAGGTGCACTGAGTTGCAGCAACTGAGAGAATTTATTAAGGAACTGGAGCTGCAGCTCGATGACCTTTAACTCATACGGGAGAATGAGGAGGTAAGAGACAGAAGCTACAGGTAGGTAGTTACCCCAAAGTTGCAGGTAACTGGGTGACTGTCAGGAGAAGGAGGGGAAATGCACAGCCAGTGCAGAGAACACCTGTGGCTGTTCCCCTCAATAATAAGTATTTAACTTTAGATAATATTGAAGGGGAGCCAGAGTGACCGGGTCTCTGGCACTAAGTCTGGTGATGTGACTCAGAAGAGGAGAGAGGTGAAGAGGAATGCAGTGATGATAGGAGGTTCCTTAGTCAGAGGAACAGGGACGAGGTTCTGTGGGCTCGATAGAGACACACAGATGGTATGTTGCATCCCTGCTGCCAAGAACAGGGATGTCACAGATTGTGTCCATGGAATTCTCAATAGTGAGGGTGAGCAGCCAGAAATCTTTGTTATGAGACACACCCAACTGCACCGGCTTCTGGGTTTTAGATACTCGAACTTTCCGGGGGTACAGATAGCTGGTGCAGACCCTTTAAAGGTTCAGGATGGTTCCACTGATTGGTAATCATGTTTTGGGCACCAAGAATTGAGTATTTAAGGAACAGCTGAACAGAAGTTTGGTGTTCAATGATAAACCTACTAGTGATATCATCTAGCGTTTGTTTGTGCTCAGATCAAGTTTGATACCATGTTTAGAAACTTGCCTCGTTTACCCCAACAATTGGGTCCAAGCCATCCTTATCAAGGATTGTCGTCACAGTACGATTGAGCCAACATGGACCCAGCAGGATATCAGAATTTTTTGTCTGCTGTGGCCAGCCACAGTGAAAGGTTTTCCAGATGAGGCCTGGAGATTCACGACCTCTAGGTACCTGTTCATCAACTTTCACAAGAAGCAAGCCAAGGTCGCTCAGGGGAGCCAGCACATCTTCCAGCCTCGGAGAGGTTCGATGGTGACCCGGATTCTTGCCACGGTGTCCTCACCCAATACTCATTAGTGTTTGAATTACAGCCATCCCGGTTCCCTTCAGAGTGTGGAAAAGTGGCCTTCGTTATCTCTCTCCTACCTGGAAGAGCCCTGGCATGGCTACTGCGCACTGGGAACATAGGTCAGAGATCTGTTTGGATTCGTAGGAGTTCATGGTCCCCATGAGGAAGGTGTTCCATCAACCTGCCAAAGCCAGCCGACCCTCAGATCGCCTAATGAAGGTTCAGCAAGGGAGATGGTCCGTGGCTGACTACACGATCGAAATTTGGACCTTGCCCCAAGAGAGTGGTTGGAATGGGGAGGCCTTAGCCCTGCTATACCACCTTGGACTTTGAGATGAACTGAAGAATGCCCTCGCTGTGGCTGAGACAGCAGAAAACTTTGAGGTTCTGACTGACCAGTCCATCCGTCTTGATAATCATCTGGCATAGCAAAAGTAGGACCACTTCAGGAGATCAAAGAGAGCCAATCCAAGCCCGGTCCCTATGTCTCACAGTTCCTCTCCACAATCTCGAACCATAACCAGCCCATCACCTGCTCAAGATCCAGTCAAACCCATGCAGGTCGGTTGCACTAGACTCTCTTGAGGTAGGAATCAAGGTCGCTGCTTTGACTGTAGGGGATTATGTCACCGGTGAGCTGACAGACCCAGGCTGCAATCATTAGGACTGCTAAGACCAGCCAGTATCGAGAGGACCGTGATGGTAGCAGCCACTATTCCCAATCCCACTGATTCTGGGTTTGTGCTGAAGGCAGAGTTTACCTGGGGTAAGAACTTAAGGCAGGTGAGGGCTTCTGTGAACTCTGGGGCAACCCATGCTCACAAATGTCTTGACTGTTCACCCACTAGGTTCCGGACAGATCCAGCAACAGACTGTGGATTTGCAGATGAGGATCGGGGATCATGTGGACGACATTAGTTTCTACATTATTGACTCTCCACTCATACCCCTGATCTTCGGGTACCTTTGGCTGTCCCAGCATAACCCATCCATAGACTGGGGATGTGGGGAATCATTGCTTGGTCCAGTCATTGAAAGACTGGGCAGCTTTCAGTGTGAGGTAACCTGAGATTGTCTGGAGAACTATTCCTGCCCTCAGGGACGGACAAGCCGGTTCCAGCCAATGGGACACGATCTAGTCAGGATCCCACAGGAACTAGAGAGAAGGAATCTCTAGTTCAGGAGAGGACCAAGGAGATGCCTGAACAGTCTGGGGAACTTGCAGACAAGCTTAAGGAATCCAGCCACCAGTTATCAAGGAAGGGAAAACACTCCCTCACACTGAACCTTCAAGCCTATTTTCAGGAGACAAAGAACCCTCTGTAATACTTTGTTGCATCGCCTGAGGATTCTGACAGGGATTTGAACTCTGAATTGGCCCATTTCCATGAATGAGCTTTGTAAGCCTAGGGAGCGGACTCTGAGGTTGGCTGAATCCCTCCTGCTGCCTAAAAAACCTCAGGGGTCATCCCTGAAAGAAGGTCAGACGGAGATAGCAACACCCAAACTGGTCAAATTCCCTTCCATCTACAAGGACTTGAAGGACTTCTTCAGCAAGGAAAAGGCCTTGACTCTACCACCGCACCAACCATACAACTGTCTGTAGACCTGCAGCCCAGTACTTTTCCCCTACAAGTTTGACTGTACATGCTTTAAGGCCCAGAGAGTAGCGTAATGGAAGAGTATATTAAGGAGGCTCTTGCCACGGGCTTCACTCAACCCTCCAACTCCCCTGCTGTTCAGGCTTCTTCTTTGTACAACAGAAGGATGAGATCAACAGGAATTCTGCAGATGCTGGAAATTCAAGCAACACACATCAAAGTTGCTGGTGAATGCAGCAGGCCAGGCAGCATCTCTAGGAAGAGGTACAGTCGACGTTTCAGGCCGAGACCCTTCGTCAGGACTAACTGAAGGAAGAGTTAGTAAGAGATTTGAAAGTGGGAGGGGGAGGGGGAGATCCAAAATGACAGGAGAAGACAGGAGGGGGAGGGATGGATGAGAGCCTACGGCCATGCATTGATTATAGGGGATTAAATCACATGAAGGCCAAATATCGCAACCCCCTACCACTCACAAATACGTCCGAGATGCTCCAAGAGTGAGCGTATTCACAAATCTGGAATGACGGTGTGCAGACAATCTGGTCTATATAAGGGAAGGTGATGAGTGGAAGACTGCATTCAATACACTGACGGGGCACTACCAGTACCTGGTTTTGCCTTTCAGCCTTGTGAAGGCTCCAGCCATTTTCCAGGCCTTTATAAACAACATGCTCCGAGATACTCTCCATAAGTATTCCTTCATCTACATGGATGATATCCCAATCTTCTCAAAGCCCATGGTGGAAAATGCCATTCACATCAGAGACATTTTAAAAAGGCTTTTCGAGAATGGATTTATTTCAAGTTGGAGGTCCAAGTTTCACATTACGGCTGTTTCATTTTTGGCATTCATCATCTCCAACGACAATCTCAAGATGGACCTACCAAGACCCGTGTAGTCAGAGATTGGCCACCAACATCTAGAATTAAAGGAGTCCAGCGATTCTTCGGATCTGCAAACTTCAACCAGAAGTTCAACAGGAATTTCGCTCTGTGGCAGCTCCGCTGATGTCACTGACTAAGAATTTTACGGGCCCTTTTGCCTGGACTGCTGAAGCAGAGGCTGCTTTTGTTGGCCCTAACAGAGCTTCACAGCAGCTCTCATCTTGATTTCTCCTAACACAGAACTCCCCTTCTCATGGAAGTGACGCCTCAGCCATCGGAGTGGATACTGTCCTGTCTCAACGATCGCCTTCAGACAGTAAACTGCACCCATGTGCATTCTTCCACAGGAAGCTATCCCTGGCAGAGGGGAACTATGGCAAAAGGAATCAAGAGGCTCCCTGCAGTTGTTAGCTTTGGAGAAATGGTGTCACTGGCTCGAGGGGGCTAGGGACTCTTCTATTGTTTGGACTGACCACCAGAACATGGCTTATATTCAGGAGGTCAAGAGGCTGAATTCCAGGCAGGCCAGGTGGTCTTTGTTCTTTAACCATTTTGAATTCATCCTGACCTTTCGACTGGGGTAAAAGAACCAGAAGCCAGATGCCCTGTTCGCAAGTTTGATGAAACGGAACGAGAGGAGCAGCCGACCACCATTTTGCCCCAAGTCAGGGTGGTTGCGTCAATTTGTTGGGGAATCGACACTCTTGTCCACAAGGCCTAAGCGCAAGGGGGGATTTCGAAGAATGGCCCTCCGGGTCAGCTCTTTGTCCCAAGTTCCGTCCAGTCCCAGGTACTCCAATGGGGACATTCGTCGAGAATGACCACACACCCAAGGATTGGTAGGACCCTCAAGTTTATCAAGAGAAGGTATTAGTGGCTGGAATGATGGAAGAGCTTTGGCAGTACCTGCAGGCATATGGGCTGTGCAACCAGAACAAGGAGCCCCGAATCTGATCTCAAGGGCCCCTCCATCCCCTACCTGTCCTGGAAGACCTTGAGCGCACATCTACATGGACTTTGTCACGGGTCTCCCGCCATCTAAAGGGAAGTCGGTCATCATGGTAATTATCAATCGGTTTACAAAAGCCTGCAAGTTCATTGCATTGGAGAAGCTACCATCTGCAGTGGAGACGGCTGAAATTGTCCTGGACCAGGTATTCCGGATCCAGGTTCCTGGTGGACACTGTCTCAGATTGTGGTTCACAATTCACATCATATTTCTGGAAGGCATTCTGTAAACAGACAGGGGCAAGAGCAAGCCTTTCCTTTGGGTTTCATCCACAATCCAATGCTCAGACGGAGAGGACCAACAAAGATTTAGAACATACCCTAAGATGCCTGGCCTCAGAAAGACCTAATGAGAGGTGTGACCATTTGACATGGGCAGAGTTTGCCCACAACACTTTACAGCATTCAGTGCATGGAATGTCATCGTTCAAGTGCCAGTTTCGTTATCCTCTGCCTGTCTTTCCAGAACAGGAAGACGGGGTTGAGATCCCTGCAGATGGATATTTTATCCAACGCTGAAAGGAGAGATGGATTAGGGAAAGAGAAATTTTGCTCGTCTTTACCCAGAGGGCGGAGACCAAGTTGAACCGAAGGAGAAGACAGGGACCCGCTTTACAGCCTGGAGAACAGGTCTGACTGTCCACTCATGATTTGCATCTCCAGGTGGAATCTAGAAAGTTGGTGCCCAAGTTCGTTGGACCCTTCAAATTCCTGAGGAAAGTAAACCCGGTGGCTTATACCTTGCAGCTCTCCAAGACCCGAAAGGTCAATCCCACCTTCCACATCCCTAAATTAAACCCTGTCTGCATCAACCCCCTTATCCCCAGCATCATCAGCCCCACTGCCACCCAGGTTTATTGAGGGGGAACAGGTCTTCACAGTGAGTAGACTTTTGGATTCGTATACTGTTTGGGGTCTTCGGAAATACCTCATGGACTGGGAAGGATTCAGAGCTGAGGATAGGTGCTGGGTGCCTGATAGAGACATCTTAGATTCGGCCCTCATCCATGACTATCATCATACCTCTCCGAGCAGCCATGGCCATCAGCAGACAGCCATTGTGGAGGGGTGCCCGTTACAAGACAGAGTACAGATAGACCCTTTAAGGGTTCAGGATAGTCCCGCAAATTGGGAATCAAGTTTTGGGCACCAAGAATTGAGTACTTAAGGAACAGCTGAACAGAAGTTCGGTGCTCAATCATCAACCTACTCTTGATATCGTCTAGTGTTGGTTTTGTGCTCAGATCTGATTTGATACTGTGTCTCAAACTTTGCTTTGGATAGCCAAGCAATTGGGTCCAAACCATCCTCATCAAGGACTCTTCTAACAGTCTTGGTATATACTGGCACCAGTGACATAGGTTATCAAGGTGAGGAGGTCCTGAAGGAAAGATTTTAGGTTTCAAGGGAGAAAGCTGAGAAACAGGACCTCCAGGGGAGTAAACTCCAGATCGCTGCCTGTGCCACATGCCAGTAAGGGTAAGAATAAGGTGACTTGGCAGGTGAATACTTGGCTGAGGAACTGGAGCAGGGGGCAGAGGTTCAGATATATGGATCTTTGGGATCTCTTCTAGAGAAGGTATGACATGTACAAAAGGGACAGGTGACCAGAAGGGGTCCAATATCCTTGCAGGCAGATTGACTGTTCTCGATTAGGTGTTGTACAATGAACTGGAATTGATTGGAGAGCTTAAGGTAAAAGAATCCTTCAAGGTAAGTGATCACAATATGATCAAATTCACCTGAAACTGGGATTGGGAAGCTTTTAAAAACCAACGAGGCAACTAAAAAAGTCAGTAAGAAGGTTAAGATGGAATATGAAAGTAAGCTTGCCAATAATATTAAATAGGACATCAAAAGTGTCTTCTGAAACATGAGGTGTAAAACAGAGGAGAATGTGGATATCGGACCACTGGACAATGATGCTGGAAAGGTAGTAATGGGGACAAGGAAATGGCAGATGAACTGAATAAATATATTTTTCATCAGTCTTCACTGAGGAAGACACTAGCAATTTGGTAGAAGTTCCAGGTGTCAGAGGTCATGAAATGTGTGAAGCTACCATTACTACAGAGAAGATTCTTGAGAGACTGCAAGTTCTGAAGGTAGATAAGTCACCTGGACCAAACGGTGTATGCCACAACATTCAGAAAGAGGTGGCTGAAGAGATTGTGGAGGTATTACTAATGATCTTTATAAAATCAATAGATTCCAGAATGGTTCCGGAAGACTGGAAAATTGCAAATGTCATTCCACTCTTCAAGAAGGGAAAGAGGCAGAAGAAAGGAAATTATAGGCCAGTTAGTCTGACCTCAGTGTTTGGGAAGATGTTGGACTTAATTTACAAGGATGTGGTTTTGGGGTACTGTACTTGGAGGCACATGATAAAATGGGCAGAAGTTAACATGGTTTCCTCAAGGGAAAACCTTTCCTGACAAATCCATTGGAACTCTTTGAAGAAATAACAAGCAGGATAGACAAAGGAGAATCAGTTGATGTTGTGTACTTGGATTTTCAGAAGGCCTTTGACAAGGTGCCACACATGAGGTTGCCTAACATTTTATGAGCCATGGTATTACAGGAAAGATCCTAGTATATATAAAACAATGACTGATTGGCAGGAGGCAAAGAGAGGAAATAAAGTGAGCTGGTGACTAGTGGTGTTCCATGTGGGTCTGTGATGGGACGAATTCTTTTTACGTTATTTGCCAATGATCTGAATGTTGGAATTGATGGTGTTTTTGCAAACTTTGCAGAAGATACGAAAATAAGTGGATGGGCAGGTAATTTTGAGGAAATAGAGATGCTACAGAAAGGTTTAGACAGATTTGGAGAATGGGCAAAGAAGTGGTAGATGGTACACAATGTTTGGAAGTGTATTGTCATACCATTTGGTAGAAGAAATGAAAGGGTTAACTATTTTCTAAATGGAGAGAAAATACAAAACTCTGAGGCAGAAAGGGATTTGGAAGACCTTGTGTTGGTTAATTTGCAGGTTGAGCCTGTGGTGAGGAAGACACATGCGATGTTAGCATTCATTTCCAGAGGACTGGAATATTAAAGCAAGGATGTAATGTTGAGACTTTATAAAGCACTGTTGAGGCCTCACTTCATCTCGGCCTGAAATGTCGATTGTATTCTTTTCCATAGATGCTACCTGGCCTGCTGAGTTCCTCTAGCATTGTGTGTGTGTTGCTTGGTTTTCTGTGTTTAATCTTAAAAATATTTCCCTTGACAATTTTTCAGCTTTGCTGAAACATCAACTTTAATCTTTTGAACCAAATGGACCTTTCTGAAAGATTTTCATGCTCTTCAACCCCCACCATGACTAAAAAAATCTTGACCAATGGTAGGGCAATACATATGACGTCCCTATGCACAAACCAATGGAGATATAAAGGGAGGGTGGGAACATGCAGACCTCCAACCAATTGAGACAGGCCATCTGTATGGTTCTCTAACCAGATGAAAGACAGGTGGGAGGTCCGGCAGGCCCTTTAAACAATGACGGCAGGGATAGAACAGGTACATGGAAGGTCTGTTTTACTGTGTCTGCCTGACTTTTACTCTGATGTTTTCCTTCTCTGTCTTCCTTCAGCAAACAGCCTATGGTGGGAACACACACAAAGTGTTGGAGGATCTCAGCAGGCCAGGAAACATCAATGGAAAAGAGTACAGTCGATGTTTAGGGCTGAGATCCTTCAGCAGGATGGAAATGGCCTGTGTATGTTTACATCCCTACACTCTCGCAAACACCCTCTCCACATGAACTCCATCTGGGCCTTTCCATAGTTGATAGGTTTCTAAGGTTTGATGGCAGTCATCAAACAGCTTTAAGATGCATTACCACCACCTTCTGACTGGAGTTTGGGTCAACATATCTTGACCCCATATTTATATTTGTATCAAATATGAAAAAAAGGACCTGAGTTCTTAAGGAACTGCACTATATATTTAAAGCAATAATCCTGTGATCCTTTTTGTAAATATCCATAATAATTATTATTTACTTAACATTCAACAATATCGTGATTTAAGCTCACTTCTTTATTTTCCTGTCTCTTTTTGAATACTTTATGATCCACCTCTGGTGCTTCACACAGTCATGGAGTCAGCCCAGGAAAAGGTACTGTATCACTCGCTGCCTTGTTACTAATTCCTGTCCTTTCTGCTTTCCCTCCAATAGTCCATGCAAAACTTCTGAATTTCTTTCCCCGCTTTTCCCCAGCATGGATCTAAAAGCTGTTCACTTGGATGATGTTCTCCAGGTCCTTTACCCAATATGTTAACACAAGCTGTGATCTTCTCAGTTGCAGAGGTGTCTCTCCCAACTCCACCTGCATTGCCACCACTGGTGTTGTCCTTTTGCCCCACTGATTAACCTTAATGCTTGACTTTGAATTATATCCAGTTTATTGAGCACACAGTGTGATGCTGGTCCATATACCACACTTCCATAGTCCAATATTGATCTTATTAATCCGATACATATTGCTTTCAAGGATTTCCTATCAGCTTACTCCAATATTCCTGTTTCTCCTTTCAAATTGCTTTTCTTACTATTGCTTGCATATTTTTACACTTAATTAGTTTTGGAAAATTGCGTGTCCTCTTTTCCATTCTGAATGCTCTATTACAATCCGCACGGTCTTTTCTCCACCATGGTACCATTTTCTTTTTAGCTCTATTCCATTTCCTTGGCATACTTATTGTTGCCGCTATCATTATCCCTTCTACAATCTTGTCACATAAAAGATCCACATCCTGATTGATTTCAATATTTGTCATTCCTAATCACTTATTTCTTCAAACTTTCCCCAGTCAGCCTTTTCAAACAGCCGGCATTCCAGCATATTCTCCTGATCTATCAGAATCAAGCTTAATATCACCGGCATATATCATGAACTCTGTTGTCTCTGTGGAAGCAGTACAATGCGATACATAATAATAGAGAAAAAAACCTGAGAATAGTGTGTATACACATATTTATTAAATAGTTACCATTAAATAAATTGTGCAAAGTAGAAGTAAAACAATCATGAGGTAGTGTTCATGGGTTCAACTTCCATTCAGGAATCAGATGACAGAGGGGGAAAAAGTCGTTCCTGAATAGTTGAGTGTGTGAGCAAGGCCTGGCCTGGGTAATAGGGGTCCTTAATGATGCATGCCACCTTTTTGAAGCATTGCTCCTTGAAGATATCCTGGATACTGTGGAGGCCCCTCACTCCCCATACCAGATGGTGATGCAGCCACTTAGAATGCTCCCACAGTACATCTAAGTTGGGAGCTTGATGTCCAAGGATACACATTGTATTGAAAGGACAGGCACGTAGGCAGAAGGTGTGGTGTGGCTGTGTTAGTAAAAAATTAAATCAAGTGATTAGAAAGAGGTGACAAAGCATTGGAAGGTGTAGAATTGTTGTTGGTAGAGCTAAGAAACAGCAAAGGTAAAAATCCTTGATGAGGGTTATATACAGACCTCCGAACAGTAGCAAGAATGTAGTCTGCAAATTACAACGGGAGATAGAAAATGCACGTCAAAAGCGCAATGTTAAGATAGTCATCAGGAATTTCAATATACAGGTAGAATGAGACGGGTTGCACCTGAACTGCAGGGGAACCAATATCCCGTTTGTGAGGTTTGCTGATGCTACTTGGGAGAGTTTAAACTAGTTTTGTAGGGGGCTGAGAACCAGAGCCCCAGATCAGTAGGGGATGGATCTGATCAGAAGTTAGATGTCAGAGAAGGTACTGAAAGGCAAAACTGAAATAACAGGTTTGATGGGTCAGATAGTTTGAAGTGTGTATATTTTAATGCTGGGACTATTATGGGTAAGGGTGATGAAATCAGAGCTTGGATCAGTACGTGGAACTACGATGTTGTAGACATTATTGAAACTTGGCTGAGAAAGGGGCAGGAATGGGTGATTAATGTGCCAGGTTTTTGAAGTTTTAGAAAAGATAGAGGAGGTAAGGGGGAGGCAGTTGCAGTCCTAATCAGGGACAATATCACAGCTGCATTCAGAGGATATGTAATAGAGTGGTCAGACTCAGGAATAGGTATGGTGCAATTACACTGCTGGGATTGTACTACAGACCCCCTAATAGCCACCAGGACGTTGAGGAACAGATATGTAAACAGTTTGAGGAAATGTGTAAAAATAATAGGGTTGTTGTCATGAGAAATTTCAAATTCCCAAATATAAACTGGAACCTTTTTAAGTGTAAGGGGTTCAGATGGGTTTGAATTTGTTAAGTAGGTTTCTTAAATCAATATGTGCACGGTGCAATGAAAGGAGGGGCCATACTGCACCTGGTGTTGGGGAATGAGCCTGGCCAGGTGACTGACCTTTCAGTGGGCGAACAGTTCGGGAATCGTGACCACAACTCGTTAACATTCAGGATAGCTATCAACAAGGATAGGTATGGTCCTTGTGGAAGAGGTTTAAATTGATACAGGGCAATTTACAAGGGCATTAGGCAGGAACGAAGAAGCATTAATTGGGAACACCTTTTCTCTGGCAAGTCCACATCAGACATAAGACCATGAGACAGGGGTAGTATTAGGCCATTCAGCCCATCAAGGCTGCCCTGCCATTCCATCGTGGCTGATCCCAGAATCCAGTCAACCCCATACACCTGCCTTCTCACCATATCCTTAGATGCCCTGACTGATCAGGAAACTATCAACTTCTGCCTTAAGTAAACCCACGGACTTGGCCTCCACTGCAGTTTGTGGCGGAGCATTCCACAGATTCACCACTCTCAGGATAAAATTTGTTGACATATTCGAAGTGCGGCCTGATTAGTGTCTTATAAAGCCTCAGCATTATCTCCCTGCTTTTATATTCTATTCCCCTTGAAATAAATGCCAACATTGCATTTGCCTTCTTTACCACAGACTCGCCCTGTAAATTAAGCTTTCAAGAGTCTTGCATGAGTCCCTCCGCACCTCTGCTGTTTGAACCTTCTCCCCATACAGTTCCCAACAGTGTATTCCATCTGCCACTTTATTGCCCATTCTTCCAATCTGTTTAACTCCTGCTGCAATCGCATTACTTCCTCAGGACTACCTACCCTTCCATCTATCTTCGCATCTTCTGCAAACTTTGCCACAAAGCCATCAATTCCATAATCCAAATCAGAAACAAACAAAGTGGAAAGTAGCGGTCTCAATACTGACCCCTGAGGAACACCACAGATACTGGCAACCAACCAGAGAAAGGCCCCTTTTATTACTGCTCACTACTTCCTGTCTGTCAACCGTTCCTCTATCCATGCCAGTATATTTCCTGTTACATCATAGGATTTTATAGCCCCAGTTGTGGCACCTAAACAAATGCCTTCAGAAAATCCAAGTAAATGACATCCACTGCCTCTCCTTTGTCCACCCTGCTTGTTACTTCCTCAAAGAACTCTAACAGATTTGTCAGGCAAGATTTCCCATTGCAGAAACTACGCTGACTTTGACTTCTGTTATCATTAGTCTCCAAATACCTCAAAACCTCATCCTTAATTAGAGACTCCAACACTTTCCCAACTAATGAGTTTAGGCTAATTGGCCTATAATTTCCTTTATTTTGCCTTACTCCCTTCTTAAAGAGTGGAGGGTGTTTAAAGAGCAATTGCACAGAGTACGGGAAAGGTATGTACCTGTTAGAAGGAGGATGGGGATGGAATATAAGAGAACCTTGGATATCCAGAGAGGTGATGAATTTAGTCAAGAAGAAAAACAAAAAGTATGTAAAACTTCAGAAGTTTGGATCAAATGAAGCTCATGAGGAACATAAAGAAACTAGAAAGGAACTAAAGAAGAGAATTAGGAAAGCCAGGAGGGGCCATGAAAAGTCCTTAGCAAGTAGGATTAAGGTAAATCCAAAGGCATTTTATACATACATCAAGATTAAGAGGATAACTCAGGAAAGGGTGGGACCACTCTTGGATAAAGAGGGGGACATTTGCTTGGATTCAGAGGATGTGAGTGAGGTACTTAATGAGTACTTTGGTTCATTATTTACCAAGGAAAAGCATCTGGAGGACTAGGAGAGCAGTGCCGAGTATATAAATACATTTGGGTGTTTAGAGGTCAAGGAGGAGGAAGTGCTGGGCCTCCTAATGAGGATTAAGATGGATAAATCCTAGGGCCGGATGGGATTTACTCCAGGTTTTTGAACGATGCAAGAGGTGAGAATGCTGGGCCCTTGACCAGTATCTTTGTGTTCTCTCTCACCACAGGTGAGGTCCCAGAGGACTGGCAAGTGGCTAATGTTGTATCTCTATTTAAAAAGGGAAGAAGGGAACATTCAGAGAGCTATGGACCAGTGAGACTCACATCAATCGTTGGGAAATTGCTGGAGAAAAATCCAAGCGATAGAATATCTGGGCATTTGGAAACCCATGACCAAATTAGGGAGAGCCAGCATGGTTTTGTGTGGGGCAAGTCGTGTCTTATCAACTTGACTGAGACTTTTGATAAGGTGACAAGACAGATCGATGAGGGTAGGGTAGTGTATGTTGTCCACATGGATTTTAGAAAGCTATTTGACAAAGTCCCTCATGGAGGCTAATCTAGAAGATTAAGATGCATTGGATCCATGGCAAATTAGCTGTTTGGATTCAGAACTGGCTTGCGCATAGAAGACAGAGGGTAGTGGTTGAAGGAACATTCGAGCTGGAGGTCTGTGATTAGTGGAGTTCCGCAGCAAACTGTGCTGAAGCCTCTGCTATTTGTAATGTATATAAATGATCTGGATGACAATGCGGATGGGTGGGTTAGTAAATTTTAAATTATATCAAGACTGGTGGAGTTGTGGATAATGTCGAAGCCAGGCAAAGAATACAGCACAACATTGATCAGCTCCAGATGTGGGCTGAGAAATAGCAGATGGAGGTTAACCCAGATAAATGTGAAGTGTTACACCTCGGGAGGGGAAATGCAAGGGGACAGTACACTGTTAAGGGAAAGGTCCTCAACAGTGTTGCTGAGCCAAGAGATCTTGTGATCCAAGTTCATAACTCCTCGAAAGTGGCTACCCAGGCTGATCAGATCGTTTACAAGATTTATGGAATGCTTGCTTTTATTAGTCAAGGCATTGAGTTCAAAAGTAAGGAGGTTATGTTGGAACTTTATAAAACTCAGCTTAAACCACACTGAAGTATTGCAGACAATTCTAGTTGCCCCACTATTGGAAGGATGTTGAGGCTTTGGAGAGGGTTCAGAAGAGGTTTACCAGGATACTGCCTGGTTTAAAGGGACTATGCAATCAGGAGAGGCCAGATAAACTTGGGTTGTTTTCTCTGGAGTGTTGGAGGCTCAGGAGGGATCTGAGAGACAAAGATAGAGTGGAAAGAGAATATCTCTTTCCCAGGGTTGAAATATCTACTACCAGAGGGGATGAATTTTAGGTGAGAGGAGGTAGGTTCAAGGGAATGTGAGGGGTTAGTTTTATACTCAGAGTGGAGGATGCCTGGAACGTGCTGCCTGGTGTGGTGGTAGAGGCAAATACATTAGAGATGTTTGGATAGGCAAGTGGATGTAGGGAAGAAGAGGGGATATGGACATGGTGTAGGTGGGAAGGATTGGTGTTTGGGTGTTTTTGATTTGCATTATAGATGGTTCGGCACAACATTTAGGGACAAATGGTCCATGCTCTACTAAATAATTTTGATACTGGAATTCAAGGGAAAGAATTTGTAGAATGCCTACAAGTTTTTTTTTTGGAGCAGTTGGTGAATGAGCCCACTCAGTAATTAGCTGTTCTGGACTGGGTGTTGTGCAATGAATCGGATTAGAGTAGAGAGTTTAAGGAAAAGGAGCCTTTTGGAGCCAGTGATCATAACATGATGTAATACACCCTACAATTAATTTGAGAAGGAGAATCTAACTTCAGACAGATCAATAATACAGTGGAGTAAAGGGAATTAAAGAGGCATGAGAGAGGACTGGCTAAAATTGATTGAAGGGGACACTCGCAGGGATGACGGTAGAGCAGGAATGGCTGGAGAGTCTGGGAGCAATTTGAAAGGCACAATACAGATGCATCCTAAAGAGGAAATATTCTAAAGACAGGATGATGCCAGGCAGCATCTATTGAAAAGAGTAAACAAACGATATTTTGGGCCAAGATCCTTCATCAGTCTGAAACTTTGACTGTTTCCTCTTTATCACAGATGCTGCCAGGCCTGCTGAGCTTCTCCAGCATTGCGTGTGTGTTGCCAAACAACCCATGGTACTACAGGAAAAATAATAGCATGGATAGATCATTCTCTGATTGGCAGGAGGCAAAGAGTGGGAATAAAGGGAGCCTTTTCTGGTTAGCTGCTGGTGGCTTGTGGTGTTCCACAAGGGTCTGTGTTGGGACCGCTTCTTTTCGCGTGAAATGTCAATGATTTTGATTATGGAATTGAGGGCTTTTATGGCCAAGTTTGTGAACAACACAAAGATAGGTGGAGGGGGAGATAGAGTTGAGAAAGTAGAGCGGCTACAGAAACTAGACAGACTAGGAGAATGGGTAAAAAAGTGGCAGATATGATAAAGTGTTGGAAAATGCATGGTCATTCACTTTGGGAGAAGAAATAAAAGTGTAGACTATTTTCTAAATGGAGAGAGAATTCAAAAATCTGAGGTGCAAAGGGACCTTATGCAGAATTACATTAAGGTTAATTTGCAGGTTGAGTTAGTGGTGGGGAAGACAACTGTAATGTTTGAATTCATTTCAAAAGGACTACAATATAAAAGCAAGGATGTAATGTTGAGGATATGTCAGGCACTGGTGAAGGCTCACTTGTCATATGGTGAGCAGTTTTGGGTGCCTTATCTAAGAAAGGATGTGCTGACATGGAAAAGGATTCAAAGGAGGTTCACAAAAATGATTCTGGGATTGAAAGACTTCTCATACAAGGACTGTTTGATGGCTCTGGGCCTGTATTCACTAGAATTCAGAAGAATGAGGAAGGTATCTCATTGAAACCTATCGAATGTTGAAATACTTCGATAGAGTGGATGTGGAGAGGATGTTTCCGATGGTGGGGGAGTCTTAAGTCCAGAAAACACAGCCTCAGAATGGAAGGTTGTCCAATTAGAACAGGGATGAGGAGGAATTTCTTTTGCCAGAGAGTGGTGAATCTGTGCAATTCGTTGCCACAGGCAACTGTGGTGCCCAAGTCACTGGGTTTATTTAAGGAAGAAGTTGATAGATTCTTGATTAGTCAAGACATGAAAGGATACTGGGAAAAGGCAGGTGATTGGGGCTGAGAGGGAAATTGGATCAGCCATGATGAAATGCTGGAGCAGACTCGACGGGCCAAATGGCCTAATTCTGCTCCTATATCTTATCTATGGTCTTACTTAAGACCTAAAATATTAGCCCATCTATGGATCATCCTAAAGGTTTGAACTGGTATTCAGATTCTTGTTCTGAGGTGACCTTGGAGAATACTGACAGACACCTCGTCATGGGGTTCCATCTCCTGGAATGAGGACAGACCGTCTGTTATTTAGTTCACCTGTCCTCACAGGTTAATGTCTGTGCTGCACTTTGTCACACAATATCATACTCTCCTGTCTATATTTCAGGTTCAGCAGTGACCAGCAGACACACGCCCCACATTCAGTCAAGAGATCCCCGTGTGGCTGCGATGTTTGGAAATGGAGTCTCCATCTCACTCACTGGGCAATCCGAGGCTACTGCATTGCAACTGCTCATTTCAGAAAATAAACCTCTAAATGTACCGGGTATGCCAGATGGGAAATGGGGGCACAGAGCCGATTAGGTGGGTGGAGGGACAGCAGTGGATGATACATTGGGAAAATGGCAGGATATGTGACACTGGAGGGGGTTTACAGGAGGGGAGAGGAAGGCAGGGTTAAGGCTTAGGAATGGGGAGCAGGGGAATGTGGGTGTGTTTAGTGATGGAGAAGAGGGAGTTGAGGAAGTGGTTACTGTTTTGGAGCAAGAAGGTTACATGGGGAGGGGGAGTGTGGTGAAGTGTGGGCTCAGGATCTTGCTGTGAAATATTTTGTAAATCAGATGTTGTGGAAATCATTGCCTGTAACTTTTCTTTCAGTTTTCCACTAGAGTTTATGTCATGATTTGAAATTGTATTCATTAAAAAGAAAACGAAGTGACTGGGGTTGATAAGACTGAGGGTAGCCATTCAGCCCACCTGCCTCCAAGTACAACAAGTGGGTAATGCATCCCAGGACAAATATCGGAGAGATTTCCAGCCTGTAATATATGAGTGTAGCCCCACATGTACAGCTAATTTTCTTATGTTCTCCTTTCAATGTCTCAGCTGAAAAGCAGCACCTCTGTCCCTCTGTACTACACTGAACAGCCAAGTCAGCCTGAATTTCTGTTCTCAGGTCACTGAAAAGGGACTTAATGGCATCAGTGCCCTGGAACAGAACTGACCGTGGGGACTGAAAGAGAAGAGGGAAGTGAGGAGGGGGATTATTATTATGGAGCAAGAAGGTGACATGGGGAGGGGGAGTGTGGGCTCAGGATCTTGATCTGTCATATTTTGTAAAACAAATGTTGTGGAAATCGTTGCCTGTAGCTTTCCTTTCAATTTTCTGGTGGAGTCTATGTTATGATTTGAAATTGTATTAATTAAAAACAAAGAAAAGGAGAAAATGAAGTGACTGGAGTTGCTCAAACTGAGGGAAGCCATTCAGCCCATCTTAGTTCCCTCATCACTGCAGTGACTTCACCTGCATCCAAGTACAACAAGTGGGTAATGCATCCCGGGACAAATATCGGAGAGATTCCCAGCCAGTAATATATGAGTGTAGCCCCACACGTACTGCTCATGTTCATGAGGGATTTCCCACAGTGGGAACACTGGGGTGCTGCACCCCGAGAAAGATATTCAGGAAAACACAGAGGCTCATTGGAAGGGTTTCTCAGAACCCTGTTGTACATTCCAGATCCAGATATTGGGGGAATGTTTCATAATGAGTGTCTCAATCCCATATTTCAACACATTATCCTAATTCTCTGCACTCCATGTCCCATAAAGCTGTGGGGACAGGAGCTTCTCCAATGCACAGACAATCTCCCTTCAATGTCTCAGCTGAAAGGCAGCACCTCTGTCCCTCTGTACTACAGTGAACAACTAAGTCAGCCTGAATTTCTGTTCTCAGGTCACTGAAAAAGTGACTTAACAGCATCAGTGCCCTGGAACAGAACTCACTGTGTGGATGAAAGCTTTTGGTCTTCCCAGTGTTTAGCTGAAGGAAACTTTGTGCATCCTGCAGCATCCCCCATCAGAGAGTGTGGAGATGTTGGTACAAGCACAGGTGACAGAATTGGAGATCGACCATGTACATGTTCTAATGTGATTTCAGCAAAGAGAGAACATTTTGAGAAAATATGCCAATGCAGGAAAATACACCAGATACTGGGGTAAAACACACCAGGAGAGAAAACATAAACGGGTACTAGATTAATGCAAACCAAAAATAGAACAGAACAGCTATTTAGATGATAGGCGCCAGCACCTGATTTGAGCAGAGTAAGTCCAAGAAACAGACATTGGAGGAAGGCACACAGGACCAGATATTGAAGGAATATACCCAAGGAATAGACATTGGGGAAAACTATGAAAGACCAGACAATGGGATAAATACCACTCTACAAAACCAGAAATTGTGGTTAATTCTCAACATCGTTCATGAGGGAATACGACAGAGCTTGGGAATACACGATTGATCTTAGGGAAGGTTGTGATTCCCATGTATGAGAAACAATTTAAAATCAGCTATTTGGAAGAATCCAAGAATCAGATTCCCAACCCAACATCTCAGGGAATGCCCACGTTCAGTCATATGGAAAAATATATACGGAGCAGATTTTAGAGACTGCGTCCAAAATCACAGATTGTAGGAGATTCCCTGTGCCCATAACCTGGAGTACAGAGCAAGTCATAAGGGGCATGGCACTGAATCAGATACTGGGGACGTTATTGCAGGAAAAGGTAATGACTTGGGACCAGATCCTGTGGAGATTCCCCATGCCCATAACCTGGAGTGCATGAGTAAGCAGGACTGACCAATACAATTATTGACAGAGTCATTCCCAATTCCATATCTGAGGAAATTCTATCACATGCAATTTTATACAAACAGAAACAACTTATCAGTGGAATTTTCATGAAAAGAATTCAATACAATATTGTGACGTAACTACATAAAATAAACAGTAAAACAATCATGATATATTATTAGCACTGAAATAATGTCATTGTAATTTAATTAAAAATCAATCCCAATCCCGTTGGATCGATCTAAAAACAATACAGTGATCGATCCGTCATGATACAACTTAACCGTGGATGACTTTTATTCATTCGTTCATGAGACGTGAGTAGAACAACATTTCTTTCCCGTCCCAACTGCTCTTGAACTGGGTGGATTACTGAGCCATTTCACAGTGCACTTAAAGGTCAATAAACATTACAGAGAGCCTGGAGACATATATATGCCAGACCAGGTAAAGTCAGCAGATTTACTTCCCTAAATCACATCAGTCATGAGTTTAGACACCAATCCATTTCTCAAAGCCAGAGTTACATGTTTAATAAACTGACTTTAACATCCCAGCTGCCGTGAACTTGCGTTGTCATCGGTACGAACCCAGCTTCTCGATTAAATTCTCAGTATCTTAAACTTTGTGTCAGCGTGTGTCCGAACTGATTGCTATCGTACCCGTCTCACTCACACTCTCTGCCATTCTCCAACATATTCACTCAATCTACCTCGTCGTGAAACCTCTTTCCCCAGCTCGTACACACAGTTTCCATCTGATTCCTCTGTCTTCGGCATTATTAAACACTTCTCCCTTCTGTCATTTTATTCCTTCTTTCCAGTTTGACCATCCGCGCGCGCGATACCATGGCAACTACCTTTGCGTATTTCACAGCAACCAATTAACAATACCCGTTGCTCAGCAACCAGACTCACTCACTCACGTTTCAGCCATCTGCAAATCCAGGATGTGCAACAACTGAGGACCTTACCTTATCACTGGCCTCTGCTCCCCTCTGGGAATGTCGGCTCCCGACACTGACCTGCCCTCACCTTCTTTCCTTCGGTGAGTACGTGCTGCTTGTCCTCCAGTATATTTTACACTCTTCACTGCTCACAGTAACAGCTTTGTCTTCTGCTTCCTGTTTGGGTCTCTGCTTCTCTCTCTCTCTCTCTCACACACACACACACACACACACACACACACACACACACACACACACACACACACACACACACACACACACACAGCTAATGGCTCCAACAGTTTGTACAAAGTGCAGGCAGCTTGTCAGAGCCAGCTTTTGACCCCATGCACAATGGTGTGGGAGGGAGAAATGAGGCAGCAAATTGCAGTTTTAAATGTTTGAAATTAGCTTAGACACGGTGGAAGGAAAGAGAGGAAGAGGGAAGAAGAAGGGATAAAAACAGGGAAGGACAAGGAGGGAGATATCGCAGAGCAAGAGGGAGAGACCCTCGAAGGCTGGTTTGCTGGACTAATATCCAAATTTGGGCCATGTTTCTCACTTACTGCTCTACACCCTGTCTTCTAGGCCAGAGGTCCCCAACCTTGTTTGCACTGCGGACCGGTTTAATATTGACAATATTCTTGCGGACCGGCCGACGGGGGGGGTGGGGGGTAGGGTTGCCACCGACCAAGAGTAGCAGTCAAATACGGGACACTTGTGTTTACCCCGCGAAAGACTACGAGAACCATGAATCTTTGCGCGGGCACCTGTGTGCGCATGCATGTACATGCCGATTTTTTTTTTCCCTACATATCATTTTTGGCGATTCTGTTCAGTGAAACTACACTGTACATACATTATTTCTACTTGATATAGGCTGTGTATTTATCATATCATTCCTGCTTTTACTATATGCTAGTGTTATTTTAGGTTTTATATGTGTTATTTGGTATGTTTTGGTAGGTTATTTTTTGGGTCTGGGAACACTCATAAAATTTTCCCATATAAATTTATGGTAATTGCTTCTTCGCTTTACGCCATTTTGGTACAAAAGGTTTCATAGGAACGCTCTACCTTAGTGGGGGAAATACGGGACAAGGACAGTCCTGTACGGGACAAACCAATTTAGCCCAATATACAGGATGTCCTGGCTAATACAGGATAGTTGGCAACTCTGGGGGAGAGGTGTTAATCGTGACTGGAATATAGGTGATAAGTCAACTATAAGTCACTTATAAGTGGCTAATACACTCAATTTCGTTTCTAAAAGGGTTTATGTAACGAATTTAATATTAAACACACAGCACATATTTTCCTCGCATGAATATAGTGATAAGTCAATTATAAGTCAATAGCATCATAACATTTTAAGTAACATTTGGATATTAAACGCACAGCACATATTTTCCTCATATGAACATATAAAATCATTGCAACACACCAATATCGCTGAATCAGTGGGAGCCCTGGGCTTGTTTCCCTGCATCAAGACGGTCCCATCGAGAGCTGATGGGAGACAGCGATACTCGAAGGGGGTTCCTTATGTCCAGTCTATTCTGCAAATTAGTTTTTGTTGCATTCATGCAGAAAACTCTGCTTCACAGAGATATGTTGGAAATGGAAGCAATGCTTTCAGTGCTTTCGTGGCTATCTCAGGATATTTGGCCTTGACTTTGATCCAGAATGCCGGCAGAGATGTTATGTCAAACATACTTTTCAGCCCGCCGTCATTTGCAAGCTCGAGGAGTTGCTCTTGTTCCCGCGCTGACATGGATGGCGCGTGCGTAATAACCTCGCGTGCGTACAAGTTCAACAGTGCGTGACAGGGAATGAGGAAAGGTGCAGCTGACTCATATAGCCAAATCCTATCGTTTCCTCATGGTCCAGTAGCACGTTCTTTGCGGCCCGTTGGTTGGGGACCACTGTTCCAGGCACTGGGAATTTCCCTGACCTTGTGAATGCGTGGCTCTCCAAAATCTGATCCAAGTATATTTTCATACATTACTGCATTTGGGGGCATTTCCACAGAGACGAACTGAGAATTGTTACTTTGAATCTCATCCTGGGGCTTTGTCCAAATGCCTGCTATACCTGGATGAAGGAACCCTCTCATTGATGGGAACCGATCCCATAAAATGCCGGAAACTATAGACCGGTAAACCCAATATGTAGTAGGAAGTTACTATAATGGAGCAAAAATTGGTAGGAAGTTAGACTGGGAAGATTTTAAAAACCACCAGAAGGTAATGAAAAAAGTCTTAAAGAAGCAAAAGATGGAATACAAAAGTAAGATCGCTAATAATATTAAATACCAAAAGTTTTTTCAGATACATAAAAAGTAAAAGGGAGGCAAGAGTGGATCTCAGACCACTGGAAAACAATGCTGGAGAGGTAGTAATAGGGAATGAGGAAATGGTGGACAAACTGAAGAAGTATTTTGCATCAGTCTTCACTGTGGAAGACACTAGCAGTATGGTGGAACTTCGAGAGTGTCAGGGGCAGAAGTGGGAGATGCTGCCATTACTAGGGAATAGGTTCTTGAGAAACTGAAAGGTCTGAAGGTAGGTAAGTCACCTGGACCAGATGTTGCACACCCCAGGGTTCTGGAGGAGGTGGCTGAAGGGATTGTGGGTGCATTACTAATGATCTTTCACGAATCATTAGATTCTGGAATGGTTCCAGAAGACTGGAAAATTGTAATTGTCACTCCACTTTTCAAGAAGGAGAGATGCAGAAGAAAAGAAATAGTAGGGCACTTATTCTGACCTCAGGGGTTGGGAAGATATTGGAGTCAATTGCTAAGGTTGTAGTTTCCAGATACTTAGAACCATATAGTAAAATAGGCTGCAGTCAGCATGGTTTTCTCAGGAAAAACCTTGCCTCAGAAATTTGTTGGAATTCTTTGAAAAAATATAAAGCAGAATAGACAAAGGAGAATCGGTGAATTTTGTGTGCTTGGATTTTCAGAAGGCATTTGACAAGGTGCTGCATACGAGGCTGCATAACAAGTAAAGAGCCCATGGTACTACAGGAAAGACACTAGAATGCATAGGCGGCCTTAGCTATGTTTCACCCGTTTCAACTCAAACGGGCCCCACCCTCCCAGAGGCCCCCGACTGACATGCAAAAATTTAATGCACAGCTCCCAGAGGCCACAATATTCTCCTGCTATTGCCAGCCGAACCACCAGTGGACACTTGCTGACTGACATCTGAGAAAATATATTAAAATATTTACTTCACTTGTAAACATTGCTCCTAGCAAAGAAGGATACTTTTCAATGAGAGGAAAATGAAACGCTCCTATCCTAGTGGTGCTGAAAAATGGAAAAAATTAAACAACAAAACAAAATGTCTAAATAGTCTCCCAAAAGTTACATCTTTCTTTGGTCCAGTATCTGTAAAAGACCCGCCGACTGCAGTTGTTGCTGCACCATCGTCACAGCATGGGGCTGCAGAGACAAGTGACAGTGTAAGCGGTACAGGAGATGTTGATAATCAGAGCAATGAAAATGAGAAGAACAATTCTACTCAAACAGATGGTGATAATGCTGACCAAACTTTGTTTGACGAACAAGCACCACAGTCCTACAACTGAGACAGGTGAGGGAGATGCCGCTACCAGCACAACAGACAGAGAGGAAGCCCCACTAACATTCACTGAGACCGATCCGGCACATTGGCCAATGCATATTACCAGTGACCAACGGATCAACATTGTTAGGAGAGGTCCCGTTCAGTTAGAGGACATTAACTTTCCATAGAGCCAATCATGTCATCATTTTACCAAGGACAGATATCTTATGAAGATGAAAAATGGAGAAACCATACATAGAAACCATTCTGTTTCTGCTGTACCCTATTTGGCAAGGGAAATCACAGTCTCACTTGCAGAGCTTTCAGAGTGTGCACCGTGCCAACATGGATAGCTGGCACGAGCTGGAAACACGCTTAAGAACGCACAGTGCCATTGACAACACATACCAAGAAATGCAAATGCTGGAAAAAATACACTGGAATGATGTCATGAAGAGGTTCATTGCCAGAGTCTGTCACCCTGCAGAACGAAACCTTGCTTTCCGTGACCACAATTCCACCCCACATGAACCAAATAATGGAAACTTTCTAGGTCTGGTGGAGCTGCTTGCTGAGTTCGACCCAGTGATGAGCGAACATGTCAGACGAGCAGAGAAAAAAGAGATTGCTGACCACTACATGGGGAAAACCATACAAAATGAGTTAATCACACTTATTGGAGACAAGACACTGGAAGCGATAACAGAGAGAGTAAAACAAACACATTACTACTCGGTGACAATGGACTGCACCACTGACGCTGCACACATAGAGCAGCTCTCTGTGACACTGCGCATTGTCACATGCCAGGTAAATGTCGGAGCTATTGTTAGTGAGCATTTTGTCGGTTACCTACCAGTGCTTGACACAACAGGTGCAGGCCTAGCCGACATTTTCTTAACGCATGTGGAGAAGTTAGGATTAGATATCTCAACGTGCAGGGGGCAGGCATATGATAACGGGAGCAATATGCAGGGGAAAAATAGCAGGGTGCAGAAGAGGGTGCTAGATATTAACAAAAAAGCACTGTTCATGCCATTCGCCTGCCACAGTCTAAACCTAGTCATGGTCGATGCTGCAAAATCAACAGTGGAGTCTGTGAGCTTCTTTGGGGTGCTGCACGTCTATACACACTATTCAGCTCATCGACACAGAGATGGAAGCTTTTCAAGGAGAATATGCCACAGATGACCCTCAAGGCCATATCCAATATGCGATGGGAGTGCTGCATGGAAAGTGTGAAAGTCCTGCGCTAGGAGCTTCCCGATGTTGGCAATGCGCTCCTGTCACTGATTGAACATGCCACACAGAAAGGTGACAGTGAAACCACATCTGCAGCCAGAGGCCTAGATTAGAGATCATGTCATGGAAATTCCTGCTGACTGTTATCATCTGGTACAATGTTTTACATGAGGTGAATCGTGTCAGCAAGTTGCTCCAGAGCCCACAAGTGGGAATCAATGTGCTACAGCGTGAGGTGGAATATGTTCTGAAATCTCTCAAGGAATACAGAGAGAACGGCCTTTCATCTGCCCAAACAGATTCCAGAGACATAGCTGAAGAGATAGGGATGCCAATGGTCTTTCCTGCTGCTCGAATCAGAAAACCAAAACTCCAGTTCTAGTACAAGTCCCAAAGTGCAGATCCTTCCCTGACAGTGACACCCGAGGAACGGTACAAGAGAGAAGTTTTCCTTCCACTAGTGGACTCTGCCATCACAGGCATTAGTGAGCACTTCAAGCTGATGGAATCATTTTACAGTCTGTTTGGCTTCATTTATGGAAGAGAGGAAATGAAAAAAAAAAGCCACCCAAAGTCACACACTGAAAGACAGCTGCGTAAACATGGAGAGGACACTTGGTGATGTGGATGCTGAGGACCTTTTGCGCGAGGTGTCGGCTGCTGTCAGTACTGTGCCTGCAAAAGAAACCACTGGCCTGTAGATTCTGAGCTACATTTACAGCAACAGTCTGGTTGAACTGTATCCTAACCTCACCATTGCTCTAAGACTCATGCTGACAGTGCCTGTGACTGTAGCGAGTGGAGAGAGAAGTTTTTTGAGGCTAAAGCTCATCAAAATGCATTTGAGGACAACCATGCTCCAGGAGCGTCTGTCAGCTCTTGCTCAGGTATCAATTGAGCATGAAATAACAAGATCGCTGGACAAAGATGAGCTCATTAAAGCATTCTCAGCACTCAAGCACAGGAAGGTGGTGAAGTTCTAGTGGTAAGTCTTTTAACACATTTTTAGCAGAAATAAAGTTTATAATTAAAATAATAAAATAAACCACGTATTTCACTCAAAATGTGTATAGGCGATTACGCAGCGTTTCCACAAATCGTAATCTCTCTCTCTCTCTCTCTCTCTCTCTCTCTCTCACTCTCACTCTCACTCTCACTCTCACTCTCAGTCTCACTCTCTCTCCTCCTGTTCACTCTGCAGGCCTTACGTGAGCTGCCCATGGTGCTGAACGAGCGCGAGACGCAGTTTTTTGTAAACTTTCAGTAGTTAACTTTCAGACCCTGTTCATTGAATAAATTAAGTGTGAATTTTCATTAAATATGACATTGCTTTTGTTATTAATTTAATTAGAGGGAAATTGTTTAATCTGTTTTTATGTCAGCTGATACCTAACACATAGTGCCATTCAATGCAGATTAGTTGCTGAAAAGGGCGAAGCTTCTCACTCCAAAGCAAAAAATGTCATTGTTTCAGTTTTTAATTAAGAGAATTGTTTGGATTAAGTTGAGCTGTTTGTCCATTATGCTGAAAGTGCATATAATGCATCAACGTTTAAGTCCGAAATTATACCATTATTGATGCAAACCAACTTGAATATTCGTTTTTTTCTTTCTTTTTTTTGGGAACTGGGGGTAGGACCCCATATTAACTCTTCAAAAACGGACCCCCAGATGCTTAAGGCGGCCTATGCTAGCATGGATAAAGTGGCTGATCGTCACGAGGCAAAGAATAGGAATAAAGGGACCCTTTTCTGATTGGCTGCTGATGACTGGTGGTGGGACCGCTTCTTTTAATGAAACATGTCAGTGACTTGTATGATGCTATTGTTGGTTTTGTTGCGATGTGTTTGCACATGATACAAGATGGGTGGAGGGGCAGTTAGTTTTGAGGAAGTAGAGAGGCTACAGAAGGACGAAGCCAGATTGGTAGAATGGGCAATGAACTGGCAGATGGAATACAATGTTCAGAATTGTGTGGCCATGCACTTTGGTAGAAGAAATAAAAGGACAGACAATTTTCTAAATGGACAGAAAATTCAAAAATCTGAGGTGCAAATGAACTTGGGAGTCATTGTGTGGGCTTCCCTGAAGGTTAATTTGCAGGTTGAGTCGGTGGTGAGGAAGGCAAAAGTGATGTCAGCATTCATTTGAAGAGGACTACAAGATAAAAGCAA
The DNA here is from genome assembly GCF_030028105.1 of Mobula birostris. Lineage (NCBI taxonomy): Eukaryota > Metazoa > Chordata > Chondrichthyes > Myliobatiformes > Myliobatidae > Mobula > Mobula birostris. Next base: position 20,016,617 of record NC_092379.1, on the reverse strand, counting down.
GGATGTAATGTTGAGGCTTTACAAAGCACTGGTGAGGCCTAATGGAGTACTGTGAGCAATTTTGGGCCCCTTATCTGAGAAAAAATGTGCTGACATAGTGGAGAGTTCAAAGGAGATTCTCAAAAATGATTCTGGGATTGAAAGGCTCGTCACATGATGAGCATTTCACGTGCTCACTGGAATTCAGAAGAATGAGGGGTGACCTTATTGAAACCAATCAAATGTTGAAAAGCCATGTTAAGAGTGGATGTGGAGAGGATGTTTCCCATGACTGGAGAGTCTAAGACTGAAGGCCACATGCTCAGAATAGAGGGAACTCCTTTTAGAATGGAGATGAGGGTGAATTTTTTTCAGCAGAGTGTAGAGAATCTGTGGAATTCGCTGCCACAGGCGGCTGTGGATGCCAAGTCTAGACATATTCAAGGCAGAGGTTGATAGATTCTTAATTAATCAGGGTATGAAGGGATATGGGTAGCAGCCAGGAGATTGGGGCTGAGGGGGAAAATGGATCAGCCATGATGAAATGGCAGAACAGACTTGATGGGCCAAATGGCCTAATTCTGCTCCTCTATCTTATGGTCTTAATGGAGGAGTGCTGAGGGTTAAGAGCTATGTCAAAAAACTGGGGTTGATTAGGATTAGTGAATAAGGCTCTGTGAGTGGGAAATTATGTCTCATGAATTTCCTCTGTTTAGTCCTGCTCCACCTTCCATAAGACCATAAGGTTTCTCTCTTTCTGTTCCCATTTGTTCTTTCCTCATCTATTGGGTCATGGTAGTTTCGTGAGAATGGCTCCAGGGGCAGTGCTCTGCACTCTATGTGGGATGTGGGAAGTCTGGGAGACTCCAGTCTCCCAGGTGAACACATCTGCACCAGGTGCACCCAGTTGCAGCAAATGAGAGAATGTATTAAGGAACTGGAACTGCAGCTCGATGACCTTTTACTCAAATGGGAGAATGAGGAGGTGACAAACAGGAGCTACAGGGAGGTAGTTACCCCAAGGTTGCAGGAGACGGGTAACTGAGTGACTATCAGGAGAAGGAGGAGAAATGCATAGCCAGTGCGGGGAACACCTGTGGCTGTTCCCCTCAATAATAAGTATTTATCTTTAGACACAATTGAGGGGCCAACCTAACAATGGGGAGCCAGAGTGACCGGGTCTCTGGCACTGAGTCTGGCGATGGGGCTCAGAAGAGGAGAGAGGTGAAGAGGAATGCAGTGTTGATAGAAGATTCCTCAGACAGAGGAACAGATACAAGGTTCTGTGGCCATGATTGAATGTCCCAGGATGCAACAGTCGGGACAGCTAACACTGTTCAGTATCGGGAAGACTGTGACGGTAGCAGTCACTACTCCCAATCCCATTTATTCATTGATCGGTTCAGCATCCATTTTCAGAATCGGAATCAGGTTTATTATCATCAGCATGTGTCATGAAATTTGTTAACTTAGCAGCAGCAGTTCAATGCAATACATAATATAAAAGAAAAATAAATAAATAAACCAATTACAGAACACAGGTTTCCCCCGCTATCCGAAGGCAGAGCATTCCTATGAAGCGGTTCGTAAGCCGGAATGTCGTAAAGTGAATAAGGAATTACCATTTATTAATATGGGAAAAATTTTTGAGTGTTCTCAGACCCAAAAAATACCCTACAAAATCATGCCAAATAACACATAAAATCTAAAATAACAGTAACATATAGTAAAAGCAGGAATGATATGATAAATACACAGCCTATATAAAGTAGAAATACCTTTTAGCACTGTCTAGCGCAGCGAAAATCTCACGGCAGCACTCTCAGCGGAAGCGCTCTCGGCAGAAACACTCTGTCCATTAGCCTTTAAGCTATGAAGCTGCCAAATCATACCAAATAACGTATAAAAATGCATAGCCTTTATAAAGTAGAAATAATGTATGCACAGTAGCCAAACTCAATATTGCCGTATTTATTGTTGATGGTTTGAAGCTTTTAAAATCGTTCACTGCTTCGGGACACAGTTTCCTCCAAATGCCATTTCTCATCGAGACTGTTAGCCTATCGAGAGCATCTCCAATGTTGGCGATTGCCAATTTTATATTGTATTCTTTCCAGATCTCTCGCAAAGACGCTTCGGAGTTGTCCTCTTCGTCAATGGTACTTACAATAAAACGCATCACATTTTGCGTATAAGAAGCCTTAATTGTGGCTATTAGGCCTTGGTCACACGGCCGCAGCAACGATGTCGTATTCAGCGGTAAGAATGCAACATGAACGTTACCGCCATACTCGGTACTGCCAGGCGGATGAGCAGCACAATTATCGACAATCACAAGGCACCTATTATCGAGGTTATTTTCTCTACAGTATTTTTCAACAAAAGGACTAACCTATCTACTCATGTACTCAGAAAAAAAATCACTTGTGTATTCCAACCTCTTGGATGTGAACGGAACACAACAGGAAGTGTTTTCTTATCAACACCTTAAGTGCCCTCGGATTTTCTGAACGGTACACTAGTAGAGGCTTAAGGACAGCATCACCAGTGGTGTTAATAATAGGCATTAGGGTAAACCTATCCTTCGATGCCTTGTGTCCCTTAGCCTGCTTTTCTTCTATCAAAATAAATGTCTTGCTTGGCAATTTTTCCCAATAAATTGCAGTTTCGTCACAGTTAAACACTTGCTTATACGAATAACCAAGCACCATTTCTCTCTGCATATAAATAGTGCGAATAGTGGCCACAGGCGAGTTCAACGCGCGGACAATGTTCATCACGATCGAAGCGCTTAATTATGTCTAGTTTTACGCTAAGTGTAACACCCTTACGAGTTCTTTTAGGCTTTTCCGATACCTTAGGACTCATCTTGCTGAAGAATGCACAAAATAAATCAAGATAAAGTATGTGTTTAAGCAATGGCAGCTGCCGCAGCTAGAATACAGTTCCAGGGGAGGAGCTTGGCTGTTCGGGCGTGCGCTGCCTTTCTTCATAACAGCGAAAAGACCTTCTGTTAGCGAAAACAGGTAACTAATGCAGGTCTTTTGTAACAGTGAGGAATCGTAAAGCGAACGTTGGAAAACGGGGCCCACCTGTATGTATATTGAACAAGATTAAAAATTATGCAAAAACAGAAATAATATATATTTAAAAAGTGAGGGGGTGTTCATGGGTGCAATGTCCATTGAGGAATCGAATGGCAGAGGGACAGAAGCTGTTCCTGAATCGCTGAGTATGTGCCTTCAAGTTTCTGCACCTCCTATCTGATGGTAATGGGTCCTGGGGATCCTTAATAATGGACACTACCTTTCTGAGATACCTCTCCTTGAAGGTGTCCTGGGTACTATATGTAGGCTAGTACCCAAGATAGAGCTGACTAAATTTACGACCCTCTGCAGCTTCTTTAGGTCCTGTGCAGTAGCCACCCACCACCCCCCCACCACACCGCCAGACAATGATGCAGCCTGTCAGCATGTTCTCCATGGTACATCTGTAGAAGCTTTTGAGTGTTTTTGTTGACATACCAAATCTCTTCAAACTCCTAATGAAGTATGATCACTGTCTTGCCTTCTTTATAGCCGCATCGATATGTTGGGAGCAGGTTAGGTGCTCCGAGATCCTGACACCCAGGAACTTGAAATGGCTCACTGTCTCCACTTCTGAGCCCTCTGTAAAGATTGGTATGTGTTCCCTGATCTTACCCTTCCTGAAATCCACAATCAGCTCTTTTGTCTTACTGATATTGAGTGCAAGGTTGTTGCTGTGACACCACTCCCCTGGTTGGTGTATCTCGCTCCTGTACGCTCCCTCACCTCCATCTGAGATTCTACCAATAATGGTTGTATCGTCAGCAAATTTATAGATGGCATTTGAGCTATGCCCAACCACACAGTCATGGGTATATAGAGAGAGAGAGAGAAGCAGTGGGCTAAGCACACACCCCTGACATGCACCAGTGTTGATCGTCAGCAAGGAGGAGATATTATCACCAATTGTGGTCTTCCTAACCGGAGCATCCAATTGCAGAGGGAGGGACAAAGGCCCAGGTACTGTAACTTATCTGTAAGTTACTGCCCACTGCGAGGGTTGAGACAACCCATGCCTGCCACTGTCTTGGACAGTCACCCACTCAGTTCCGGGCGGATCCAGCAACAGACTGTGGATTTGCAGATGAGGATAGCAGATCATGTGGAAGACATTAGTTTCTACATAATTGATTCTCCACTTGTACCCCTGATCCTCGAGTACCCTTGGCTATCCCAGCATAATCCTCCATGGAATGGAGGGAGGGGAGAATCATTGAAACAGAACGTTGGTTTCACATTCCTCACACTAACATTATCTGTTCCCTTTACTATCCTAATTCGACTACCAAATCCCCTCCCGGCCCTGCCCCTCAATTTCTTGGTCCAGTCATTGTAAGAGGGTTTGTTTGTGGCATGGTGTTCCAAGACCCAGACAGTCCCATGAGAAATGACCAAAAAGGGGGACAGCCGTCAGTGTGAAGTAACCCAAGACCTTCTGGTGACCTAGTCCTGCCCTCCTGGATGGAGAAACTGATTCCAGACAATGGGACTGTATGAGTTCCGACACAATCGAGTCTGGATCCCGCAGGAATTAGAGGGAATCTCTCACTCAAGAGAGGACCAAAGAAATTCCCGAACTTTCTGGGGAACTTGCAGCCAACCTTAAGGAACACAGCTACCAGGTCTCGAGTAATGGAACAGATTCCATTATGCCAAGTCTTGAAGCCTATTTCCAGGAGGGAAAAAACCCTCTGTAATTCCTCGCTGCCATTGCCTGAGGATTCAGACAGGGATTTGGACTTCCGATTTGGCTTGTTTCCATGAATGAGCTTTGTGAGCCTAGGGAGCAGACTCTGAGGTCAGCTGAATCACCCCACTGCCTAAAAAGCCTCAGGGATCATCTTCGAAAGAGAGTCCAAGGAGATAGCACAACCAAACCTGTTGAAAGCGCTTCCATCTACAAGGACATGGAGGAGGCCTTCAGCAAGGGAAAGGCCTCTACTCTTCCAACACACCAACCCCACAACTGTGCGATACCTGCTGCCTGGTACTTGTCCCTTGCAGGGTTGATTGAACACGCTCTTGGGCCCAGAGAGAAGTGTAGTGGAAGAGTATATTAAGGAGGCTCTTGCCACAGGCTTCATTCGGCTCTTCACCTCACTCGCTGGCACAGGCTTCTGCTTCATACGAAAGAAGGACGGAAGCCCTCGGCCGTGCATTGATTATAGAGGATTAAACTGCATGATGGCCAAATATCACTACCCGCTGCCATTCATGGACTTCGAGATGCTCTGAGACTGAGAGTATTCACAAATCTGGAATGACAGAGTGTGTACCATCTGGTCCATATAAGGGAATGTGACAAGCGGAAGACTGCATTCAATACACCAGTAGGGTAATACGAGTACCTGGTTATGCCCTTCAGCCTTGTGAATGCTCCAGCCATTATGGATATTCTTGATAAATATTCCTTCATCTACATTGCTGATATCCTAATCTTTCAAAGTCCATCGGGAAGAATGACGGTAATGTCAGGGACATTTTAAAGAGGCTTCTAGAGCATGAAGTTGATGTTCTGTTGGAGAAGTCTGAGTTTCACGTGATGACTGTTTCATTTTTGGTGTTCATCATCTCCAATGGCAATCTCAAGATGAAGTCTGCCAAGACGCACCAAGACCCAGGCAGTCAGAGACTGGCAGTCACCATCTAGCAGCAAACAAATCCAATGTTTCTTGGTGATTGCAAATTCCTACCAGAAGTTGATGAGCAACTTTATCTCAGTGCAGATCTGCTGATGTTGCTAATTAAGAATTCTACACACCCTTACATCTGGACTACTGAAGCAGAGTCTGTTTTTGTTGAGCTCAAACAGTGGTTCACAACAGCTTCTAATTTGGTTTCTCCTAACCCGGACCTCCCCTTCATCATGGAGGTGGACAGCTCAATCAATGGAGTGGGTGCCATCTTGTCTCAACGATCACCTTTGGATGGTAAACTACACCCGTGCACATTCTTCTCCAGGTGGCTACCCCAGCAGAGAGGAACTATGACAATGGGAATTGGGAGCCCCTTACAGTTCTTAGCTTTGGAGTAATGGCATCACTGGTTTGAGAGGGCCAGGAACCCTTTTATCGTTTGGTCTGACCAGAAGAACCTGGCTTATATTCAGGAGGCCAAGAGGCTGAATTCCAACAAGCAGTTCAGGTTGTCTTTGTTCTTTGAATTCATCCTGATCTATTGACTGGGGTCAAAGAACCAGAAGCCAGATGCCCTGTCCCGTGAGTTTGACGAACCAGAATGAGAGGAGCAACCTACCCCCATTTTGCCACAAGTCAGGGTGGTCGGGGCAATTTGTTGAGCAATCGACGCTCCTGTTTACAAGGCCCAAATGCAAGGGGGGAACTTCCAAGAATGACCCTCCGAGTCAGCTCTTTGTCCCAAGTTCAATCCGGTCACAGGTACTCCAATGGGGTCATTCGTCAAGAATGACCACACTGCCAGGGATTGTCAGGACCCTCAAGTTTATCAAGAGGAGGTATTGGTGGCCTGGAATGACGAAAGAGGTTTGGTACTTCATGGAAGCATGCGAGTGGAACAAGGAGCCTCATGCCTGATCTCAAGGGCCCCCCCACCCACATCCTGTTCTGGAAAGGCATTGGACACACACCTCCATGGGCTTTGCCATCCAAGGGGAAGTCAGTCATCATGGTAATTGTTGACTGGTTTTTGAAACCCTGCAAGATCATTGCCCTGGAGAAGCAACCATCTGCAGCGGGTACAGCCGAAATTGTCCTGGTCCTGGTCTTCAGGATCCAGATTCCCAATGGACGTTGTCTCAAACTGTGGTCCACAATAAACATCACATTTCTGGAGAGTGTTCTGTAAACTAACAGGGGCAACAGCAAGCTTTTTCTCTGGGTTTCGCCTGCAATTTGAAGGTCAGATGGTGTGAACTAAACAAGATTTAGAATGTACCCTCAGACGCCTGGCCTCGGAAGGACCTTATGAGTGGTGTGACCATTTGGTGTGGGTCACCCACAACACCACACAGCACTCAGCGTATGGGATGTCACCATTCAAGTGACAGTTTGGTTATCCTCTGCTTCTCTTTCCGTGCAAGGAGGCAGAGGTTGGGGTCCCTGTGGCCGAAGATTTCATCCAATGCTGCAAGCAGAAATGGATTAGGGCATGAGCAACTTTTCTGGCCTCTATCCAGAGGTCAGAGACTAAGGCGAACTGAAGGAGAAGACAGGGATGCAATTTAGACCCTGAGCAACAGGTCCGGCTGTCCACTTATAATTTGCACCTCCATGTGGAATCTAGAAAGTTGGCGAGCAAATTCACTGGACCCATCGAAGTCCTAAGGAAAGTAAACCCCATGGCTTATACCTTGCAGCTCCCCAAGACTCTAAAGTTCAATCCCACCTTCCACATCTCTAAATTAAAACCTGTCTGCAACAGCCCCTTCGCCCCACCACCATCAGCCCCGCTGCCACTCTGGTTTATTGAGGGGGACCAGGTCTTCACGGTGGGAAGACTTTTGTACTCGTGTACTGCTCCGGGTGTTCAACAATACCTCATGGTCTGGGAAGAATTCGGACCCCAGGAAAGGTGCTGGGTGCCTGATAGAGACATCTTACATCTGGCCCTCTTCGTCGACTATCTTCAACGACTATCATCATCGCCTCTACAAACAGCCAGGGTTGTCAGCAGTCAGCCGTAGGTGATGGGTTATTTTACGAGACGCACCCAGCTTCTGGAATTTAGACGCTCTAACTCTTTGCAGTGCGGATAGCTGGTGCAGCCCCTTTAAGGATTCAGGACAGTCCCGCAAATTGGTAATCATATGAGATATATCAGTATTACAGTGGATTAAATGGAGTTACAGAAGCATGAGAGAGGAGTTGATTGCCAGAATTGATTGGAAAAGAACACTGGCAGGGATGATGGCAGAGCAGCAATAGCAGAAAGCAATTCAGAAGGCACAGAATATATACATCTCTAAAAGGAAAAAGTATTCTAAAGGCAAGATGACACAGCCATGGTGAACAAGGGAAGTCAAGGCCAACATAAAGCTAAAGAGAGGGCATATGCCTAAGAAGAAATTGGGTAGAGGATTAGGAAGCTTTTTAAGAAACAACGGAAGGCAACTGAAAAGGTCAGTAAGAAGGTAAAGATGGAATATGAAAGTAAGCTAGCCAATAAATTTAATGAGGATACCAACAGTTTCTTCAGATACATGAAGTGTAAAAGAGAGGTGAGAGGTCATATCAGACCACTGGAAAAGGATGCTGGAAGGGTAGTAATGAGGGACAAGGAAATTGCAGATGAACTGAATAAATATATTTCATCAGTCTTCACTGTGGAAGACACGAGCAGTATGGTAGAGGTTCCAGGTGTCAAGGGTCATGAAGTGTGTGAAGCTACCATTATGAGAGAGAAGATTCTTGAGAAACTGAAAAGTCTGAAGGTAGATAAGTCACCTGGACCAGACGGTGTACACCCCAGGGTTCTGAAAGAGGAGGCTGAATTGATTATAGAGGCAACGGTGATGGAGGCGGATACAATACGGTCTTTTAAGAGACTCCTGGATAGATTCATGGAGTTTAGAAAAATAGAGGGCTATGGGTAACCCTAGGTAATTTCTAAGGTAAGGACATGTTCAGCACAGCTTTGTGGGCCGAAAGGCCTGTATTGTGCTGTAGGTTTTCTATGTTTTATGTTTCTAAAAGAAATTATTACCCAGCTTGTCATAGGTGGAGGGGCAGATAGTTTTCAGGAAGTAGAGAGGCAAAAAAAAATCTTGGACAGATGAGGAGAATGGGCAAATAAGTGGTAGATGGAATACAATGTCAGGAAGTCATGCTCTTTGGTAGAAGAAGTGACTTAATAGGAACAGAAGGAACAACTTTTTCACCCAGAGGATGGTCTGCACTGCTGCAAGATGAAGTGGGTGAGGCAGATGCAAGAACAATATTTGAACAAACAAAACACTTGGACAGGTACATGGATAGGGAGGACTTAGAGCAGGGACTCCTAACCTGAGTTCCATGGACCCCTTGCTTAATAGTATCGGTCCATGGCATTAAAGGGTTGGAAACAACTATTTTCGAGAGATGTTGGGTATGCACTGGCAAATGGGCAGCTTTAATAAGATTTTAGTCCAATTTGACCATTTGGGCCAAGAGTCCTACTTCCATGCTCTATGAATCTGCATGAGGTGTTCCAATCTGGGAGGCAAAGTTTTTCACAGTAAACGGTAGGGTGCTGAGTGTGCTGATATTCTCCAGGGGAGCCTGCACCTCGACAGACTTAAAACTAAATTCTTCAGCATCCAGTAACTGCTCCCCCTCTATCCCTTACCTTCTGCCTCCTGATCTACCTGGCCTCCAACACCATCTCTTTCTCCTTCTCCACCCTCTGCATCAGCACATCACCAAAAGTACAAAGTTCAGAGTAAATTTATTACCAAAGTACACAGATGTCACTATATACTACACTAAGATTCATTTTCTTGCAGGTATTGACAGTAAAAATAAAGAAACACAACAGAATCAATGAAAAACTGCACACAACGAAGATGGGCAAAGAACCAATGTACAAAATACAAGAAAATGTGTAAATACGAAAAAGAAATCAAAATAATATATCTATAATATTGTGAACATCAGCTGTAGAGCCCTTGACAGTGAGTCCATAGGTTGTGAAGCAGACTCGATGGACTACATGGCCTAATTCTACTCCTATATCTTATGGTCTTATGGAATCAGTTCGGTGTGGGGATGAGTGAAGTTATTGACTCTGGTTCAAGAGCATGATGGTTGAGTGGTAATAACTGTTCCTGAACCTGGTGGTCTGGGACACAAGGCTTCTGTACCTTCTTCCTGATGGCAGCAGTGAGAAGAGAGCATGTCCTGGATGGTGGATGTGCTGGATGATGGATGCTGCTTTCCTGCAACAGCACTCCTTGTAGATGTGCTCAATCGTGTGGAGGGCTGCTAGGGCATATTCTGGGGTTATGTTATATAGCAAGTACTAATTTCAACAGCAACCAGTCTTCATACCTGAATGTGGATTGTAGATTCAGTTTAAAATGCACCCCTAACAATAGTGTTCTTGGAGCTGCAGAATGGAGTCGATTGCAAACAAAGAAACTCACCATTCGACCCCAGACTCCTGCATATGTATGATGCCACCCAGAGTCAGTGGGGATTACCATTCTGTAATGTCCTGGGAAAGGTTTCACTGCTAATATAATGGTCATTCTGTAGCAGCAGTGTTTGGGTTATGACTAGAGATAAGGGGGGCTTTGGAATGTGCGCAGTCCAATGAAGAGAGTTTTTTTCTTGTTGTGTGCCTGACAGCGAGTGGTTCGAGGTCTTTTGTTCAGCGGAAGATGGAGAGAGAAGATGCCAGAATGAAGAGGTTGTAGTCTGCAGGAGGGAGTGGACTTGGAATGGGGCTGGGAGTCGACGACACCTGGGGGGAAGCAATGGAGGACTAACAGACAGGAAACCATGAGCTCCAACATGCTCATTAGACTGTTTCATTAAAATGGGCCCTTTTCTTTTTGTTTTTCTTTACTAACCCTCTAGTCAAATTAAGAATTATAAAGCTAAATTGTTTAATTGTATATGATGTACTGTCTGTTATTTCATGGTACTGATCTGTAACAGGGGAACACATCATGCAGCATCCACACAAACAAGAGGCTTTTCACCTCAGATTTCACACATTTGGCAGGGCCAGAGACTGTCTTCCCTAGACTAAAGCCTCCGGCCGAACCTGAGGGGTTATTGCTCGGGATTGATTCTGTTGGATGCTGTGTGATTGCCCTGAGCATTGAACCAGTGGATTGTGTGTTTAAGTGTGTGCTAGTATGGATGCTGCCGGGGTTCAGCAGTGGTGTTCATCCATGGGGTTACTGGTAACTAATGCGTGTGTGTTGGGTGGGGCAGATATTCATAATCCCGATGAATTGTTATTCCACTTTTAAGTACTGTTAAAGTGGTAGGCAAAGTTACGATTGTGGGGTGGAGATTTGATAAAATGGCAGGCACAGACTTTGTTTTAGTTCAGATTAGCGCTGACGTAACGACAGTAGGACTGCCTGGTTCTATTGGGGCCCCAGGAGAAGTGGGGGGAGGTGTGTACTGTCCATACTTTCCGTGGGAGGAGAGTGTAGGTGAGCCAGCCGAAGCGCAAGTCCAGTCTCCTGTAGCCGGGGGAGGAGACTTCAGAGACAGGGTTCTCTTGTTTCTGCTTAGGGAGGGGAAGGAGTGGTCTGATTTGGAATGTCTAATGCGTCCCCGTCCCCCAGGGAAGTGTGAGAATACTGAGTTAGTATCCGCCCTTACCTCCCTGGCGAATAAATGGAAAAATGCCCAGGTCCAAAGTCCCAGATATGGTCGGCTCCGCCTGTTCTCAGGAATGAAGCCCACCCCTAAAGGGGAAGAGAAGTATGAGACTTGGGTGAAGCAGATCTCTCAGTTGTTAGTTGAGTGGCAGTGCTCTGATGACGTAAAACAACAGCGATTTGTTGAAAGTTTGAGGGGGGTGGGCTGCTGACGTTTTGAGAGCCGTAAGGTCCCAGTACCCCCTTGCCACTACTGCCACTTACATGCGAGCACTGGAAAATGCATTTGGCATGACAGGAAGCCCAATGGAGCTCATGACGGGGTTTCAGAACATGCGTCAGAAGAAGGGGGAGAAGCTTTGTGCCTACATCTTTCGACCTGACAGGCAGCTAAATTGCTTGCGGTGCAGAGGGGCCATTCAGGCGGCTGAGATGGATCAGTTAAGAATGGACCAGATAGCAAAGGGCGCCCAGTCCCAGGACCTGATCGCTTGAGGTTTCTGACTATCTCGTAAGACGCACCCTCCCTCCCTTGTTTGTTGAGTTGATCAGAGAAATACGAGAGGAGAAGAATGTGTCAGAGGCACGGGAGGCCTCCATCAGCAGGGTAGAGTCCTCGGTAGTGGTCCCCTGTGGTGAAGTGACCATGGGTAGCCTGCCCCGGGGGGTGGTAGAGATTGGGGTGGAGTTGAGAACAGCAGAAGCCCTCGGTTGTACAGGTGAATAGGATGGCAGTGATTGTCAGGAACACTACGAACAGGGAGGTCACCTTCAAGTGGGGGATGCCCTGGTGCATCTTTTCCTGGTGACGGTAATGTCTAGAGTCCCTGTGTGACAAGCCAGGGAGAAACTACTGGAAAAAGGGGGAAAGTTAACTGTTGAGTCATCCAACTCCGTAGTCTCCCCGCTATGTGCCGGTTGGAAGAGAAGATGTTGAAGCTGGAAGGTGTCTTTTCCATTGACCAGTTTGATGTGGGTTGTTCCAAGAGTACTCATCACAGTATCTGGGTGACCGAGGACACCCCGTTCAGAGAAAGGTCATGGCAACTGGCCCCTGCAGAGGTGGAAGATGTTCGGCAGCATTCGTGGACGTTGAAGGAAGCTGGGATCATCACTGAGTCCAGAAGCCCGTATATGTTCCCAATAGTAGTGGCCAGAAAGAAGAATAGTAAGGTATGGAAACAACAGGAATTCTGCAGATGCTGGAAATTCAAGCAACACACATCAAAGTTGCTGGTGAACGCAGCAGGCCAGGCAGCATCTGTAGGAAGAGGTGTAGTCGACGTTTCAGGCCGAGACCCTTCGTCAGGTATGGATGTGTGTGGACTATATGACCCTGACCAGTATACAGCCCCAAGGATCGAAGACGCGCTGGCCTGTCTGAGTGGTGCTAAGTGGTTCAGTGTGCTGGACTTGAGGAGTGGATATTACCAGATCCCCATGAGTGAGGCTGACAAAGAGAAGACAGAATTTATTTGTCCACTGGGATTCTTCCAGTTCAGAAAGATGCCAGCAGAGAGGGCTTAGGGGATGTCCTGTATCAAAATGAGGGCACCTGGTTGAGACCTGTTGCGTTGGTCAGCCAGAGTCTGTCACCCTCTGAGAAAAACCATCCCATGCACAAGTTGGAGTTTCTGGTGTTGAACTGGGCTGTTGATAAGTTGAGTGACTACCTCTATGGTGCCAAGTTTGAGGTGAGGACGGACAACAATCCCCTAACTTATTCCTGACCTCGGCAACACCGGATGCCACAGGCCATCGGTGGTTGGTGGTGTTGTCTGCCGGTGATTTCAGCCTGAAGTACCGGCTGGGAAGTAGGAATATTGATGCTGATGCTTTGTCCTGACGTGCACATGAAGGTCTGGACAGGGATGAGGAGTGGGAGAGCATTCCTGCCCTGGGGGTAAAAGCCGTGCCAGTTTGCCATTGCGGTGAAGGCAGATGGAAGGCGAGGGCAGGATCGAGCAGTAGATCAATCGGAGCTTCTGATGGTGTCATTCCACAAGTTTACTGTCACCTGACGGCTCTGAAGACAAACCAGTTACCGGAATTGAGTCCTGGGGAAGTAGTAGCTGCTCAGCGAGATGACCCAGGCATCGGTACCATTTGGTCAGCGGTCGAAAACGGAGAACCCGGCCCACGCGGAGAAGACGAAACATGCTGCGCATCCATTACTGAGAGAATGGCCCAGATTGGAATTGAGGAGCTGGATCCTGTACCAGGTCACGTCACCTCCGGAACGACCTCGACGTTCCCAGCGGTTCTGCCTGAGAAGTATCGGAGGATGGTGTTGCAGTCACTTCATGATGATTCTGGACATTTAGGGTTTGAAAAGGCCTATGGATTGTTCAGAGATCAGTTTTACTGGCCCCAAATGAAGCTCGAGGTTGAAGAAAACTGTAATTCATGCATTCGACGCATACGGAGGAAGACACTGCCTACGAGGGCAGCTCCTTTGTCCCAACTGCAGATTGCGGGGCCCCTTGACCTGGTTGGTATGGATTTCCTGTCAATAGAGCCAGATGCCAGCAACATGGCAAATGACTTAGTCATCACGGATCACAAAATCAGATATATGTAGGCTTTTCCTACCAAGGATCAGAGGGTGTCCACGGTGGCCAAAGTGTTATGGGAAAGTATTTCATTTATTATGGCTTCCCCAGGAGGATATATAGTGATCAGGGATGGGATTTCGAGAGTAGGCTTGTCCATGAGTTACTGAGCATGCTCAGAGTCGCGAAGTCGAGGACTACTCCTTATCACCCGCTGGGTGATCCCCAGCCTGAGAGGTTTAGTTGGACCTTGCTTGACATGCTCAGAACCTTGGAGGCCAGCAAGAAGAGCGGGTGGAGTCAACATACTGGACATCCGGCCCACTACTACAACTGTACCCAAAATGAAACTACTGGGTACTTGCTATACTATCTGACGTTTGGGCGCGAGGTGAGGTTGCTCATTGACCTTTGTTTTGGGATGGACGAGGATGACCTACACCGAAGACTTATTTGAAGTATGTGTCTGACATGAAAAGGGAGCTGAAAAGGGCTTATGAATTAGCTGAATTCGCGGCTGCCAAGCAGAATCAAGGAAATAAGAGGAGGTATCGTCAAAAGGTGAGGATCTCGCAACTCATGCCGGGAGACTGAGTCCTCATAAAGAATTGGGGGCTACCTGAAAAACATAAGTTGGCTGACCGCTGGGTGGCTATGCCCTATGTAGTGGAGAGCCAGATGCCAAATGTACCAGTTTTCCAGGTGAAACCAGAGGATGGGAATGGGCTGGTCAAGATTCTCCATCGGAACCACCTTCTGCCCCTGGAATAGAGGTGTGGGTTGACCTAGAGCCCATCCTGGAGCCTACACATACTAAGAGGACTCTGTGGTATCGCTGGGTGACTGAAGGGCAAACAGCAGGAGAGATTAGACCGGCCCCCACCCCTAAATGGGGTACAGACTTGGAGGATGATGAAATAGGGGTGTGGTATATGCCATCTTTTGCTATCTCCCCACTGATTGAAGAAGAGATTCCCAACCCTTCTCCCATTGAGTCAGGTGAAATCGGGGTGGGGGTGGTGGTGCTATCCGTGGACAGCTGGGGGTTCAGCGGGACCCTGCAAGGGATGAAACAGGACTCGGCCAAGGGACAGAGGGGTCCGAGTTGCAGGAGGGCACAAGTGATAGACCAGGGAAGGCCTCGCCAGGTAGACCAGAAGTATCCCCAGTACTGTCGGAACATGAAGAGGTAGGTGAGGGGGTACAGAGGTCTCAAAGAATCAGGATCCCACTGGATAGGCTGGCCTATGTCACACCAGGGAGCAGAGTGTGTCCCTACCACTTTGGGGAGCTATGTCACTGCCTTTTACAGCCCGGTTGGACTTTATGTTTTGCAGGAAAACATGACTAAATTTGGTGGGGGGGGGGAGAGTGTAACGCCCTGGGAAAGGTTTCACTGCTAATGTAATGGTTGTTCTGTAGCCGCAGTGTTTGGGTTATGACATGAGATAACCGGGGCTTTGGAATGTGTGCCATCCAATGAAGGGAGTATTTTTTCTTGTGTGCCTGAGAGCGAGTGGTTTGAGGTCTTTTGTTCAGCAAAAGATGAGAGAGAAGATGCTAGAACAGAGAGGTTGTAGACTGCAGGACTGAGTGGACTTGGAATGAGGCTGGGAGTCAACGATGCCTGGGGGAAAACAGTGGAGGGCTAATGGATGGGAAACTGTGAGCTCCAACGTGCACATTAGACTGTTTCATTAAAGTGGGACCTTTTCTTTTTGTTTTCCTGTACTAACCCTAGAGTCAAATTAAGAATTGTAAAGCTAAATCCTTTAATTGTATATGGTGTACTGTCTGTTATTTCTTGGTGTTGATTTGTAACAGAGGAACACATCATGCAGCATCCACACAAACAAAAGGTTTTTCACCTCAGATTTCACACGTTTGGTGGGGCCAGAGACTGTCTTCCCTAGACTAAAGTGGCCAGCTGAACCTGAGGGTTACAATTCATTGTGGGTGTCTTGAGGGTAGACGTGAAGATGGAGGTATTTGAAAATTATATATAAATCAAAAGGAGCATTCTGGATACATTATAACTACAGAATTGTCCTGCTGTTACATTTGATTTTTAGCATTTAAAAGAGTCATGTCATATAGGGTCAGGCAGGCCTCTTCTTCCAAGAGTGTCTGGAGTATGATGCCTGCTGCTTGTTTTGCTGAATAAAGACTACATTTCCACCAGCTTCACTGTCTCTCCAGTGACTCCGTTCATAGTCACAACAAGGGCTTTAGCTGTGATGGACTGGTCTGTATCCGGGACTTTTTGTAGGCTTTTCCACTCAAAGGGTTTCCATACCAGTCCATGACACAACCCATACACTCTCCCCACTGGTTCCCATCCCCACTACTCCCCTCTGCCCTCCGCACCTCCCTCCCTTTAGGTCCTGCTCCACCTTCCTCTCCCATCAGATTCCATTATCTTCAGCCTTTTGTCACACCCACCCTAACCTCCAACTTTCCAGCGCTGTTCCCACTATTCCATTCCCCATCAGCCTGTCCACCCGCTCACCTGGCGGCCCCTATCACCTGACAGCACCTGCTCTACCCCTTCCCTCGCTTCTTTCCACCGGTCACCTCCCTCTCTCCATTTCCACTCGAGATAGAGCTTATTCTAGGCGCAGGGGGCGTTTAGGTACCTGAAGTCTCCATTTAATCCTTTGTAAGACGATCGCAACTTCCATTAAACATCATTTTCTTTTTTAAAAACATCACAACATGTGACTATCAAATGGCAAATTCGCTCCCAATGTTCCCCGGGGCTTCAGAGATACCGTACGGAAAGAATAATTTATACGGCAATGACCGAATGGCGCAGGCGTAAACCTGCTGCGCTTTTGTTCCCAAAGTATTCTGTGTTCAATCATAAAACTTTTCCTTTCACAATTTTACAGCTTTGCTGAAACATCCACTTTAATTTTGTGAACCAAATAGACCTTTCTGAAAATTCGGAGTCTCCGCCATTACTACAAATAAATTTGACTAACAGTAGACCAAGTCGTATGACGGATCTGCGCACAAGCCAATGAAGATAAAAGGGAGGTGGGAGTGGAGAAATGCGCGAACCTCCAAGCAACCAATAGCGGCAGGCGGTCTGCATGATTCGCTAATCCAGTGAATGACGGGTGGCAGGACCAAAGGTCCTGTTAACCAATGGTGACAAGGATCGAAACAGGAAGGTGGGACGTCTGGTTCACTGCACCTGCCTGACTTTCACTCTGTAAATTCCCTTCTCGCTCTTCTTTCGGCAAATCGCCAATGGCGGGAATGGTCTGTGTATGTTTACAATCCGACACTCTCGCAAACATCCTCTCCACATCAACCCCATCGGGGCCTTTCAATAGTCGATAGGTTTCTGAGGCTTTTATAGCGGTTAGCAAACAGCTTTAAAGTCCATTGCCACCCCTTCTGAACGTATCTTGACCCACGTATTTATATTTCATCCCATATTTATCAATTTTTATTAAAAAAAGACCTGTGCTCTGAAGTAACTGCACTATTATTTCAAGCAACAATCCTGAGATCCTTTCTGCAAAATGTTGTTAATGTTAAATTGAATTTTATTCTGTGATAACTTTAAAATCAACCATCTCCTCTCTTGATTGTATTGTTGACTCCAATATTCACACCTACCATTTTTTGTATTTCTTTATGAAAAACAGTGTACTTTAACCCTGTGTGCCCAAACCTCAGTCTCGATATTATCACCTCCTCCCTCCTACTCTTTCCTGCATTCCTAAACTACCCCACTTCTCTCTGGATACTATTTCAAATCGAAATAAGGTTTGTATTATCCCACATACAACCTCTGGTTTTCCCACTGAATGTAAATCTTTTAGACTCCGGATTGTTGTGCTTGAATCAGACAATATTACAACTCGCATGGTCTCACTTTCTCCGCCCACTGCAAAGGGAATACTGTAGTCCAGCTGTCATTTCACCTGTATACACTGAGAAATCATCATTTATCCTCACCTGCTTTTTCATGTTAAAATCAGGCACTACCAATCCTACCCCTCATCTACTATTACTGTTTTTGAAACATCTGTGTAAATTTGTAAATATCCATAATTATTATTATTTACATAATATTCAACAATACCATGATTTAAAATCACTTCCTTATTTTTCTGTCACTTTTGGAATAATTTAGGATCCATCTCTGGTGCTTCACACAGTCATGGAGACAGCCCAGGAAAAGGCACTGTATCACTCACTGCCTTGTTACTAATTCCTGTCCTTTCTGCTTTCCCTTCAATAGTCCATGCAAAACTTCTGAATTTCCTTCTTTCCTTTTCCCAGTATCCATCTAAAACCTGTTTACTTGGATGATTTTCTCCAGGCCCTTGTAGGTTTACCCAATATGTTAACACAAGCTGTGATCTTCTCAGTTCCAGAGGTGTCTCTCCCAACTCCACCTGCATTGCCACCACTGGTGTTGTCCTTTTGCCCCAGTGATTAACCTTAATGCTTGACTTTGAATTATATCCAGTTTATTGACCACACAGTGTGATACTGATCCATATACCATACTTCCATAGTCCAATATTGATCTTATTAATCCTATATATATTGCTTTCAAGGATTTCCTATCAGCTCCCCATTCCTTTCCTATTAAACACCTCATAACATTTAGCACTTTCTGACTTTTGGTTATTATTTCTTTAATATGTGTTGACCATGTGAGTTTTTTTATCAAACCAAATTCCTAAAAATTTAAAAGTTTCTAATTCTAATCTATAATCAACTAAATGGAGTGATAAGGCTGAGGATTGAGTTGTTGGTTTACAAACAAAGGCAGTGTGTAGTGAGACTGCGAGCAAGCCGAGGCTGATGACAGGGCAAAACTGCAGTCAATGGGATGAGTTGCAAAGGAAAAGGGAGTCAGAAATCAAAAAGGGTGTTGAATACAGGATTGAAAGTGTTATCTTTGAATTCACTCAGTATACAGAATAAAGTAGATTAACTTGTAACACAACTACAGATTGGCATGTATGACATTGTGGGCACCACTGAATCGGGGCTGAAAGAAGATTATAGTTGGGAGCTTGATGTTGGACACACCTTGTATTGAAAAGACAGGCTGGTACGCTGAGGGAGTGGTGTTGCTGTGTTGGTAAAAAATTAAATCAAATCATTAGAAAGAAATGACATAGGATTGGAAGATTGGAAGATGTAGTATCGTTCTGTGCATAGCTAAGAAACTTCAACGGTTAAGGACGCTGATGGGAGTTCTGTACAGACCTGCAAACAGCAGCAAAGACGTGGTCTACAAATTACAACGGGAGATCGAAAATGTGTGTCAAAAGTGCAATGATAAGATAGTCATCGGGAATTTCAATATACAGGTAGATTGAGACGGGTTGCACCTGAACTGGAGGGGAACCAACATCCTGGCTTTGCTGATGCTACTTGGGAGAGTTTAACCTAGTTTTGCACGAGGTGAGAACCAGAGCCCCAGGACAGCAGGGGAAAGGATCTGACCTTAAGTTAGATGTCAGTGAAGGTATTGAAAGGCAAAACTGAAATAACAGGCATGATGGGCTGGATAGTTTGAAGTGTGTATATTTTAATGCTGGGATTATTATGGGTAAGGATGATGAAATTAGAGCATGGGTCAGTACATGGAACTATGATGTTGTAGACATTACTGAAACTTGGTTGAGAGAGTGGCAGGAATGGGTGATTAATGTGCCAGGTTTTTGGAGTTTTAGAAAAGATAGAGGAGTAGGTAAGGGTGGGGGAGTTTGCATTACAAATCAGGGACAATGTCACAGCTGCACTCAGAGGAGACATAACGGAGGGGTCAGAAACTGAGTCCATTTGGTTGAACCTCAGGAAGAGGCAGTGTGCAATCACACTGATGGGATTGAACTCGGGGACATAACCTCAGGATTCGGGGAGACAGATTTAGGACGGGGGTGAGGAGGAACTCTTTTCCCAAAGAGTGATGAATCTGGAATTCTCGGCCCAATGAAGCAGTGGAGGCTACCTCAAGAAATATACTTAAGAAAAGGTTGGATAGATTTTTGCATAGTAGGGGAATTAAGGGTTATGGGGAAAAGGCAGGTAGGTGGAGATGAGTCCATGGCCAGATCAGCCATGATCTTACTGAATGGCAGAGAAGGCTCGATGGGCCAGATGGCCCACTCCGGCCCCTATGTGTTATGTGCTACAGACCCCCTAATAGCCACCAGGACATTGAGGAACAGATATGTAATCTGATTAAGGAAATGTGTAAAAATAATGGGGTTGTTGTCATGGGAAATTTAAAATTCCCAAATATAAACTGGGACCTTCTTAGGGTGAAGGGTTCAGACGGGGCTGAATTTGTTTAGTGCATCCAGGAAGGTTTCTTAAATCAATATGTGCACAGTCCAATGAAAGGAGGGGCCATACTGTACCTGGTGTTGGGTAATGAGACTGACCAGGTGGTTGACCTTTCAGTGGATAAACAGTGACCACAATTCCTAATCTTCCAGGATCTTTCAGCCTACTGAGCTATTCCACGCCCTCACTTCAGGAAGTCAGATCACCTGACTGTACTTCTACTCCAGAGTATTGCCACAATAGGTCAACGGTAGACGCAATCTCAGTGGCTCTTCATGTGGCCTTAGACCACCTGTACAATACAAACACCTTTGTCAGGATGCTGGTCATCAACTACAGCTCAGCATTTAACAGCATCATTCCCACAATCCTGACTGATAAGTTACAGAACCTGGGCCTTTGTACCTCTCTCTGCAATTGGATCCTCGACTTCCTAACTGGAAGACCACAATTGGTGATAACATCTCCTCTCACTGACGATCAAAACTGGTGCAGCTCAGGGGTGTGTGCTTAGTCCACTGCTCTACTCTCTCTATATCCATGATTGTGTGGCTAGGCATAGCTAAAAATACCATGTATAAATTTGCTATTGATACAGCCATTGTTGGTGGAATCTCAGGTGGTTACGAGAGGGCGTACAGGAGCGAGATATGCCAACTAGTGGAGTGGCGTCACAGCAACAACCTTTCACTCAGTGTCTGTAAGATGAAAGAGTTGATTGTGGACTTCAGGAAGGGTAAGATCAAGGAACACGTATCAATCCTCGTAAAGAGATCAGAAGTGGAGCCGTTCCAAGTTCCTTGGTGTCAAGATCTCTGAGCACCTAACTTGCTCCCAACATATCGATGCAGCTATAAAGAAGTCAAGACAGTGACTACTCTTTATTAGGAGTTTGAAGAGATTTGGTATGTCAACAAAAACACTCGAAAACTTCTGTGGATGTACTGTGAAGAGCATTCTGACAGGCTGCATCATTGTCTGGTATGGGTGGGCGGTTGCTCCTGCACAGGGCCAAAAGAAGCTGCAGAGGGTCATAAATTTAGTTGACTCTATCTTGGGTACTAGCCTACAAAGTACTCGGGACATTTTCAAGGAGTGGTGTCTTGGAAAGGCAGCGTCCATTATTAATGACAACCAGCACCCAGGGTATGACCTTTTCTCACTGTTACCATCAGATAGGAGATACAGAAGCCTGAAGGCACACTCAGTGATTCAGGAACAATTTCTTCCCCTCTGACATCTGATTCCTAAATGGACATTGAACCCATGAACACTACATCACTTTTAAAATGTATATTATTTCTGTTTTTGCATGATTTTTAATCTATTCAATGTATGTATTCTGCACTGTGATTTTTTTTCTTCTTTTATATTATGTATTGCATTGAACTGCTACTGCTGCCGATGATAATAAACCTGATTCTGATTCTGATTTTGATTCTATTTATAGACAAGGATAGGTATGGTCCTTCTGGAAGCGTTTTAAATTGAGGTCGGGCAATTTACAAGGGCATTTGGCAGGAACTAATAAGTGTTAATTGGGAACATATTTTCTCTCACAAGTCCACATTAGACACATGAAGGGTGTTTAAAGAGCAATTGCACAGAATACAGGAAGGATATGTTCCTGTCAGAAGGAAGAATGGGGATGGAAAGATACAAGAACCTTGGTTGTCCAGAGAGGTGATCAATTCAGTCATGAAGAAAAAGTATGTAAAGCTTCAGAAATCAGGATCAAAATGAAGCACATGAGGAGTATAAAGAAACCAGAAAGGAATTAAAGTGATTAAGGAAAGCCAGGAGGGGCCGTTAAACGTCTTTGGCAAGTAGGATTAAGGTGAATCCCAAGGCATTCTATACATCCATTAAGAGTAAGAGGTTAACTCAGGAGAGGGTGGGTCCACTCAAGAATAAAGAGGAGAAAATTTGCTTGGAGCAGAGAATGTGAGTGTGTCATAGTCCGGTCTGTGAAGTCCATATTCCGGTTCACGGTCCGGTCCATCGACACTTACTCCAGGTTTTCCTATCTACCCTGTTTCTGTCCTTGTTGTGGTAATTGAGGCAGCTGATGCTAGTTGGGGCTGGCTGCATAAATACCTCCAGAGACCAGTGCGTGGCTGCTGGATTGTTCTTGTCCTTACTCCTTGGATCCCTTCCTCTGCCTTCTGTTTCCTTACCTGAAGCCCTGCCTTGTCTTACCAGTAACTCTCGCCTCGCCTGAAGTTCTTGTCTTGCCTTGCTTTTCCTGTAGCCTTGCGTTGTCTTGCTGTCTGATCGTGGAGCCACCCTGTACCTAGCTCCCTTCCTGTCCCTTACCTCTGCCCAGGTAAGCCAGGCCACCTTGCCGTTACCTGGGGTTGGTTCTGTCCCTTCCTGTCCCTTCCCTCTGTCGGGTGGTGATCCGTGCCCTGCCCAGGTGATCCGCGCCCTGCTCAGAAGGAGCCAAACCTCGCCTCAAGTCTCAAGTCTCCTGCCTCCAGCCTCGCCTCGCCTCGCCTCGCCTCGCCTCGTCTCCTGCCTCCGGCCTCTGGCCTCGCCTCGTCTCCTGCCTCCGGCCTCTGGCCTCGCCTCGTCTCCTGCCTCCGGCCTCTGGCCTCGCCTCGTCTCCTGCCTCCGGCCTCTGGCCTCGCCTCGTCTCCTGCCTCCGGCCTCTGGCCTCGCCTCGTCTCCTGCCTCCGGCCTCCGGCCTCGCCTCGCCTCGTCTCCTGCCTCCGGCCTCTGGCCTCGCCTCGCCTCGTCTCCTGCCTCCGGCCTCTGGCCTCGCCTCGCCTCGTCTCCTGCCTCCGGCCTCTGGCCTCGCCTCGCCTCGTCTCCTGCCTCCGGCCTCTGGCCTCGCCTCGCCTCGTCTCCTGCCTCCGGCCTCTGGCCTCGCCTCGCCTCGTCTCCTGCCTCCGGCCTCTGGCCTCGCCTCGCCTCGTCTCCTGCCTCCGGCCTCTGGCCTCGCCTCGCCTCGTCTCCTGCCTCTGGCCTCGCCTCGCCTCGTCTCCTGCCTCTGGCCTCGCCTCGCCTCGTCTCCTGCCTCCGGCCTCTGGCCTCGCCTCGCCTCCTGCCTCTGGCCTCGCCTCGCCTCCTGCCTCTGGCCTCGCCTCGCCTCGTCTCCTGCCTCCGGCCTCTGGCCTCGCCTCGCCTCGTCTCCTGCCTCCGGCCTCTGGCCTCGCCTCGCCTCGTCTCCTGCCTCCTGCCTCTGGCCTCGCCTCGCCTCGTCTCCTGCCTCTGGCCTCGCCTCGCCTCGTCTCCTGCCTCTGGCCTCGCCTCGCCTCGTCTCCTGCCTCTGGCCTCGCCTCGCCTCGTCTCCTGCCTCTGGCCTCGCCTCGCCTCGTCTCCTGCCTCTGGCCTCGCCTCGCCTCGTCTCCTGCCTCTGGCCTCGCCTCGCCTCGTCTCCTGCCTCCGGCCTCGCCTCGCCTCGTCTCCTGCCTCCGGCCTCGCCTCGCCTCGTCTCCTGCCTCCGGCCTCCGGCCTCGCCTCGCCTCGTCTCCTGCCTCCGGCCTCCGGCCTCGCCTCGCCTCGTCTCCTGCCTCCGGCCTCCGGCCTCGCCTCGCCTCGTCTCCTGCCTCCGGCCTCCGGCCTCGCCTCGCCTCGTCTCCTGCCTCCGGCCTCCGGCCTCGCCTCGCCTCGTCTCCTGCCTCGTCTCGAGCCTGTAGACTCCAGCCTCGAGCCTCTTGCCAAGCCAAGTCTCTAGCCTCGAGCCTCTTGCCTCTAGCCTCTTACCAAGCCAAGTCTCTAGCCTCGAGCCTCTTGCCTCTAGCCTCTTACCAAGCCAAGTCTCTAGCCTCGAGCCTCTTGAAGCCAAGTCTCTAGCGTCGCGCCTCTAGCCTCTTGAAGCCAAGTCTCTAGCGTCGAGCCTCTAGCCTCTTGAAGCCAAGTCTCTAGCGTCGAGCCTCTAGCCTCTTGAAGCCAAGTCTCTAGCGTCGAGCCTCTAGCCTCTTGCCAAGCCATGTCTGTAGCCTCTAGCTTCTAGCCTGAAGACTCCAGCCTTGTCCTTGCCTAGTTTTGGGGTCCGAGCCAGAGGCAAGACCCAGGTGCTGAGTCCTTGTCCAGTCTCTGGCTCAGAGTCCAAGCCCGGGCTCCCAGCTCTCTTGTTCAGTCCTGTTCCAGGTTCCTGGTTTTCCTGTCCATGTCCTTGCCATCTCCCTGTATCCTAGTCCTGTCCCTAGTACTTCAGTGTCTATGTCTTGCACTTGGGTCCGCTCCCAGCCACTGCCTTATGACAAAGTGAGGTACCTAATGAGTACTTTGCTTCAGTATTTACCAAGGAAAAGGATGTGGAGGACCAGGAGATCAATGTTGAGTATATAAATACATTACGGCATTTGGAAGTAAAGGTAGCAGACATGTTGGGCCTCCTAATGAGGATTAAGATGGATAAGGCCTCTGGGCCAGATGGGATTTACCCCAGGTTATTGATGGAGGCAAGAGGTGAGATTACTTACTTCTTGACCAGTATCTTTGTGTCCTCTCTCACCACAGGTGAGGTCCCAGAGGACTGGATAGCGGCTGATGCCTGTATTTAACGAGGGAAGAAGTGCAAATTCTGGGAACTATAGACCAGTGAGTCACACATCAGTTGTAGAGAAATTGCTGAAGGACAATCATAGGGATAGAATATCTAAACACTTGGAAACCCATGGGCTAATTAGGGAGAGCCAGCATGGCTTTGTGCATGGCAGGTCGTGCCTTACCAACTTGATTGAATTTTTTGACAAAGTGACAAGCCAGACTGATGAGGGGAGGGTACTGGATGTTGTCCACATGGATTTTAGGAAGGCATTTGACAAAGTCCCTCATGGGAGGCTAATCCAGAAGATTAAGATGCATGGGATCCGCGGCAAATTGGACGTTTCGATTCAGAACTAGCTTGCACATAGAAGACAGGAGTAGTGGTTGAAAAGACATTTGAGCTGGAGGTCTGTTGTTACTGGAGTGCTGCAGGGATCTGTGCTGAGGCCTCTGCTGTTTGTAATGTATATAAATGATCCGGATGAAAATGCATATCGTTGGGTTAGTAAATTTGTGGATGATTCCAAGATTGGTGGAGTTGTGGATAATGTAGAAAACTGGCAAAGAATGCAGCATGATGTAGATCTGTTGCAGATATGGGCTGAGAAATGGCAGTTGAAGTTTAACCCAGATAAACGTGAGGTGTTTCACCTCGGGAGGGAAAATGCAAGCAGACAGTACAGGGCAAGTTCCTCAACAGTGTTGCTGAGCAGAGAGATCTTGGGATCCAAGTTCAGACTACTTAAAAATGTCTACAGAGGTCAATAAGGTGGCTAACAAGGTTTATGGAATGCTTGCTTTTATTAGACATGGCATTGCATTCAAAAGTGAGGATGCTGCCTGGAAACTCAACGTCAGGTCACATCTGCAGTATTGTGTACGGTTCTGGTTGCCCCACTATAGGAAGGATGTTGAGGCTTTGGAGAGGGTGCAAAAGAGGTTTACCAGTATGCTGCCTGGTTTAGAGAGCATGTGCTATCACGAGAGGTTGTTTAAATGGGTTGTATTCTCTGGAGCGTTGGTGGCTGAGGGGGAGATCTGATGGAGGTTTACAAGATTATGAGAGGCATAGATACAGTGGATGGAAAGTATCTGTTTCCCGAAGTTGAAATATCTATTACCAGAGGGCATGCATTGAATGTGTGAGCAGTAGGTTTTATACTCAGAGAATCGTAGGTGCCTTGAATGTGCTGCCTAGGATGGTGGTAGAGGCAAGTACATCAGAGGCCTTTAAGAGGTGTTTGGATAGGCAAATGGATGTAAGTAAGGAGAGATATAGACATGGTGCAAGTAGGAGGGATTTGTGTTTGGGTGATTCCGATTTTTTTTTTAGCTGGTTCAGCAGAACATTGTGGGCTGAATGGCCATTGTTGTATTAAATCATTTTGGTCCTGGATCCCAAGGGAAGGAATTTATAGAATGTCTCTGTGTTTGTTTTTTTAGAGAGCTGGTGATTGAGCCCACAGATTGATTAGCTGTTCTCGATTGGGTGTTGCGCAATGAACCAGAATAGGTTGGGGAGTTTAAGGTGAAGGAACTCTAAGGATTCAGTAATCATAATATGATAGAATTCACCCTTCAGTTTGAGAAGGAGAGGCTGAAGTCAGATATATCAGTATTACATTGGAGTAAAGGAAATTACAGAGGCATGAAAGAGGAGCTGACCAAAATTGATTGGAAGGGGACATCAGCAGGGATGACAGCAGAGCAGCAATGGCTAGAGATTCTGGGAGCAATTTGGAAGGCACAAGTTAGATGCATCCCAAAGAAGATATATTCTAAAGGCAGGATGACGCCAAGCAGCATCTATGGAAAGGAATAAACAAAGGTTATTTCGCGCCAAGACCCTTCATCAGTCTGAAACTTTGACTGTTTACTCCTCTTCATAGATGCTGCCTGGCCTGCTGAGTTCCTCCAGCATCTTGTGGTGCGTTGCCTGAGAGCCCATGGTACTACAGGGAAGATACTAGCATGGATAGAACATTGGCTGATTGGCAGAAGCCAAGCAGTAGGAATTGAGGGACAGGCTGCCAGTAACCAGTAGTGTTCCACAAGGGTCTGTGTTGTGATTACTTCTTTTCACGTTATGTCAATGATATCGGTAACAAAACTGATGGCTTTTATGGCCAAGTTTGCAGACAATACAAAGTTAGGTGAAGGGGAAAGCAGAGCTGTAGAACCACAAAAGCTACAGAAAGACTTGGACAGATTAGGAGAATATGCAAAAAAGTGCCAGATAGAGTAAAGTGTTGGGAAGTGTATGGTCATGCACTTTGGTAGAAGAAATAAAATGGTAGACTATTTTCTAAATAGAGAGAAAATTAAAAAATCTGAGGTGCAAAGGGCGTTGGGAGCCCCCGTGTAGGATTCCATTAAGGTTAATTTGCAATTTGAGTCAGTAGTGAGGACGACAAATGTTTGAATTCATTTTAAGAGGACTAAAATATAAAAGCAAGAACGTAATGTTGAGGATTTGTCATAGTCATAGTTATACTTTATTGATCTCAGGGGAAATTGGTTTTCATTACAGTTGCACCTTCAATAATTAAATAGTAATAAAACCATAAATAATTAAATAGTAATATGTAAATTATGCCAGGAAATAAGTCTAGGACCAGCCTATTGGCCCAGGATGTCTGATCCTCCAAGGGAGGAGTTGTAAAGTTTGATGGCCACAGGCAGGAATGACTTCCTATGACGCTCTGTGTTGCATCTCGGTGGAATGAGTCTCTGGCTGAATGTACTCCTGTGCTCAACCAGTACATTATGTAGTGGATGGGAGACACTGTCCAAGATGGCATGCAACTTAGACAGCACCCTCTTTTCAGACACCACCGTCAGAGAGTCCAGTTCCATCCCCACAACGTCACTGGCCTTATGAATGAGTTTGTTGATTCTACTGGTGTCTGCTACCCTCAGCCTGCTGCCCCAGCACACAACAGCAAACATGATCGCACAGGCCACCACAGACTCATAGAACATCCTCAGCATCGCCCGGCAGATGTTAAAGGACCTCAGTCTCCTCAGGAAATAGAGATGGCTCTGACCCTTCTTGTAGATAGCCTCAGTGTTCTTTGACCAGACCAGTTTATTGTCAATTCGTATCCCCAGGTATCTGTAATCCTCCACCATGTCCACACTGACCCCCTGGATGGAAACAGGGGTCACCGTACCTTAGCTCTCCTCAGGTCTACCACCAGCTCCTTAGTCTTTTTCACATTAAGCTGCAGATAATTTTGCTCACACCATGTTAGGCACTGGTGTCGTCTCATGGAGTGTGGTGAGCAGTTTTGGGCACCTTATCCAAGAAAAGATGTGCTGATATTGAAGAGGATTGAAAGGAGGTTCACACAAATGATTCTAGTATTGAAAGGCTTCTCATATGAGGACTGTCTGATGGCTGTGGCCCCGTACTCACTGGAATTCAGAAGAATGAGGGGGGGATCTCATTGAAATCTATTGAATATTGAAATACCTTGAAAGAGTGGATGTGGAGACGGTGTTTCTTATGGTGGGGGAATCTAAGAACAGAGGTCACAGTCTCAGAATAGAGGAACATCCATTTAGAACAGAGATGAGCAGGAATTTCATTTGCCAGAGAGTGGTGTATCTGTGGAATTCATTGCCATAGGCAGCTGTGGAGGCCAAGTTATTGGGTTTATTTAAGAAAGAAATTGACAGATTCCTGATTAGTCGGGGCAGGAAGGGATACTGGGAGAAGGCAGGTGATTGGGGCTGAGAGGTAAATTCGATCAGCCATGATGTTTTTCTGGAACAGACTCAATGGGCCAAATGGTCTGATTCTGCTCCTATATCTTTTCTTACCTTCTTAGTTAGGACATAAAACATTAGCCCAACTATGGATCACCCGAAAGGTCTGAACTGGTATTCAGATTCTTGTTTTGAGGTGACCTTGGAGAATACTGACAGACACCTCTTCATGGGCTTCCATCTCCAAGAATGAGGACAGATCATCTGTTATTTAATTCACCTGTACTCACAAGTTAAGGTCAGTGTTTCACCTTAACACTCAGAATATCATACTATCCTGTCTATGTTTTAGGTTCAACAGTGACCAGCAGATAAATCAAACAGAGAACATAGAAATCCACAGCACATTACAGGCCCTTCGGCCCACAATGTTGTGTTGACCATTTAACCTCCTGTAGAAACTGCCAAGAATTTCCCTATTGCATCACCCTCTAGTTTTCTAAGCTCCATTTACCCATCTAAGTTTCTCTAAAAAGGCCCTATTGTATCCGACTCCACCACCATCACCAGCAGTGTATTCCATGCACACACTACTCTCTGAAAAACTTACCCCTGATATCCCCTCTGTACCTATTTCCAAGCACCTTAAAATTATACCCCCTCGTGTTAGCCATTTCAGTCCTGGGAATCTCCTCTGCACTCTTTCTATAGTATCCACGTCCTTCAGGCTTGTGAGGTGACCAGAACTGAACACAGTACTCCAAGTGGGGTCTGACCAAGATCTTATATAGCTGTAACATTACCTCACGACTCTTGAACTCAATCCCACAGTTGATGAATGCCAACACACCATAAGCCTTCTTAACAACACTGTCAACCTACGCAGCAGCTTTTAGTGTCCTATGGACACAGAAACCAAGATCTCTCTGATCCACCACACTGCCAAGAGTCTTACCATTAATACTATATTCTGCCTTCAAATTTGACTTGCTGGAATGAACCACTTCACACTTACCTGAGTTGAACTCCATCTGCAACTTCTCAGCCCAGTTCTGCATCCTATCGATGTCGCACTGTAACCTCTGAAAACCCTCTAGATTATCCACAGCACCCCCAACCTATGTGTCATCAGTAAACTTACTAACCCACCTTTCTACTTCTTCATCCAGGTCATTTATGAAATTCACAAACAGGAGGGGTCCCAGAACAGATTCTTGTAGAATACCACTAGTCACTGTGCTCCATGCAAAATATGAACCATCTATAACCACCCTTTGCCTTCTGTGGGCAAGCCAATTCTAGATCCACAAAGCAAGGTCTCCTTGGATCCCATAGCTCCTCACCTTCTGAATGAGCCTCACATGGGGAACCTTATCAAATGCCTTACTGAAATCCATAAAAACAACATGCACTGCTCTACCTTCATCTATGTGTTTAGTTACATCCGCAAAGAATTCAGTCAGGCTCCTGAGGCACGACTTGCCCTTGACAAACCATGCTGCCTATCCCTAATCAGATTATGTCTCTCCAAATGCTCATAAATCCAGCCTCTCAGGATCTTCTCCAACAACTTGCCCACCACTGAAGAAAGACCCACTGGTCTATAATTTCCTGGGTTATCTCTACCCGCTTTCTTGAATATGGGAACAACATTTGCAACCCTCCAATCCTCTGGTACTTCTCCCATCCCTGTTGATGATGCAAAGAGCATCACCAGAGACTCAGCAATCTCCTCCCTTGCTTCCCACAGTAGCCTGGGGTATATCTCATCTGGTCCCGGTGACTGATCTAACCTAATGCATTTCAAAAGCTCCAGAACATTCTCTTTCTTAATGTTTATATGCTCAAGTGTTTCAATCCACTGTAAGCATCCCCACAATTGCCAAGGTCCTTTTCCCTGGTGACAACTGAATCAAAGTATTCATTAAGTACCTCTGCTACTTCCTCTGACTCCGTGCACTTGTTTCCACTATTGCACCTGATTAGTCCTATTCTCACATGGCTCATCCTCTTGTTCCTCACAAATTTGTAGAATGCCTTGCGATTTTCCTTACTCCTACTCACCAAGGCCTTCTCATGGCCTCTTCCAGCTCTCCTAATTTCATTCTTAAACTCCTTCCTGGAAACGTTGCAATTTTCTAGAACTCTGTTATAACCGAGTTTTTGACCCTTTCATAAGCTTTCCTTCTTAAGTAGGTATTCCACATCCTCTGGTTCTTTTACGCTACCATCCTTTCCCTGTCTCAATGGAGCATACCAATGCTGAACACCATAAAAATTTTCTCTGATCATTTGTCAAATTTCTGCCATGAATTTCCCTGAGAACATCTGCTCCCAAGTTCCTGCCTGATAGCATCATATTTCCCCCTACCCAATTAAATCTTTCCCCAAGTTGTCTGCTCCTATCCCTCTCCAGCGCTATGGTAAAGGAGATAGAGTTGTGATCACTATCTCCAAAATATTCTCCCACCAAGAGATCTGACACATGACCGGGTTCATTTCCAAATATCAGATCAAGTACAACCTCTCCTCCAGTTGGCTGATCTACATATTGCATCACATTCAGTCAAGAGATCCCCATGTGACTGCGATGTTTGGAAATGAAGTCTCCATCTCACTCACTCGGCAATCCGAGGCTACTGCACTGCAACTGCTCATTTCAGGAAATAAACCTCTAAATGTACCGGGCATGCCAGATGGGAAATGGGGGCACAGAACCGGTTCAGTGGGTGGAGGGACAGCAGTGGATGATACATTGGGAAAATGGCAGGATATGTGACACTGGAGGGGTATACAGGAGGGGAGAGGAAGGCAGGGTTAAGGCTTGGGAATGGGGAGCAGGGGATGGGGTAGTGGTCAGTGAAAGAGAAGAGGGAAGTGAGGAGGGGGATTATTGTTACAGAGCAAGAAGGTGAAATGGGGAGGGGGTGTGTGGTGGAGGGTGGACCCAGGATATTGTCCTGTCATATTTTGTAAATCAGGTGCTGTGGAAATCATTGCCTGTAGCTTTTCTGTCAATTTTCCCCTGGAGTTTATGTCACAATTTGAAATTATGTGAATTAAAACAAAGAAAAGGAGAAAATTGAGTGACTGCAGTTGATAAAACTGAGCATAGCCATTCAGCCCACCTGCCTCCAAGTACAACAAGTGGGTAATGCAGCCCGGGACAAATATTGGAGACATTTCCAGCCTGTAATATATGAGTGTAGCCCCACACATACAGCTAATTTTCTTACGTTCTCCCTTCAATGTCTCAGCAGAAAGGCAGCTCCTCTGTCCCTCTGTACTACAGTGAACAGCCAAGTCAGCCTAAATTTCTGTTCTCAGGTCACTGAAAAGGGACTTAACAGCATCAGTGCCCTGGGACAGAACTCACTGTACTGATCATGTTCATGAGGGATTTCCCACAGTGGGAATACTGGGGTGCTGCACCCCGAGTAGGATAGTCAGCGAAACACAGAGGCTCATTGGAAGAATTTTTCAGCACCCTGTTGCACACCCCAGAGCCAGATATTGGTGGAATGTTTCATAATGTCTCAATCCCATATTTCAACATATTTACCTCATTCTCCACACTCCACCCTATAAATCTGTGGGTACAAGAGCTTCTCCATTGCACACAGAATATCTCTTCAATGTCTCAGCTGAAAGGCAGTACCTCTGTCCCTCAGTACTGCAGTGAACAGCCAAGTCAGCCTGAATATCTGTTCTCACATCAGTGCCCTGGAAGAGAACTCACTGTGGGGACCAAAGCCTTTGGCCTGCTCAGTGTTTAGCTGAAGGAAACTTTGTGCATCCTGCAGCATCCCCCATCAGAGAGTGTGGAGCTGTTGGTACAAGTACAGGTGACTCAGAACTGGATATCGACATGTTTTAATGTGATGTCAGCAAGAGAGAGCATTTTGAGAAGAAATGCCAATGCATGAAAATATAACAAATACTGGGGTAAAACACACAAGGAGAGAAAACAAACAAGTACTAGATTAATGCAAACCAAGAATAGAATAGAATGGATTCCCCATGCCCAAAACCTGGAGTGCATGTGTCAGCAGGACTGATCAATACAATTATTGACAGAGTCATTCCCAATGCCATATCTGAGGGAATTCTATCACATGCAGTTTTATACAAACAGAAGCTACTTATCAATGGAATTCCATGGAGACAATTGAATACAATATTGTGACATAACTACATAAAATAAAAAAAAGTTTAAAAAAGTCATGAAATATTATTACACTAAATTAATTTCATTGCAATTCAATTAAAAATCAATCCCAATCCTTTGGATCGATCTGAAAACAATACAGCGATGATCCGTCATGATACAACATAACTGCGGTTGACTTCTGGTTATTCATTCATGGGATGTGAGTAGAACAGCATTTCTTTCCCATCCCAACTTCTCTTGAACTGAGTGGATTACTGGGTGATTTCACAGTGCAGTTAAAGGTCAGTTACATTACTGAGAGCCTGGAGGCATATACAGGCCAGACCAGGTAAAGTCAGTAGATTCCCTTACCTGAAACACGTCAGTCATGCGTTTAGACATCAATCCATTTCTCAAAGCCACAGTGACATGTTTAA